>NW_027363353.1:667500-1005968 GCF_046119375.1 Phyllobates terribilis | reverse complement strand
GCCTCCTGCTGTGTATAGATGGCTACGTGCGGCCTCCAGCTGTGTATAGATGGTTACGTGTGCTCAATATTGAGTCATACAATTAATGTAAGGCTATGTGCCCACGATGCAGAAATGCTCCGGATTTTTTTTGAGCGTTTCCGCATCTCCCTGGCAGAAAAAACGCATGTGGATTGTACATGCGGATTGTACACGCTTTTTTCCTGCCTGGGACTTGCTGATGTGAAGCGTTCTTCACTTGCATTTCCGCATGCGGGTTGACAAGCGCTTTCCAAGCGATTTTAGCATCACTTGGAAAGTGCTTGACAACTTGGTCACACTATATAAATACATGCAACCAGCATGGATTTATATAGTGTGACCATAAAAGAATGGTAAAAAATAAATATATAATTACCTTCTGATGGCCTGCCGACGTCAGCGGTCGCGTGACCCGTCACATGACTAAATGACGTCACGGCAGGTCCTTTTCAGACCATCGCGAGCTGCTGGCAAGCCAGGACGCATCGGATAAAGACACCGGGGGCCATCAGAAGGTAAGTATAATATTTATTTTTTATTTTATTCTTTTTTTACAGGTTCTATGGTACCCGGGTCCGGAGGACAGTCTCCTCTTCTCCAAACCCTGGTACCATCCGCACATTGAAGCGCATGGATTCTGCATGTACAGATGCAGTGATGCGGATTCCATGCGTTCTAATGCAAGTCAATGGCGGCGAAAGCGCCGTGCTTCCACAAAATAATTGGTAGTGCAGCGGATTTTTCCGCAATGATAATCCGCAGCGGAAATTTACACAGCATGTGCACAGCACATGCGGATTATCATTGGGGAACATGGCAGACCTTCTACCAAGCGTTTTTAAGCGTTTCTGCAGCGGAATTGCCACCGCGGAAACGCTTAAAAAACGCATAGTGGGCACACAGCCTAAAAAAAATTATTATAATTGATATTGTGTTCTCCCCGCCTCAGTCCTCACAGCACAACGCAGAACACAGAACTCGTGTCGGGGGCTGTCAGGCTCCCGCACCCCTTCATGTCGTGGGCTGTCAGGCTCCCGCACCCCCTCGTGTCGTGGGCTGCCAGGCTCCCGCATCCCCTCGCGCTGTGGGCTGTCAGGCTCCCGCACCCCCTCGTGTCGTGGGCTGCCAGGCTCCCGCACCCCCTCGTGTCGTGGGCTGCCAGGCTCCCGCACCCCCTCGTGTCGTGGGCTGTCAGGCTCCCGCACCCCCTCGTGTCGTGGGCTGTCAGGCTCCCGCACCCCCTCGTGTCGTGGGCTGCCAGTCTCCCGCACCCCCTCGTGTCGTGGGCTGCCAGGCTCAGGCACCCCCTCGTGTCGTGGGCTGCCAGGCTCCCGCACCCCCTCGCGTCGAGGGCTGTCAGGCTCCCGCCCCCCGTCGTGTCATGGGCTGTCAGGCTCCCGCACCCCCTCGTGTCGTGGGCTGTCAGGCTCCCGCAGCCCCTCGTGTCGTGGGCTGTCAGGCTCCGGCACCCCATCTTGTCGTGGGCTGCCAGGCTCCCGCACCCCCTCTTGTCGTGGGCTGCCAGGCTCCCGCACCCCCTCGTGTCGAGGGCTGTCAGGCTCCCGCACCCCCTCATGTCGTCGGCTGTCAGGCTCCCGCACCTCCTCATGTCGTGGACTGTCAGGCTCCCGCACCGCCTCGTGTCGTGGGCTGTCAGGCTCCCGCACCCCCTCGTGTCGTGGGCTGCCAGGCTCCCGCACCCCCTCTTGTCGTGGGCTGTCAGGCTCCCGCACCCCCTCGTGTCGTGGGCTGTCAGGCTCCCGCACCCCCTCGTGTCATCGGCTGTCAGGCTCCCGCACTCTCCCCTTGTCGTTGTCTGTGGAGAAGATTAATACATATTTTCATTTTTCAGGTTTTCTCTTATAAAACAAGATCCCTGAGCTTCTGTCTTTGACCGAAAAAATGGCCTCTGACAAGTCGCTGCTGTCTGCAGAAATGAACACAAACATGGAGGAAGCGCTGTATGAACAGATGCTGATGAAGGTACGAAGATGAATTGGAGAGGCCAGCAATCACCGGGTGAATGTCTCCTCCGTCAGCCGCCGGGGGCGCGGCAGTCTCCAACATTTACCTAATGTGTATTGTTGGCTTTAGACCCCTCACAGTTGTACTATTTTGGTGCAGGAAAAATCAGTTTGCAGAACCATCCTGTTCATGTTACTCACTGATTCTCACTTGTTGCCTCATTTCAGGCCAAACAGGAGATGCAGAGCAGAATACCGAACTTACCAGAAAGCAGAGAGATCAGACCCCAGCCGGGTGAGATGGGCGTCCTCTGATTATTATCCAGATTATTTTGTGCATATTATGTGACAGATACCACAGTGGGGCAGTGGGGTCTTATTGACTGCAACGGTCACATGATGCAACCAACGTGGGGGGTCACATAATTTCTTATGCAGTTGATTACATGTAAATGCTGCTTGGCTTTTGCCGATTTTATTGTGTTTTTGTTCACTTTTTGTTTTTATTTCTGTGTTAGGTTTCTGCATTAAAACTTGCACATCCAAAAATACCAAAATCTTTATTAACATCTGCAAGTCGAACCAGATCTCAGCGCCCCCGGACCTGACGGAGCAGGAGTTAGTCAGCATCCTGGAATCTGATGATCCCTCCGGCTATCGAGTCCCCATGAGCCTTGGAGAGCCCCACGTTGAAGTTGATAATAGTACTTTTTTTTTTAATACAGCGCTTCTCTTTTTAAAGGGATAGTCCAGAGATATCCTTAAAGGGGTTAAAATAGCAAGTATTACAACTTACTAATCCTCAATGGTCAAAGGTGCCATCTCCACAGGTTCTGGTAGGTCCACTTCCAGTCTGCGGAATAAAGTTTGACATCTTGTTGTTGACTTTTGAACTTTTTTGGTTTAGATTTGGGACTTAGAGGGATTGTCCACTACTTGGATTCCCCTTTAAGAACTTATACCACTTATTCATAGCAGCCCTACTAAGGTCAATGGATTGAGTCGGCACCGCAAAGTATCTAAGTCCTGGTGCACTTTGTCCTACAGGTAGAGGCGGCTGCTCGACGTACGACATAGTGATTAATGGCACCTTCTTTGAGAAAATTACGGTAACTGCAATTGCTTATTCTGACATACGAGCTGTCTGCTCTCCTTTGTGTCAGCTCCTTACTTTGTATTTTTTTTATTAGAATAATGAGCTTTTCAGGGAATTTTTTATCACCGTGGCCATGGAGGGACTAGAGAACAAGTACGAAATGGAGCTGTCAAGAGGTAACGACCGCATCACTGATCTTTTCCTTGATTTTTCCATCGACCACACAAGGACTTGTTCTTTCGTGGAGCAAGTTTACCATATAATATATTGAACATTTTTATGTACCAACCTGTTGTATGGCACCGTATCAAATGCCTTTGAAAAGTCCAGATAGACAACATCCACTAAGTTTCCCTGGTCCAACCTGAACTTACCTCCCCATAGAATCTTTTCAGATTAGTTTGCAGGACAGATCCCTCATAATCATATGTTTAGGTTATTCTTATTGAGGTGCTCCAGGTTAGTATCTCTTAGAAAACCCTCAAAGTTGTTGCCCACAGTACAAGTTAAACTTACCGACCTATAAATTCCAGGCTCAGATGTTATCCCCTTCTTGAATATTGGTACCACATTTGCTATGTGGGTGTAACCCTGGTGGATATGGACCCACTGCCCCACGGGAGGGTTGTGACTAGGTGTCTACTGGGTCTCCACTAGAACCTCTGGTGGTGAGGATAGACTGGGCCTCCGGTAGACACCAGGTACCACTTCAGTGCAGTTCCCGGGACTGCAGCAGCATTCCGGAGGTACCAGGGTACCAGACTCAGGAGAGCGAAGACAAGGACTAGGTCAGACAGTCCGAGATCAGGGCAGGAAGCACAGGTTCAGGATAGAGAAAAATGGCAAGGGGGACAGGGGTTTTTGATACCAGAAAACTCCTTTAACGCTTGCAACCTCTGTTGCTTGACTGCTACTCAAACAGTCAAATCAGTCAGTAAGAATTTAGGGAACTTCCATGGCGATATTTTGCATCATTATTTGTTAGCAGACGCCAGGAGTGGATCCAAAACAGAAGAGGTGAAAGTGTTTCAGTTACTATTTTTCACTGTGTTTGTTCCCCTCTGGTTTTCAGCTTACAAATACTGATGTAAATTAGTGCCCAAAATACTCACTGTGTGAATGAGACGAGGAAGCTGCTTGTAGTACTGTAATAGAAGTCCTTATTCTGAGGATGAGTTCTGTAATTCTTGTCTTCTCTGCTCCATCAAACTCCCCAGAGCAGGGGCAACCCCTGGAGCAAAACTTCTGGCGGCAGATGTCCAGACGTATGACTCAGTGATGTGTGATGGACCCCGACTCCCAAACAAAATGAATCAGACACATACAAAATAAATACACAAATCATTGCAATTAGGTGTCAAACGTTCTCAACTTTATTTAAATTTACATGACACCGAAAATGGCACAACCCTCGACTCACGAAGAGTCACCCTCCAGCTCTCAGGAGAGGAAAACCCCCTGTGGAGGAAACCTCTAGGGAACCATGGCTGGAGGACTGCCCTTCCCTTGGGCTTAGAGAGTTAGTGCCGATATATGACGGAGTTTTAGAATTTCTACATATTTACAGAGAACGACATAACAAATATAGACTATTAATGTGATAAACTGGATGTGGGAGAGATCTGGCTGCGATATCTGTCACCACATTTATTGCTGGAACGAATTTAGTTGATCTGATTTCCCAGGTGGATCTACCACTTCTCCCTTACAGATCCAGCTCCGTCTCTCAAGATGTTGGGTACTTGGTTACAGGGGTTGCTCATTATGGATAACCCCTAATAGGATGAGTATCCCCTCCCCCTCCCAATTTATCACCCATTAAAGTCAAGGATCCATCCACGAACTCCCAAAGAAGAGCAGCTGTTTGTACATAGTAACAGAAGGGGATCCTGTTTTGGGGACCCCCCCTCTGTTACCTTCCCTCCCCCCCGGGGTGTCTAAGAAGACAACCCCTTTCCCTGCTAGAACCTCCAAATTACACCAACATTGGCACATTACGTGGGGTGGTCAAGCTCAAGGTCCTCAGGCGCATCATCAGTAATGGCGCTGATCATGGCAGCGCGGCATTATTTTATGGAATCTTCTTTATGACACTTGTTTATGCCCTCACAATAGTTGTCATGGTTACTACAAGGGCTATTACTGATGCAGGGTCCAAGTATTAACCCTTTCATCATTGGTAATTCACTTTCATTATGGAGGCAAATAATTGTACTTGATACCAAGCAGGAGTCTTATCATTACGGCTTCCCTTAGGCACCATAAGAAATACAGATTATAGAACATACGTACAAGTGTTTCAGGAGTGTTTTGCACTTTTCAGATCCATAGATTGGGCTTATAACTAACACTTTACAAAGCAGAAAATTAAGAGGAAATTACTTGTAAAATAATATTATAGGGAATTGCATTTCAAGCATTTTCCTAATGTGCATTCTGCATACTTGCATAGTTACATAGGTTGAAAAAGTTTGAACTTTAATGTCCTTGGTCTATCTCCAAAGTTATCCATTTTCTTTTTACTAGATTATTTATAACCCACAATGTCATGTTTTGTTAAAAAAGTATCCAGCCCTTCTATAAATGCTGTTATACTATCTGCCATTACTATATCTTGTGGTTGGCATTCCACAGTCTGACTGCTCTAACTGTAAAGAATCCTTTCCTATTAAGTTGCCAGAATCGCCTCACCTCCGCTTGTTATGAATGTTCCTGGTGCTTTGTAAGGTCCTGGAAAGTGATAAGTCATGTGCCAGTACTATGCATTGACCACATATGTATTTATACATATAAATGTATATTTATGAAGGAGATGATAATTACCCTTCATAGAGGTGTTACGATCATTCATAAATTGCTTTCATAGGTTTGATCTCCAGGATTAGGAGAGATTTGGGGTGTAAACGTAATAAACAATGAGTAAAACATCAAAGCAAACGAAAAAGGGTTTGTGACCCAAACTGGTAGGTGAGACCGGCTAGCCCCATATTATACGAGGTCACAACCAGGTTTCACCTGAGGAGCGCAGCACTAATGAGTCCTCAGGAGCGCATAACCCTGAAATATGCAGCGATTCTACACTACCCATTATAAAAGGGTTTAATATGCTACTTACTACCATGTTTTAGTTAAGATACAAGGCATATTTGTAAGGAGAGATGAAAAAGGTGACGGGGGACAACATATAAATATACTGAGGAACTCTATACACTAGTGGCCAAAATTGAGGCAACACCCCCAAGATTTATGAATTTTTAGCATTTTGCCAATATAAATACAAATTTCATGAATGTTTTTGATTTCACAGTAAAGTTTTTAAGTTGAAATAAAATCTCATAGAAACACAATATTAGCAGGAAATTTGTTCATTTGTCAACAAATTGGACACTATTGTCACTCAGATGACTGTGGGAGAAAAGCCATTGATTTGTCCTATTTTCATATCTAACACTAAATGTTAATACTCAGTTGGACAGCCCTCGGCCTTGATGACTGCCTGGCATCTACTTGGCATGCTATCTACCAGTTTGTGTAAATCAGATGGTGTGATGATATGAAGCCATGATTTGATGATGGCTGCAATGAGTTCCTGCTTGTGTGAAGCCCGCTGTTTTGACACCGCTCTTTTGAGCCGAGCCCAGAGATTCTCAATAGGATTGAGATCTGGGCTGTTTCCTGGCCAATTCAATAGCTGGACATTTTTGTCCTTGAACCAAGAGAGACATTTTTTAGCTGTATGGCATGGGGCTCCATCTTAAAATAAACGGTGTCCCTTCACTAAATACATCACGTGCCGAAGGAATGAGTTTAGGCTGAAGGACGTCCTTGATGTACTTTTCAGCATTAACTGTTTCTTCAATTACCTGCAGCCGACCACCTGCATCTCTGGACACGCAGCCCCCTACCATAACACTCAGAGGAGGCTTCATGGTGGGTACTGTACCCTCTGGCAACCAGTCCTCTCCAGGTCGTCGCTGAACGTAGCGGACACCGTCGCTGCCAAAGATGGATATGCGTGTCTCATCGCTCCATATAACATTTCTCCATTGTTCAATGGTCCATTTACAATGTTCTTTGGCCCCTGCAGACGTTTCTGACGCTGTGAGGCATTCAAAAATGGCTTTTTACGTGGTATTCTGGCTCTTAACCCCGCGTTTACCAATCGTCGTCGAACCGTCCGATCGGACACTGTCAAGGGAAGAACATTTCTGCACAAAAAACGTGTCGCTCGGCAGGAAAATCCCCTTGATATTGCGTTTTTGAGATTTTTTTTTTCCCGTTCTTTAGAAACGCTGCAAAACTACTGAAGGAATAGACATGAAACTGCTTTAAGTCAGCAAGGATTCACTTTTCCTGCTTTTCCTGGTACTATCAAACATAGCGTTTTTGGGAACATGGAGCTCTATATTACAAATATGTCCGTCCCGCCAGTTGAAAGAAATTAACATTTTCCTGGAGGGAAGTTTATATTTTACATTATGTCAGTTTTTGTCTATCGATGATAAAGTGCAGTTTGCAGCAATTTTTATTGTGACATATACCCAAATCATTCACGAAAATATTTCACATTCAACGCGCGTCGGGCGGGCCTGCGTGCTCTCACATGCCAGGCCTGAGTTTCAGTTCCAGTCCGACCCTATTAATCATCTATGGTTTCCCTTCAGAATGGAAAATGCTGAAAAATCGGAAGTTCCTGGGATCCATTTTTGAACAGAATATCAGAACCAAATCAAAACCGATGATTCAGGAAATGGACATAATGGGGTAAGTCCCAACTCTAAGGTACAAGTCTATGGCATACAGTCTGTAAAAGACGACAGAGTAGGCTGCTGTTGAGCATCGGCGGCTTCTTCTCTGATGTTCCTCGCTCATCCATGCAGTACATGGTCGGCCATTCAATTGATTGGATGTCTTATAATACCACATTTCCCCTAGGGACACAAAGTATGACATGCGCCACTCCTCCTGGTGATAGGTTATACCCAACAGATGGGGCAGCGCCACTCCTCGTGGTGATGGGTTACACCCAACAGATGGGGGAGCACCACTCCTCGTGGTGATGGGTTACACCCAACAGATGGGGGAGCTCCACTCCTCGTGGTGATGGGTTACACCCAACAGATGGGGGAGCTCCACTCCTCGTGGTGATGGGTTATACCCAACAGATGGGGGAGCGCCACTCCTCGTGGTGATGGGTTACACCCAACAGATGGAGGAGCTCCACTCCTCGTGGTGATGGGTTACACCCAACAGATGGGGGAGCAACACTCCTTGAGGTGATAGATTATACCCAACAGATGGGTGAGCGCCACTCCTCGTGGTGATGGGTTATACCCAACAGATGGGGCAGCGCCACTCCTCGTGGTGATGGGTTATACCCAACAGATGGGGGAAGTTGCAGAATGGCTTGTTATGGTGTAAGAACAATGTGGACATTGTTTTTTTTTTGTTGTTTTAACTATTATGCCTTTATGTTCTTTATTTTTTTCCTACAGACCCTCCCAGCTAACTCCAAGCAAGTCCCTCATCTTAGAAGTTGAAAGGTTTGGGTTACTTTGAGCTTTAATGCATGCATTTACTTTTTTTAGAATCCCATCTTACAAAAGATATAAGATATCCAACTTCTTGGACTCTAAGAATAAGGGGGCTGCAGCCTGGAAGTAACCCTGCTGCCCTTTTTAAAGAATATGCTGGTGTGGGGCAGCTACCCGGATATTCACTGTGCAGGAGAAATGCAGCTAAGCCCATTCACTTTGCTGGATCTATGCGGTCGTTCTGCTGCACAGTGGAGGCCATGATGCCAATGTGCAGGGAATGACTGTGAAAGGGGCTGTTCCTCATTACCAGCATCAGTGCCCCTTTATTATATTAGAGATTGACCCCAACAGATCATAAATTGATGGTGTACCCTTGCAATATACTGCTTCCTTCCTTTTCTTATCAGTTCACCCGTGAAACCAGATTACATGATTGTGGCGGAACCTCCTGTAGGACACCCAAGTTTTCTGGTGGCTGAAATCTCTTTACCTAAAGTGGTGAGACCCTCAGATGTGGTTTAGGACTGTGACCTTTTTGCATTTCATGTGATTTCCAATAGTCTTCCCTTATTAAAAGTCTGTGCCAACCTCGTGCTACCGGTCCTCCTCTGCCAACTTTTATCATCACAGCTTTGATGTGTCCACCGTATCCAATTGCTGGCAGCTGTGACACATTTGCTGGATGATGATGATATAATTTTTATTTTCATACCATGGTGGGGTGTTTGAAAGCTGTTGGAATGGAAAAGAAGATCTCTGTAAACGACTCTGTCAGCAGAGAACGACTGTTCAAACCAAGCACAGACGCCCAGTGCTTCACGGCGGGACCAGTCATTTATATAAGCCTTCCCCCCTGCTTGTTTCCCCTCCATCTCCATCATCACCTCTTCTTTGACAGTTCTGGCTTCATAGATCCAGAGAGGAGATAGAGGGAAAACAAGCTGGTGGGAAGATGTATATATTATTATTATTATTTAATTATATAGTGCCATTGATTCCATGGTGCTGGTGCATATAAATGATGTTATAATGATGATAGAAATGATGAAAGAGGCTTGTTGCAATAGTGTAGAACACGCCGCTCTTTATTTTTTCTATATTAATGCGACATTTGGAGGAATCGCACAGAAAATGCTTTAAATGTATTTATTTTTTAATTTGATTTTTCTCATGTCCATGATTCACATTGTGTTAAATGAGGCATAATGAAGATTAAGAATGTTTCAGCTAATGTAGCCTTCATCAGACAGGATAATGTAGCTTAAGGGGACCCACATGGTTAAATATAGGGGTCAGTTCTGGTCTTCCCAAAAAGCAGATGAAGTAGTCACCACACGGGAATCTGGTGATTACTGGGTTTGCTTTTGGGGACCCCAGATTTCTTCATATAACCGAGTGGGCCTTCTGCCTAATGAAGGCTACATTATCTGAAATTCTGGTACCATTCATTATGCCTCACTTAAAGGGGTTGCCTGGCACTTTAATATTGATGACCTATCCTAAGGATATTCCATTAGTATTAAAGTGGTGGACAACCCCTTTTAATGCAGTGTGAATCCTAAAAAATATTTTTCAGCATTTTCTGTGAGCAGTTCCTCCACGTGTCAGATTTAATGTATGAGACGTGTGGAGCTACACAGTAACTTCTAGTTGGCCACGTATCAAGATAAAAGTTTAGATTTTTGTGCACTTGTTGGTTACAACTTTCTTTCCCGTACAGAAGCATTCAGCGACATAAGCGTTGTTACCACGCTGGTCTTCTCTTTACAGTCTTCTGCTAGATCTCTTGTGTTGGACTTGGGTGAAGACAGAATAGTCAGACGTCCCGATTTGTATCATCTAGACGTCTTCATTCCTTACAATATCATCCAAGAACAAAGTGGAGCTCAGTTCAACAAGGACAGTAAGGTGAGACAATTAAGCAAAGCTGGACATGTCTTATAGCCCATTCTGAAGTCTCCTTCTTAAAGAGGTTCTCTGAGAAAATGTATAAAATAAAATTTAAAAAAATGTATACATTTATTTAGCAAAAATAAATTCTTTTAATTAGTGGATAATTCTATGTGAATACTTTTATGCCCAAAAATGGCAAAAGTATTCTCGGAGTGATACCTTTATTGGCTAACCAGAAAAAAAATATATATGCAAGCTTTCAGAGCACAGAGGCTCCTTCTTCAGGCAATATTACACATGAATTCATAACATTTGCAATCCCGCCTGAAGAAGGAGCCTGTGTGCTCTGTAAGTTTGCATATATATATTTTTTTCTGGTTAGCCAATAAAGGTATCACTCCGAGAATAGTTTTGCCATTTTTGGGCATAAAATTATTTCCATCAAATTTTCTGGCTAACACGGTACCACAATATAAATTTGTACTGTACATCACAATTAGGGGATAATAATTGCGTATGGACATAATGGCCAACGATGTCAGCAGCCATCCATCCTAGATGGGTGAAGGTAAACTGTTTGAGACGGACATCTCTGACCTACCTGTCGGAATCAAGAACGTGCATCTGTCATTGATTGACTGACTGATCACGTCCATGAGTCAACATGTTGTAAACCTGTCATGATGAGTGAGCAGATAGGATGCTGCCCCTCACCCTGACAGGAACTTATCTATCACAACATATAGTTGCCCAGAGACATCTGAATGCATCGGCTTTCCTTTATGCCATTCATCAAACATGTCGTATATTTTGTGTATAGCGAGTCACAAGCCTCGCACTGCTCTGCGTCTTATCATTTGGTTCTATGAGCTGCAGTGAAACGTGACGTATATTCCAGGTGCTGACGATCACAATGCCGGTGCAGCCAGCATAGCGGTGGGCTCAGAAGATCGGCTTTGGAAAACGTTCCTCTTATATAGATCCAGTGGATCCTACTTACATTTGCTGCTGTTTACATTGTATGGTTACAAGTCTATTTACACTTCAATATGACTCCAGAATAAATTTTTGTCTTTCTTATTGTTAGAACCTTGCTCTTAGGTTTTTTCCTTTGCTGGTCACATGACCTCGTTGGCCTATTTAATCCTGCTCCGCCCTTCTGGCTTTGCTGGACTACATTGTATAACTACTTTCTAGCTAGCCTGTGCTCTGTATCTAACTCTGTTAGTTTGCTTGGTCTACGGACCTCTATGTTCTATATATTTTGTTTGTTCGTCTGTCTGCTACTATTTCTGTTAGGAGGTGTCCCATTTTCCTCCCAGTCCTTAGTACTTGTAGGGATTCCTTCCCCACATCTATAGGTCTCCGTACAGACTAGCTTAGGACTTTAGCAGGTCTGATCGCAGGATCAGGTTCCCTGTTACATCGTAGGGATTCAGCTGAGTTCTATCGTAGGGACAGATCTCCTCTCTTTCCTTAGCTCTGGTAGCAGATCATAACACTTATACTTGCCGTATATTTTTCCCAAGGAGGGGGTTTAGGTATTGTGCTTTTTTTTCTTTTTTATTTCTACTGTAATATTTCATAATATCTGTGAATAAGTCTTGAAAATAATTTGCATTGAAAAGGTTGAGATCCTCTGAATCTACAGGGATTTTTAGGAATTAAACATCTACAGCAGTAAATCTGCAGCAGAATTTACATTTTGCACCATGTCTGGATTTAGTAGCCGCTGCCCCTTTAAATGGAATATGTCAGCAGGTTTTTGCTATCCCATTTGAGAGCAGCATAATCCGAGGCCCTGATTCCAACGATGTATCACTTACGGGGCTGCTTGGTGTTATTTTGATAAAATTGCAGTTTTTTTTTTCTCATGCAGATCTCTGAATGCTGAGCTCTGTATAATAACCCCACCCACACCACTGATTGGCAGCTTTCTGTGTACACTGTATTTAAACTGCCAATCAGTGATGGGGGGCGTGGTTGGACTACCTGGCAGCAGGTTTACTAGTCCTCTAGTGATAATCTTCTGCTAATAAAAGTGTGATTTTTATCAAAACTACAACAAGCAGCCCTGTAAGTGAGACGTCCCTAGAATCAGGGTCTTTGTCTCTACATCATGCTGCTCTCAACAACAACCAATATATAGTACATCCGACAAGGGGTCAATGTGTCAAAAGACCTTTATTATAATAATTTGGGTACATGGCGGCAAAGAAAAGAGCACACACACATATATATAGTAATACCATATAATAGTGAGGAGGTATAATGTAAATATTTGAATTGCAGAGACACCAGGGCTAAATAGTAGTAGCTCCAATTGTGCTAATGCATACTGATAGTATATCCTAGGTCACATAGTAAAAGGATATAATCCCAAATAATAAAAGCCAATATAGGCATTCCCAAGATAATGACCTTTTGGTATATACATATCAAGGGATGTATTATATCCAAGTAGGTTAATTCCCAAGTAACAATAATGTTGTATTGGATTCATTCATACCTGGTATTTATTGTCTGCACGTCTTGCAATAGCTCTGGGCTCGGTGGTCCTACTCCTAGTGTGGCGCTCACCCCATCATGCTGCTCTCAGAATAGCCAAGAAAAACCTGCTGACAGATTCCCTTTACAAATAGCTGAAATGGCTCCTAGATACCAGAGAAGGAAAACGTTATTAAAACGGTTTTGTTTCCTAAATAGAAAAGCAAATTAAACACCACTGGATAATGTGGTGTGTGAAACCGTCCATTGGATTGCTGTTTCGGGTGGGCTCAGGAGCAGAGCCCCCATCCTACACAGCTGACATCTTGCTGTAACAGCAGCGGCCAGAGCGGAGCGTCAATCACTGCTGTTTAACCATTTATATGCCGTCAATCACTGATGGCAAGTTAAATAGCGCAATCGCCGGTACGCTATGCAATGTTACTAGAATTTTTTTTTGTTACTTTTCCATTTCCTTGAATTACTTGTTGTGATTTGCGGATCCATTGACTGGCCACGTGGAAGGGCTGCAGCCGATCATTCATGTCCGTAGCAGATACACATTTACATGTGTAAATAGGCCCTTATAGAAATCAATCAATAGAACGTATACCTGGATATCCAGGTTTATCCTTTGCATACATTTAAAGAGGTATAAGTCATGGCATATTACTAGGATGTCATTCTTGGGGGTCTGACAGCCTAATTTAGAAAGAAGTGGATGCATTATTTTTTTCACACTCCCAATTTAACAATTTGAGTACAGTTGGATCTATTGTTTTTTTTATTTTTTGCACTATGGGTGGGTGGTTGGGAGCACAGCTGTGCAGGAAAAAAAAAGCTTACAGGTTCTCAATTCCTTCATTCTTGGGATCGGTGGCGGAACCACAGGTCGGACCATCGCCAATCAAGATATTATATCCCTTCACACAAATCGTTGCTACCAATTATCAATTTGAGTACGGTTATACCTATTGTTTTTTTAGGGTTTTTTTTTGCACTGTGGGTGGTTGGGAGCACAGCTGTGCAGGAAAAAAAAAGCTGATAGGTTCCCCATTCCTTCATTCTCAGGATCAGTGGTGGAACCAGAGGGTGGATCATCTCCAATCAAAATATTATATTATTCACACTAATCATTGCTCCTAGTTAACAATTTGAGTACCCATTGTGTTTTTTTAGGGTTTTTTTTTTTTGCACTATGGGTGCAAGTTATAGTAATATGTGTAAAAAAAAAACTAATAGTGTCTCCTGATTGTTCAGACACAAATATATCTGTTGAAAATAGTCTGGTATACACCAGTAAATTATAACTGTGGTTTTGCTGTTCCACGGTAAAAAATCTCTATTATCCTGCTTTTGGCATTTTTTGCCGCAAAGAAAAACAGTAGTAGTGTCTCCTGATTGTTCAGACACAAATATATCTGTTGAAAATAGTCTGGTATACACCAGTAAATTATAACTGTGGTTTTGCTGTTCCACGGTAAAAATCTCTATTATCCTGATCTTGGCATTTTTTGCCGTAAAAAAAAAACTAATAGTGTCTCCCTGATTTTTCAGATACAAATATATCTGTTGAAAATAGTCTGGTGTGGGCCCAAGAAATACAAGTGTGGTTTTGCAGTTCCACGGGTCACATCTTTGTATTATCCACTTTTGGGCCATTTTTACCTAAAAATAAACAGATTCAGTGTGTCGCTCATTGTTCAGCCGCAAATATATCTATCAGAGAAATAGAACTGTGGTTTTCCTCTTCCACGGTTCTAATCTACTTTATTACCCTTTTTCCATTGATAGTGCGAGTGTAAGCTATTTTACTTACTTTACAATGGGCAAGGCGCGTGGCAAGGGACATGGAAGTGGACGTTCTGGTGATGGTGCATGCAGAGGACGGGGCCGTGGCCAAGGTGAAAATGCGCCACAACCAACAGCCATATCTTCTCGCTCCCACTTCTTGACCGAATTACTAGGGAAGCACAGAACAACACCAGTATTGCGAACTGATCAGTGTGAACAGGTTATTAATTGGATAGCAGATAATACTTCCAGTTACCTGGGCACCACCACTTCCGGTCTGTCTTCCACACGGTCAACTCTTAGTAGCCGTGAGTGTCGACCGCATACTCCTCCTCACCCTGATGCTCCTCCCTCCCACCATGCCAAGTGTCGTCAGACAGCAACTGATCCCACACTTGGACTCTCTGAAGAGCTGTTCACTGGTCCATTTCCAGATTTGTGCCCCTCGCCTGCTCCGCTTGAAGTGGTGGAAGAGGAGATCCCATGTAGAGATGCCCAAATATTTGAACAGCCACGGCCACAGGAAGTCAACGCTGGCAATTTGTCACAAGAGGTGGACGATGACGAGACACAGTTGCCAGGAAGTGAGGAGGATTGTGGTGCGCAAGTGGAAGAGGAGGAGGTGGTGGATGATCTAGTAACTGACCCAACATGGCAGGAGGACATGCAGAGCGAGGCCAGCAGCACACAGGCAGGAAGAAGCAGTGTGGTGGCCGCACACATGGGTATACGCTTCCTCATTTCGGCTGTTTTATGTTCTTCTCCTTATCCTCAGCCTCCACCACCACTATACAACCAGGGTGACCGTGGTCCATGTTGCCATTATTGAAAGTTCCTCCGTCCTTATTTTTGTCAGCTTTTGCTTGGAAGGCATAAGCAAAGACTGTGGGAGACCCACTCCCCAATAATGGGAATAATATTTTTAAAATGCTGTACTGTATGACTCTTGTAAGGGGCATTAAAAGCGTCTTGTTAAGCTACTGCGACCTCCACCACTTTTCCGAGGGGCATTCAAACCATCTTGTTAAGCTACTGCGATCTCCACCACTTTTCCGAGGGGCATTAAAACTGTCTTGTTAAGCTACTGGGACCTCCACGTCTCTTCCAAGGGGCATTCAAACCGTCTTGTTAAGATACTGTGACCTCCACCACTTTTCCGAGGGCCATTAAAAGCGTCTTGTTAAGCTACTGGGACCTCCACCACTTTTCCGAGGAGCATTAAAACCGTCCTCTTAATCTACTGGGACTTCCACGTGTCTTCCAAGGGGCATTCAAACAGTCTTGTTAAGCTACTGCGATCTCCACCACTTTTCCGAGGGGCATTAAAACCGTCTTGTTAAGCTACTGGGACCTCCACGTCTCTTCCAAGGGGCATTCAAACCGTCTTGTTAAGCTACTGGGACCTCCACCACTTTTCTGAGAGGCATTAAAAGTGTCTTATTAAGCTACTGGTACCTCCACCACTTTTCCGAGGGGCATTAAAAACGTCTTGTTAAGCTAGTGGGACCTCCACGTCTCTTCCAAGGGGCATTCAAACTGTCTTGTTAAGCTACTGCGACCTCCACCACTTTTTCGAGGGGCATTAAAAGCGTCTTATTAAGCTACTGGGACCTCCACGTCTCTTCCAAGGGGCATTCAAACCGTCTTCTTAAGCTACTGGGACCTCCACGTCTCTTCCAAGGGGCATTCAAACCGTCTTGTTAAGCTACTGGGACCTCCACGTCTCTTCCAAGGGGCATTCAAACCGTCTTGTTAAGCTACTGCGACCTCCACCACTTTTCCAAGGGGCATTAAAACCATCTTGTTAAGCTACTGGGACCTCCACGTCTCTTCCAAGGGGCATTCAAACCGTCTTGTTAAGCTACTGGGACCTCCACCAGTTATCTGAGGGGCATTAAAAGCGTCTTGTTAAGCTGCTGTGACCTCCACCACTTTTTCGAGGGGCATTAAAACCGTATTGTTAAGCTACTGGGACCTCCACGTCTCTTCCAAGGGGCATTCAAACTGTCTTGTTAAGCTACTGCGACCTCCACCACTTTTTCGAGGGGCATTAAAAGCGTCTTATTAAGCTATTGGGACCTCCACCACTTTTCTGAGGAGCATTAAAACTGTCTTGTTAAGCTACTGGGACCTCCACGTCTCTTCCAAGGGGCATTCAAACAGTCTTGTTAAGCTACTGGGACCTCCACGTCTTTTCCAAGGGGCATTCAAAGCGTCCTGTTAAGCTACTGGGACCTCCACCCCTTTTCCGAGGGGCAATAAAAGCATCTTGTTAAGCTACTGGGACCTCCACCACTTTTCCGAGGAGCATTAAAACCATCTTGTTAAGCTACTGTGACCTCCACGTCTCTTCCAAGGGACATTCTAACCGTCTTGTTAAGCTTCTACGACCTCCACCACTTTTGCACGGGGCATTAAAACCGACTTGTTAAGCTACTGGGACCTCCAGGTCTCTTCCAAGGGGCATTCAAACCGTCTTCTTAAGCTACTGGGACCTCCACGTCTCTTCTGAGGGGCATTAAAAGCGTCTTGTTAAGCTCATGTGACCTCCACCACTTTTCCGAGGGTAATTAAACAGTCTTGCTAAGCTACTGGGACCTCCACGTCTCTTCCAAGGGGCATTCAAACTGTCTTGTTAAGCTACTGTGACCTCCACCACTATTCAAAGGGGCATTAAAACCGTCTTGTTAAGCTTATGTGACCTCCACCACTTTTCCGAGGGTCATTAAACAGTCTTGTTAAGCTACTGGGACCTCCAGGTCTCTTCCAAGGGGCATTCAAACCGTCTTGTTAAGCTACTGGGACCTCCACGTCTCTTCCAAGGGGCATTCAAACCGTCTTGTTAAGCTACTGCGAACTCCACCACTATTCAAAGGGGCATTAAAACCGTCTTGTTAAGCTACTGGGACCTCCTCCACTTTTCCGTGGGGCATTAAAACAGTCTTGTTAAGCTACTGGGACCTCCACGTCTCTTCCAAGGGGCATTCAAACTGTCTAGTTAAGCTACTGGGACCTCCACTTCTCTTCTCAGGGGCATTAAAAGTGACTTGTTAAGCTACTGTGACCTCCACCACTTTTCCGAGGGGCATTAAAACCGTCTTGTTAAGCTACTGGGACCTCCACGTCTCTTCCAAGGGGCATTCAAACCGTCTTGTTAAGCTACTGGGACCTCCACGTCTCTACCAAGGGGCATTCAAACCGTCTTGTTAAGCTACTGCGACCTCCACCACTTTTTCGAGTGGCAGTAAAAGGGTCTTATTAAGCTACTGGGATATCCACCACTTTTCCGAGAAGCATTAAAACCGTCTTGTTAAGCTACTGGGACCTCCAAGTCTCTTTCAAGGGGCATTCAAACCGTCTTGTTAAGCTACTGGGACCTCCACCACTTTTGCACGGGGCATTAAAACCGACTTGTTAAGCTACTGGGACCTCCAGGTCTCTTCCAAGGGGCATTCAAACCGTCTTCTTATGCTACTGGGACCTCCACGTCTCTTCTGAGGGGCATTAAAAGCGTCTTGTTAAGCTCATGTGACCTCCACCACTTTTCCGAGGGTAATTAAACAGTCTTGCTAACCTACTGGGACCTCCACGTCTCTTCCAAGGGGCATTCAAACCGTCTTGTTAAGCTACTGTGACCTCCACCACTATTCAAAGGGGCATTAAAACCATCTTGTTAAGCTTATGTGACCTCCACCACTTTTCCGAGGGTCATTAAACAGTCTTGTTAAGCTACTGAGACCTCCACGTCTCTTCCAAGGGGCATTCAAACCGTCTTGTTAAGCTACTGGGACCTCCACGTCTCTTCCAAGGTGCATTCAAACCGTCTTGTTAAGCTACTGCGACCTCCACCACTATTCAAAGGGGCATTAAAACCGTCTTAAGCTACTGGGACCTCCTCCACTTTTCCGAGGGGCATTAAAACAGTCTTGTTAAGCTACTGGGACCTCCACGTCTCTTCCAAGGGGCATTCAAACCGTCTTAAGCTACTGGGACCTCCACTTCTCTTCTCAGGGGCATTAAAAGTGACTTGTTAAGCTACTGTGACCTCCACCACTTTTCCGAGGGGCATTAAAACCGTCTTGTTAAGCTACTGGGACCTCCACGTCTCTTCCAAGGGGCATTCAAACCGTCTTGTTAAGCTACTGGGACCTCCACGTCTCTACCAAGGGGCATTCAAACCGTCTTGTTAAGCTGCTGCGACCTCCACCACTTTTTCGAGGGGCAGTAAAAGGGTCTTATTAAGCTACTGTGACCTCCACCACTTTTCCGAGGGGCATTAAAACCGTCTTGTTAAGCTACTGGGACCTCCACGTCTCTTCCAAGGGGCATTCAAACCAACTTGTTAAGCTACTGGGACCTCCATGTCTCTTCTGAGAGGCATTAAAAGCATCTTGTTAAGCTACTGTGACCTCCACAACTTTTTCGAGGGGCATTAAAACCGTCTTGTTAAGCTACTGGGACCTCCACGTCTCTTCCAGGGGGCATTCAAACTGTCATGTTAAGCTACTGCGACCTCCACCACTTTTTCGAGGGGCATTGAAAGCGTCTTATTAAGCTATTGGGACCTCCACCACTTTTCTGAGGAGCATTAAAACCGTCTTGTTAAGCTACTGGGACCTCCACGTCTCTTCCAAGGGGCATTCAAACAGTCTAGTTAAGCTACGGGGACCTCCACGTCTCTTCCAAGGGGCATTCAAAGCGTCCTGTTAAGCTACTCGGACCTCCACCACTTTTCCGAGGGGCATTAAAAGTATTTTATTAAGCTACCGGGACCTCCACCACTTTTCCGAGGAGCATTAAAACCATCTTGTTAAGCTACTGTGACCTACACGTCTCTTCCAAGGGGCATTCTAACCGTCTTGTTAAGCTATTGCGACATCCACCACTTTTGCAAGGGGCATTAAAACCGACTTGTTATGCTACTGGGACCTCCACGTCTATTCTGAGGGGCATTAAAAGCGTCTTGTTAAGCTTATGTGACCTCCACCACTTTTCCGAGGGTAATTAAACAGTCTTGTTAAGCTACTGGGACCTCCACGTCTCTTCCAAGGGGCATTCAAACCGTCTTGTTAAGCTACTGTGACCTCCACCACTATTCAAAGGGGCATTAAAACCGTCTTGTTAAGCTTATGCGACCTCCACCACTTTTCCGAGGGTCATTAAACAGTCTTGTTAAGCTACTTGGACCTCCACGTCTCTTCCAAGGGGCATTCAAATAGTCTTGTTAAGCTACTCGGACCTCCACGTCTCTTCCAAGGGGCATTCAAACCGTCTTGTTAAGCTACTGCGACCTCCACCACTATTCAAAGGGGCATTAAAACCTTCTTGTTAAGCTACTGGGACCTCCACCACTTTTCCGAGGGGCATTAAAACAGTCTTGTTAAGCTACTGGGACCTCCACGTCTCTTCCAAGGGGCATTCAAACCGTCTTGTTAAGCTACTGGGACCTCCACCTCTCTTCTCAGGGGCATTAAAAGTGACTTGTTAAGCTACTGTGAACTCCACAAATTTTCCGAGGAGCATTAAAACCGTCTTGTTAAGCTACTGGGACCTCCATGTCTCTTCCAAGGGGCATTCAAACCGTCTTGTTAAGCTACTGGGACCTCCACGTCTCTACCAAGGGGCATTCAAACCGTCTTGTTAAGCTACTGCGACCTCCACCACTTTTTCGAGGGGCAGTAAAAGCGTCTTATTAAGCTACTGAGACCTCCACCACTTTTCCGAAAAGCATTAAAACCGTCTTGTTAAGCTACTGGGACCTCCACGTCTCTTCCAAGGGGCATTCAAACTGTCATGTTAAGCTACTGCGACCTCCACCACTTTTTCGACGGGCATTAAAAGCGTCTTATTAAGCTATTGGGACCTCCACCACTTTTCTGAGGAGCATTAAAACGGTCTTGTTAAGCTACTGGGACCTCCACGTCTCTTCCAAGGGGCATTCAAACAGTCTAGTTAAGCTACTGGGACCTCCACGTCTTTTCCAAGGGGCATTCAAAGCGTCCTGTTAAGCTACTGGGACCTCCACCACTTTTCCGAGGGACATTAAAAGCATTTTGTTAAGCTATCGGGACCTCCACCACTTTTCCGAGGAGCATTAAAACCATCTTGTTAAGCTACTGTGACCTACACGTCTCTTCCAAGGGGCATTCTAACCGTCTTGTTAAGCTACTGCGACATCCACCACTTTTGCAAGGGGCATTAAAACCGACTTGTTACGCTACTGGGTCCTCCACGTCTCTTCCAAGGGGCATTCAAACCGTCTTCTTAAGCTACTGGGACCTCCACGTCTCTTCTGAGGGGCATTAAAAGCGTCTTGTTAAGCTTATGTGACCTCCACCACTTTTCCGAGGGTAATTAAACAGTCTTGTTAATCTACTAGGACCTCTACGTCTCTTGCAAGGGGCATTCAAACCGTCTTGTTAAGCTACTGTGACCTCCACCACTATTCAAAGGGGCATTAAAACCGTCTTGTTAAGCTTATGCGACCTCCACCACTTTTCCGAGGGTCATTAAACAGTCTTATTAAGCTACTTGGACCTCCACGTCTCTTCCAAGGGGCATTCAAACCGTCTTGTTAAGCTACTCGGACCTCCACGTCTCTTCCAAGGGGCATTCAAACCGTCTTGTTAAGCTACTGCGACCTCCACCACTATTCAAATTGGCATTAAAACCGTCTTGTTAAGCTACTCGGACCTCCACCACTTTTCCGAGGGGCATTAAAACAGTCTTGTTAAGCTACTGGGACCTCCACGTCTCTTCCAAGGGGCATTCAATCCGTCTTGTTAAGCTACTGGGACCTCCACTTCTCTTCTCAGGGGTATTAAAAGTGACTTGTTAAGCTACTGTGATCTCCACAAATTTTCCGAGGAGCATTAAAACCGTCTTGTTAAACTACTGGGACCTCCATGTCTCTTCCAAGGGGCATTCAAACCGTCTTGTTAAGCTACTGGGACCTCCACGTCTCTACCAAGGGGCATTCAAACCGTCTTGTTAAGCTACTGCGACCTCCACCACTTTTTCGAGGGGCAGTAAAAGCGTCTTATTAAGCTACTTGGACCTCCACCACTTTTCCGAGAAGCATTAAAACCGTCTTGTTAAGCTACTGGGACTTCCACGTCTCTTCCAAGGGGCATTCAAACCGTCTTGTTAAGCTACTGGGACCTCCACGTCTCTTCCAAGGGGCATTGAAACCAACCTGTTAAGCTACTGGGACCTCCATGTCTCTTCTGAGAGGCATTAAGAGCATCTTGTTAAGCTACTGTGACCTCCACAACTTTTCCGAAGGTCATTAAAACCATCTTGTTAAGCTACTGGGACCTCCACGTCTTTTCCAAGGGGCATTCAAACCGTCTTGTTAAGCTACTGGGACCTCCACCACTTATCTGAGGGGCATTAAAGCGTCTCGTTAAGCTGCTGTGACCTCCACCACTTTTTCGAGGGGCATTAAAACCGTCTTGTTAAGCTACTGGGACCTCCACGTCTCTTCCGAGGGGCATTCAAACCATCTTGTTAAGCTACTGGGACCTCCACGTCTCTTCCAAGGGGCATTCAAACCATCTTGTTAAGCTACTGCGCCCTCCACATCTCTACCAAGGGGCATTCAAACCGTCTTGTTAAGCCACTGCGACCTCCACCACTTTTTCGAGGGGCAGTAAAAGCGTCTTATTAAGCTTCTGGGACCTCCACCACTTTTCCGAGAAGCATTAAAACCGTCTTGTTAAGCTACTGGGACCTCCACGTCTCTTCCAAGGGGCATTCAAACCGTCTTGTTAAGCTACTGGGACCTCCACGTCTCTTCCAAGGGGCATTCAAACCATCTTGTTAAGCTACTGGGACCTCCACGTCTCTTCTGAGAGGCATTAAAAACATCTTGTTAAGCTACTGTGACCTCCACAACTTTTCCGAGGGGCATTAAAACCATCTTGTTAAGCTACTGGGACCTCCACGTCTCTTCCAAGGGGCATTCAAACCGTCTTGTTAAGCTACTGGGACCTCCACCACTTATCTGAGGGGCATTAAAAGCATCTTGTTAAGCTGCCGTGACGTCCACCACTTTTTCGAGGGGCATTCAAACCGTCTTGTTAAGCTACTGGAACCTCCACTTCTCTTCTCAGGGGCATTAAAAGCGACTTGTTAAGCTACTGTGACCTCCCCCACTTTTCCGAGGGGCATTAAAACCGTCTTTTTAAGCTTCTGGGACCTCCACGTCTCTTCCAAGGGGCATTCAAACCGTCTTGTGAAGCTACTGGGACCTCCACGTCTTTTCCAAGGGGCATTCAAACCATCTTGTTAAGCTACTGGGACCTCCACGTCTCTTCTGATAGGCATTAAAAGCATCTTGTTAAGCTACTGGGACCTCCACGTCTCTTCCAAGGGGCATTCAAACCGTCTTGTTAAGCTACTGGGACCTCCACCACTTATCTGAGGGGCATTAAAAGCATCTTGTTAAGCTGCTGTGACCTCCACCACTTTTTCGAGGGGCATTAAAACCGTCTTGTTAAGGTACTGGGACCTCCACGTCTCTTCCGAGGGGCATTCAAACCGTCTTGTTAAGCTACTGGGACCTCCACTTCTCTTCTCAGGGGCATTAAAAGCGTCTTGTTAAGCTACTGTGACCTCCATGTCTCTTCTAAGGGACATTCAAACCGTCTTGTTAAGCTACTGGGACCTCCACGTCTCTTCCAAGGGGCATTAAAACCATCTTGTTAAGCTACTAGGATCTCCACGTTTCTTCTGAGGGGCATTCAAACCGTCTTGTTAAGCTACTGCGACCTCCACCACTTTTTCGAGGGGCAATAAAAGCGTCTTGTTAAGCTACTGGGACCTCCACATCTCTTTTGAGGGGCATTAAAAGTGTCTTTTTAAACCACTCTGAACTCCACAACTCTACCAAGGGGCATTGATATGTTGTTTTTAATTAACTCTAACCTCCACGACTCTTCGAACGGGCATTGCATTTCCTCTTAATTTTTGGCTGCTTTTTCTTGGAAGGCATAAGCAAATACTATGGGAGACCCACTCCCCAATAATGGGAATAATGTTTGTAATATGCTGTACTGCTTGGCTCTTGTAAGGGGCACTGCAAGTTCCTCCGTCCTAATTTTTGGCAGCTTTTGCTTGGAAGGCATAAGCAAAGACTATGGGAGACCCACTCCCCAATAATGGGAATAATGTTTGTAATATGCTGTACTGCATGGCTCTTGTAAGGGGCATTGCAAGCTCCTTCGTCCTAATTTTTGGCAGCTTTTGCTTGGAAGGCATAAGCAAAGACTATGGGAGACACACTCCCCAATAATGGGAATAATGTTTAGAATATGCTGTACTGCATGGCTCTTGTAAGGGGCATTGCAAGTTTCTCCATCCGAATTTTTGGCAGCTTTTGCTTGGAAGGCATAAGCTATGACTATGGGATACACACTCCCCAATAATGGAATAATGTTTGTACTATGCTGTACTGTATGGCTCTTGGAAGGGGCATTAAAAGCCCCTTTTCCGAGGGGCATTCAAATCGTCTGGTTAAGCTACTGGGACCTCCACGTCTTTTCCGAGGGGCATTAAAACCATCTTGTTAAGCTACTGTGACCTCCACGTCTCTTCAAAGGGACATTAAAACAGTCTTCTTAAGCCACTCTGAACTCCACAGCTCTTCTTAGGGGCATTGAAATGTTGTTTTTAATTACCTCTAACCTCCACGATTCTTCCAACGGACATTGCATTTCCTCCTAATTTTAGTCAGCTTTTGCTTTTCAATGCAAAGGCGAAAACTAAGGGAGACCCACTCCCCAATAGTGGGTAGAAGGTTTTTAGTACGCTGTAATCCACGTCTGTTTCAAGGGGCATTGCAGTTCCTCATAATTTTTGGAAAGCCTTCCATTCACTGTTTAGGCCAACAGTGTACAGGAGACCCAGTTGATATAAATGGAAAAAACGGTTTAGTTAAGGCCCTCTGACCTCCATGTCATTTCCAAGGTACATTGGAGTGCCTCGAAATTTTTGGTAGGCATTGCACTCACTGTATGCCCTATAACTGTGTAGACAAACCGCTCCTTTTGTTACAGAAACATATCCTACAAGACATATGTGGTTGACTGGCCTGATATTGATGTGAATGGTCCCTGTTCCTCCTGCTCTTTCTCCTTTGCCACCACCTCATCCATCATTCATCACCTGAAGCTTTGTTTTAATGGGAGTCATAGAACTGGGATAGTAGCAGGAAAACATCCAGCAATCCTCGGAGGAGGTAGGATATGCGCCAAAACGCTGACCACCTCAGGCCTAGCCACTACTACATACATACGCTTGCATTCCAAGAAAACAAAGCAGATGCTAACTTGTATCATCATCATCATGGTCCTCACCTTGGCACTCTCAACTCACCTGATGGAGAAGCCAGGGCCCACCGGAGGAGTCTGGTTCTCTGGTGGGCTCGTCCATTGCTGCCCTAAAGCAGGCCGGGCTAAGAAAAGTGTGTGAGGGGATGTTCCAAGGAGAAATAGGGGCGGCTGGGGACCGTTTATGGACACTCGGCTGCCCCCAGGCGGCTGGGGACTGAGTATGGACACCCGGCCGCCCCCTGGCGGTTGGGGACCGAGTGTGGACACCCCGCCACCGGGCGGCTGGGGACTGAGTATGGATACCAGGCCGCCAACGCTGCCATGACATGGTGGCCAGATTCCGCCTCCACATGCCTAAAAGGCCCAAGTTCAAGTGCAAGCAAGCAGTATGGTATTGCAGCCTGGGGGTGGGTGGGTGGTTGGCTGCATTTTTGCGCTTGCATTGCAAGGAATGGGGGAGGTACAATTGAACCCTGCCCTGGGACAAGAACAAGCACGGGGATAGTTGCAAGTCTGCATCTTCTGATGCGGCAAGGATGACTTCTGATGGGCACACTTTTAGGCAGTGACCGGGGAGTCAGAGATGCTTCCAGGGGTCTTTCCCATGCTGTCCCCGTGTCACACAGCACATGGCCAGATAAGGTTGTAAAATGTTAAAATGACATTTCCCGGTGAATGCATTTGTCACGGTTGAAGCAATAGAAAAGTGCAAAAACGCATTAAAAATGCTACTTGTGAACATAGCCCAAGGTGTGGAGGAGTATTTTTTTTTTTGGTTATTTATTTTACCTTATACACAAGTCTTTACTCTGGAAAGGAACTTCCTTAACATATTTCACAGGAAAGCAGTTTCAGTTTAGTTTTTGAACGTTTTATTGTGAGCCCTTAAAAGTGGCTTAATACCTCTGACCACGTTGTTGACAGCAGTGACCTGGGGGTCAGAAATGCTTCCTGGGGCGATCCCCATGCTGTCCCCATGTCATTTGAGCACTGTCACTATCGTTTTGGGCACTTGTTAGGCTTTTAAAAGACAGCCGGGGATGCCGCTGCAAAAATGCTCGGGTCTCCTATAGACTAACTGTAGCGTCGGCGTCCCTGCCCTCTGTTAGGCAGGGACGCTGTTCCCCTCACCTCTCTGCTCCGAGCCCGGCGTCCTCCTCCCGCTCGGCTGGCAGCGCGCGCTCCTTCCCGGCCACTGTGCTTAGGGCGCGCGCGCGCTCCCTCCCTCTTAAAGGGGCCGCGCGCGCCGTCCTAAGGAGTCCCCGGCCAATGGCCGGAGGACTTCACCATATATAAGGCACCTCCTCCAAAATGGAGGTGCCCGAGCAATGTTGTTGCACTGTTCACTACTCTGCTTCAGCCTTCAGGTCCCGTTGCCAGTTACCTGCCTGATTCCTGCCAGAGTCCTGCCAGTTTGCTGTCTGTTTCCTGCCTGATATTCCTGCTACCTGCTTGCTAGCCTGAGGTCCGACGGTCTGCCTTCCTACTCCTGTCAGTCTGTCTATGGACCAGCTTGGCCGCTCACCTGGGAGCGCACATCTGCTACCTGCCTGCTAGCCTTCATGAAGGCTCCGCCGTCACGTGCTGTGACCACCTGCTATTCCAGAGACTCCTGCCCGCTCACCTGGGAGCGCTCCTCCGCTACCTGCCTGCTTGCCTACCTGGAGGCTCCGCCGTCACGTGCTGTGACCACCTGCTATTCCAGAGACTCTTGCCCGCTCACCTGGGAGCGCTCATCTGCTACCTGTCTGTTGATCTTCCTGGAGGCTCCGCCGTCACATGCTGTGACCACCCGATTATCCAGAGACTCTCGCCTGCTCACCTGGGAGCTCACGTCTATCATCTGCCGCCACAGGTCGTACCAATCCTTTACCCAGAGACTGCCCCGGTCACTTGCCGTGACCTCCTGCCCGTTCATCCAGAGACTGCCCCGGTCACTTGCCGTGACCTCCTGCCCGTTCATCCAGAGACTGCCCCGGTCACTTGCCGTGACCTCCTGCCCGTTCATCCAGAGACTGCCCCGGTCACTTGCCGTGACCTCCTGCCCGTTCATCCAGAGACTGCCCCGGTCACTTGCCGTGACCTCCTGTCCGTTCATTCAGAGACTGTCCCAGTCACCTGCTGTGACTGCCTGCCCGTCTACCCTGGTCGCCACCCGCTCCCTTACAAGGACCGCCCCCTTGTATAGTAGCTCAGAGGTTCCGCCTCCCAGACCCGTTACAGTTTGCTCGGGCCATGGAACCCGGTGGCACCCAAGCTCCCTCGCTCTCGGACCTCTGTCATGAACTGTCCCGTCAGAGGTCCCAACAGGAGTCCATCCTGGGTCACCTGCGGAATGTCAATTCTCGCCTGGACACTCTGACTGCTCCACCAGCAACCACCGCCAGTGCCATGACTCGCAACCCGGCAGCTCCGCTGCCCACCAATACCATGGTATCCTACCCCGGACCCCGGCTTTCTGCACCTCCTCGCTTCGGAGGCGACTCCGCCCAGGCTCGGGGCTTCATAAATCAGTGCACCCTGCACTTTGAACTCCTGTCCCACCAGTTTAACTCCGACCGGGCCAAAATTGGCTTCATCATGTCCCATCTCACCGGGGAGGCCCTGGCCTGGCTAAATCCTCTATGGGAGAGAGGAGACCCCCTGGTGTCCGACTTGCCTGCCTTTCTCATGGCTTTCCGGAAAATCTTCGACGAACCCGGACGGAAGACCTCATCCGCATCATCTCTGCTACGCCTCCGTCAGGGAAGTCTCACCGTGGGCCAATATGCCATACGGTTCCGTACCCTTGCCTCGGAGCTGGCCTGGGATAACGACGCTCTGGTATCCGTCTTCTGGGAGGGTCTGTCCGGCCGTATTAAAGATGAACTTGCCGGTCGGGACATTCCTACCACTCTCGATGACCTAATAACTCTTGCCACCCGGATTGACCTACGGTTCCAGGAGCGTGCCAAAGAGGTCACCCGTGAGAGGAGGTTTCCACGTCTAGCTCCTACTTTTCAGAAATCCGTCTCTCCCCAGGTACACTCTCCTGAGCCTATGCAGGTCAACCAGACCAAGATGGTCAAAACCCCTCAGGACTTACGCCGTGCCGAAGGGAGCTGCTTCTACTGTGGCAGTAAGGAGCACCGGATCCGTACCTGCCCGGAGAGGTCGGGAAACGCCTGTGTCTAGGTTCGCTCAGAGAGGTCAACCTAGACAAGAATAAATCCTCTCCATCTCTGCTACTGTCAGTCTCTATTATCTGCGGGGAGAATCGTTATTTCGAACTAGCCCAACTTGACTCTGGAGCGGCCGGGAATCTTATCTCACAGTCCCTGGTAGAGAAATACCGCATTCCCACCAAACCTCTGGCTGTACCATTATCTGTCGCTGCTGTGGATGGGGGCCTCTTACCACGTCCCATCCAACTCATCACCGAATCCGTAACTCTGCAGGTGGGAATGCTGCATTCTGAGAGCATCTCTTTTCATGTTCTGCCTGGACTCTCTCACGCCCTCTTACTAGGTCTACCTTGGCTCCAGAGACATGCACCCGTGCTTGACTGGCAGACCAGAGAAGTCCTTCGCTGGGGACAGGACTGTCATAAGACTTGTTTGGTTCCTGTTCATCCCATCCGTCCTTCTCCTACCCCAACTAATCTACCTGGACTTCCGATTCCCTATTGGTCATTTGCTGATGTCTTTAATAAAAAGGAGGCAGAGACATTACCCCCTCATAGACCATACGACTGTCCTATCGACCTGTTACCCGGTACTACTCCTCCCCGTGGGCGTATTTACCCATTGTCCGCTGCTGAGACCCGGTCTATGTCCGAATATATTGAGGAGAATTTGGCCAGGGGATTCATCCGGAAATCTACCTCCCCGGCGGGAGCAGGCTTCTTCTTCGTAAAAAAGAAGGACGGCTCTCTCCGTCCCTGTATAGACTATAGAGGCCTTAACCAGATCACGGTGAAGAATAAGTACCCCCTTCCGCTCATTCCAGAATTATTTGATCGCCTGAGGGGGGCTAGAGTCTTCACCAAACTGGACCTCCGTGGGGCATACAACCTGGTCCGTATCCGTCAAGGGGATGAATGGAAGACTGCATTCAACACCCGGGACGGCCACTATGAATATCTGGTAATGCCCTTTGGTCTCTGTAACGCTCCTGCCGTCTTTCAAGAGTTGGTCAATGACATCTTCCGGGACCTTCTCTACTCCTGCGTTGTGGTGTACCTGGACGACATCTTGGTCTTCTCTCCGGATCTCCAGACTCACCGGAGGGACGTTCGTCTGGTCCTGCTCAGGCTCAGGCAGAACCACCTCTTCGCTAAATATGAGAAGTGCCTCTTTGAGCAGACCTCGCTTCCGTTTTTGGGCTACATTATTTCTCAGACTGGCCTACGAATGGATCCAGAGAAACTGTCTGCCATCGAGAAATGGCCCCGACCGGAGGGGTTGAAGGCCATTCAGCGGTTCCTGGGCTTCGCCAACTACTACCGCCTCTTCATACCGCACTTCTCTTCCCGGACTGCCCCAATTTCCGCGCTCACCCGTAAGGGTACTAATCCCAAAGAGTGGCCGCCCGAAGCAGAGGAGGCCTTTCTTTCCTTAAAACAGGCCTTCTCTTCCGCCCCGGTGCTGCATCGTCCGGACGGCAACAAGCAGTTCTTTCTGGAGGTTGACGCCTCCTCCTCTGGAGCCGGAGCTGTACTTACTCAAAAATCTTCTTCCGGGAGGATGGTAACTTGCGGCTTCTTCTCCAAACTCTTCTCCTCTTCTGAGCGCAATTATTCCATAGGAGACCGAGAGTTATTGGCCATCAAGCTGGCATTGGAGGAGTGGCGTTACCTACTCGAGGGGGCTCTTCATCCGGTAATAATTTACACTGACCACAAGAACTTGGCTTATCTCCAGCATGCCCAGAGACTTAATCCGCGCCAAGCCCGGTGGTCCTTGTTTTTTGCTCGCTTTGATTTTGTTCTACATTTTCGCCCGGCTGACAAGAACATCAAAGCAGACGCCTTGTCCCGATCCTTTCTGGTATCTGATCTCGAGGAAGAACCTAAACATATCATCGATCCCGCCAGAGTAATGCAGGTGGCTCCCGTGAGTCTAAATCGTCTCCCTCCCGGTAAGACGTTCGTATCGGTACCTGATCGGGAGAAGATCCTACACTGGGGTCATTCGTCTAAACTAGCTGGCCACGCCGGTCAGAAAAAGACCCTCCAGCTTATTACCCGGCACTACTGGTGGCCTAACCTGCGCAAGGATGTAATAGACTTTGTTTCTGTCTGTGTGTCCTGTGCCCGCAACAAAGTTCCGAGACACCTGCCAGCCGGTCGCCTTCTTCCTCTGCCAGTACCTGCTGCCCCCTGGCAGCATATAGCGATGGACTTCATAACTGATCTTCCCGTCTCTGCCGGTTGTACGGTCATTTGGGTGGTCGCTGACCGCTTTTCCAAGATGGCTCACTTCATTCCCCTGCCAGGCCTCCCGTCTGCACCCGAGCTGGCTAAAGACTTTATCCGCCACATCTTCCGTCTTCATGGCCTGCCCCGTCACATCGTGTCGGATCGTGGGGTACAGTTCACTTCTCGTTTCTGGAGAGCCACTTGTAAATTGCTAGACGTCACCCTGGACTTCTCCTCCGCTTACCACCCACAGTCTAATGGTCAAGTGGAGCGGATCAATCAGATCCTGATCTGTTACCTCCGGCACTTCGTTAATGCCCACCATTCTGACTGGGTGGATCTCCTGCCATGGGCCGAATTCTCGTACAACAATCACGAGAGCGAATCTTCCTCCAAATCCCCTATTTTTGTAGTCTTCGGTCAGCATCCTCGGATCCCGTTTCCCGTCTCCACCTCGGTGGACAATCCGGCTGCGGAATCTCTTGTTAACAAATTTTCCTCCACATGGGAGAGTACCCGGTCCGCACTCCTTCTGTCATCCGAGCGTATGAAAAGACATGCTGACAAAAAACGTCTGGATCCTCCTCAATTCCGTCCAGGGGATAAGGTCTGGCTCTCGTCCAAGTATGTCCGGCTCAAGATTCCTTCCTATAAGTTAGGGCCTCGGTTCATCGGTCCTCTGGAGGTCATCAGTCAGATCAACCCGGTGGCCTATAAATTGAAACTCCCGGCCAACTTGCGGATCCCTAACTCCTTCCATGTATCTCTCCTCAAACCTGTGGTACTTAACTCTTTTTCCAAGTCTACAGGCACGCCTCCTGCTCCGGTTTCCGCTGAAAACGAATTTGAGGTAGAGAACATTCTGGCCACCAAAAGGGTATGAGGGAAGACCTTTTTTCTAGTAGATTGGAAGGGGTTTGGTCCTGAAGAGAGAACGTGGGAGCCCCGGGAGAACATCCATGCCCCTCTCATCCTTGCTAAATTTTTGTCTGGCCTAAAAAAGGGGGGGCCTAAAGGGGGGGGTACTGTAGCGTCAGCGTCCCTGCCCTCTGCTAGGCAGGGACGCTGTTCCCCTCACCTCTCTGCTCCGAGCCCGGCGTCCTCCTCCCGCTCGGCTGGCAGCGCGCGCTCCTTCCCGGCCACTGTGCTTAGGGCGCACGCGCTCCCTCCCTCTTAAAGGGGCCACGCGCGCCGTCCTAAGGAGTCCCCGGCCAATGGCCGGAGGACTTCACCATATATAAGGCACCTCCTCCAAAATGGAGGTGTCCGAGCAATGTTGTTGCACTGTTCACTACTCTGCTTCAGCCCTCAGGTCCCGTTGCCAGTTACCTGCCTGATTCCTGCCAGAGTCCTGCCAGTTTGCTGTCTGTTTCCTGCCTGATATTCCTGCTACCTGCTTGCTAGCCTGAGGTCCGACGGTCTGCCTTCCTACTCCTGTCAGTCTGTCTATGGACCAGCTTGGCCGCTCACCTGGGAGCGCACATCTGCTACCTGCCTGCTAGCCTTCCTGGAGGCTCCGCCGTCACGTGCTGTGACCACCTGCTATTCCAGAGACTCCTGCCCGCTCACCTGGGAGCGCTCCTCCGCTACCTGCCTGCTTGCCTACCTGGAGGCTCCGCCGTCACGTGCTGTGACCACCTGCTATTCCAGAGACTCTTGCCCGCTCACCTGGGAGCGCTCATCTGCTACCTGTCTGTTGATCTTCCTGGAGGCTCCGCCGTCACATGCTGTGACCACCCGATTATCCAGAGACTCTCGCCTGCTCACCTGGGAGCTCACGTCTATCATCTGCCGCCACAGGTCGTACCAATCCTTTACCCAGAGACTGCCCCGGTCACTTGCCGTGACCTCCTGCCCGCTCATCCAGAGACTGCCCCGGTCACTTGCCGTGACCTCCTGCCCATTCATCCAGAGACTGCCCCGGTCACTTGCCGTGACCTCCTGCCCGTTCATCCAGAGACTGCCCCGGTCACTTGCCGTGACCTCCTGCCCGTTCATCCAGAGACTGCCCCGGTCACTTGCCGTGACCTCCTGCCCGTTCATCCAGAGACTGCCCCGGTCACTTGCCGTGACCTCCTGTCCGTTCATTCAGAGACTGTCCCAGTCACCTGCTGTGACTGCCTGCCCGTCTACCCTGGTCGCCACCCGCTCCCTTACAAGGACCGCCCCCTTGTATAGTAGCTCAGAGGTTCCGCCCCCCAGACCCGTTACACTAACATTGGGCTCGTGGCTCAGGTCGAGCAACCGAGTATCATGGCGAGCTCGGCCCGAGCTTCGAGCACCCGAGCATTTTAGTGCTCGCTCTTCACTACTAAATACCCTTCATTATTTCTTATTTTTGCACTTTGCGATTTACCCATTTACTTCCAGTTACTTGGGTATTTTGCTTGCCTTTGGTTTTTCTTTGTCTAGTGGCCTTGTGTGAACATGCATTTACATTTTGCATGCAATTTATGTTTCAGTTCAGACTTCTAGGTTTTTTCTTTGTAGTGTGCTTTAGTACATATTAGGGTGTGGCCACCCTTTGTCTGAGCTGAAATGTTTATTCTGCCTCAGGTCTATGCTTCTACTAGGGGGTCAGTCTCTCTGCCCTTATCCATATGTACGTCACTTGACAAATGGTAAGGTTTTAATATTAGAGTTAGGACTGTCCCATAAGGGGTGCTATGACGTGGCGGGATAGCTTTTACATTATTTTTATCAAAATTATGTTAACTAAATACCCTTCATTATTTATTATTTTTGCGCTTTGCGATTTACCCATTCACTTCCGGTTACTTGGGTATTTTGCTTGTCTTTGGTTTTTCTTTGTCTAGTGGCCTTGTGTGAACATGCATTGACATTTTGCATGCACATCAATTTGTGTTTCAGTTCAGACTTCTAGGTTTTTTCTTTATACGCTATATATGCTGTATGTGCGGGAAGGGAGCTTGTCTGTACACTGCTTGCTATGTGTGGGGGAGGGAAGCTGTCGGACAAAGAGGGGTCCTGCAAACATCCAACTAATGGCCCCCCATATATATTACAGGAAGGTAGGTCAAACCCAAGGATTTTTGCAGGAGCAGCCGACCATGTGCTGTGTATGGGGCCATCTCCCCCACACATATAACCACATTCATGTATATGGGGGAGTCGGGATGTGTTGTGTGGACAAGCGTCCGGTCTAAAGCTAACTAGTGTATGGGCACCTGAGACTAAGGCAAGTTATCATCCAGAAAGTCTTTCTCCAGCCTGCTGAAAAAATGCCGGATAGAGAAAGGCTTTTATCACCTAAGCCAGATCTCACTGGAGGGGAAGCAAGAAGAAAAAAGGAGAAATGTAAAATAAGACACAAGTCCAGACAGTTGTCATCCAAAACTTTTTCTGGTATCGACCAAGAAAATTACAATCAGTAAAAGTATAATCCACATTTAGGAAAAACACAGATGAGCTGCGGGACCATCGCTTCTTCTTCTGGGACTTTTTGGCGGACAGGTTGCTCTGCTGTCGGAGGCCTTTCTTGTTCTTGGACTTCTCCTTCATGTGGATTCTGAAGACTAGGAGGCTCCTGAGGGTCCATCTCTCCTGCCGGCAGCTCAGAATAACTTGGAGATATGTTTCCTTCAGTCCAGGAAAGCAAGAGAGGAAAAAGATGAATGTGATGTAATAACAAGACAAACCTAAAAAAAACATGTATAAAAAATCATGTAACTGCAAACTGCACAAAAATGACCCCAATAACGTAAGTGGTGTAGTATTAAAGAACCTGCAAAACGAGTGGTGTGAAAAGACCTGGCACTTGTCAGAAATATGTAATGTTTTGTCTAAAATGACAAAAAAAAAGAAAAGATTCAAGGGATCAGCAGCATTTTATAACAGGTAAAAAATATACAAATTTGTGACAAGTGACCGGTATTAAGTATTGTGGATGATAACCAGACGTTTATTTCAAATGAAGAGTTTAATGAACGTCTTGTATTCGGCCAATTGGAACCTTCCCGGAAATGTCTGCGCCGGTGATAAAATCTACTTACTAATAGAGCTCCCGACTGGACACAAAGAACTGCAGCTCATGGAGGAATGAAGCTTCTTTCCTTCTCAGCCAAGAACTTCTTATATCAGTCCCGTACGGCCTCTATCATGTGCTGATATCTAGCAGAAAGAGAAAAAATCAATTATAAACTAAATAAAATTTATTAAAGAAAAAAAAAACTCCTGCAAACATGAAGCATTTGTAGCAAAGCACAGCCATTATTTACAGAGCACAATTGTTTTACTTTATTCTATATTAGTGGCCGCTCTGTGCAAAAACTTGTGGGAAATTACTGCAGCACTAATATTGTCCGTCCAGAGAGCACCCAAGTATTCCCCAATTTCTGACTCCACCGCCCGATTGCCCCCACAAGCACAATGCTGCACCGCTGTCACCTGCCTGGTACAGGCTCCTTTATAGGGTCCTTTCAGCTGTTGTTCACCAAGATGTGAAGTAATCTGAGTACAGGGTTTCCCATGTCTGAGTGCAGGGGTGGAGAGCAGAGAGGATCAGACAGGGACAGGCCCATACACAGACTGATGGTATATAGAGGACAAATCTCACTGAACAGCAGCCACAAGAAGCTTCTGGATGGGGGCAGTGGGGGTGAGACAGCACTTCAGCAACGTGTTTGGGAGAGAAGGAAGAAAATAAGCAAATGAAGAATATTTATAAAGTTCACAAGTCTGCAATGTGAGGAGGATAATTACATGAAGAAAACCCTCTAGGTGCAGCGTCGGCAACCGGAAAACCGCCCCAAGGTCCACCTGTGTCATCAGCGCCCCCCTGCTGGACCCCTAATCAGTTGTACTGCAGACTCAGATGATTGATAGTGACACTAGGTCAGCTCTTTCCCAATGGCGGCACTAGCTGACCATCCTGTGGATAGGACAGGTGCCGGATCATTCAGTCCTTTCCCTCTTCCCCAACGTGAAGCAAACATCCCTCTGACCAGACAAACATCCCCCTGACCAGACAAACATCCCTCTGACCAAACATCCCCCTGACCAGGCAAACATCCCCCTGACCATACAAACATCCCCCTGACCAGGCAAACATCCCCCTGACCAGGCAAACATCCCCCTGACCAGACAAACATCCCCATGACCAGGCAAACATCCCTCTGACCAGGCAAACATACAACCCCTTTTTTTCTTTCCCATTTTACTTGCTTTATTAATTTCACCTCCAACATTACTGACAACTCCAAGTTCAATAGTTTGATAGTCTCATCTCCTGCCTTTGTATATGGAGGAGGCAATAAACAGCCGTATACATCCTAAACCTGTCACAAGGACTTTCTCTGCAACTCCCTACTCTCAGCTGTCCCCCTGTAACAAGCCACCTTTTTCTCTTTCTCGCTCATACATTTCAGACACTTTATTAACATGTTAATCATATTTCCAAACTTACTGCATTCCACTTCATCTGATCATACATCACCGTTTAAAAGAATCACAATCACTTACTTGTCTGCTGCGGTAATTCTTGGATTGTTTTCTTGCTGTTGCTTGGTCTTATTTTGCTGTTTGCTGTCCTTAAACCACCATCTGCCGCACAGTGTCCACATCTTGTTCCACCGGGTCGCTCTTTTGATCCCTGCAACAACAGACACTATGCGAGTATGACTTCACATGTGACATTTCCAAGTCCCTTGACCATTGTGGTGCCAATGGAGTACCCCTTTTCTCGTTATCATGCCACCGAAGCACACCATTTCCCGCTAGCATGCCACCGTAGCACACCTTTTCCCATTAGTATGCCACCGGGCACAACTATTCCCGTTAGCATGCCATCGGAGCACACCTATTCCCGATAGCATGCCACCGAAGCACACCTTTACCATTAGCATGTGACCGCAGCACACCTTTACCGTTAGAATGCCACTGGAGCACACTTTTACCATTAGCATGCCACCGGAGCACACCTTTTCCCGTTGGCTTGCCACCGAAGCACGCCACTTTTCCGTTGGCTTGCCACCGGAGCACGCCATTTTCCCGTTGGCTTGCCACCGGAGCACGCCACTTTCCCGTTGGCTTGCCACCGGAGCACGCCACTTTCCCGTTGGCTTCCCACCGGAGCACGCCACTTTCCCGTTGGCTTGCCACCGGAGCACGCCACTTTCCCGTTGGCTTGCCACCGGAGCACGCCACTTTCCCGTTGGCTTGCCACCGGAGCACGCCACAGTCCCGTTGGCTTGCCACCGGAGCACGCCACAGTCCCGTTGGCTTGCCACCGGAGCACGCCACAGTCCCGTTGGCTTGCCACCAGAGCACGCCACTTTCCCGTTGGCTTGCCACCGGAGCACGCCACAGTCCCGTTGGCTTGCCACCGGAGCACGCCACTTTCCCGTTGGCTTGCCACCGGAGCACGCCACAGTCCCGTTGGCTTGCCACCGGAGCACGCCACAGTCCCGTTGGCTTGCCACCGGAGCACGCCACAGTCCCGTTGGCTTGCCACCGGAGCACGCCACAGTCCCGTTGGCTTGCCACCGGAGCACGCCACTTTCCCGTTGGCTTGCCACCGGAGCACGCCACTTTCCCGTTGGCTTGCCACCGGAGCACGCCACTTTCCCGTTGGCTTGCCACCGGAGCACGCCACTTTCCCGTTGGCTTGCCACCGGAGCACGCCTCTTTCCCGTTGGCTTGCCACCGGAGCACGCCACTTTCCCGTTGGCTTGCCACCGGAGCACGCCACTTTCCCGTTGGCTTGCCACCGGAGCACGCCACTTTCCCGTTGGCTTGCCACCGGAGCACGCCACTTTCCCGTTGGCTTGCCACCGGAGCACGCCACTTTCCCGTTGGCTTGCCACCGGAGCACGCCACTTTCCCGTTGGCTTGCCACCGGAGCACGCCACTGTCCCGTTGGCTTGCCACCGGAGCACGCCACTGTCCCGTTGGCTTGCCACCGGAGCACGCCACTGTCCCGTTGGCTTACCACCGGAGCACGCCACAGTCCCGTTGGCTTGCCACCGGAGCACGCCACATTCCCGTTGGCTTGCCACCGGAGCACGCCACTTTCCCGTTGGCTTGCCACCGGAGCACGCCATTTTCCCGTTGGCTTGCCACCGGAGCACGCCACTTTCCCGTTGGCTTGCCACCGGAGCACGCCACTTTCCCGTTGGCTTGCCACCGGAGCACGCCACTTTCCCGTTGGCTTGCCACCGGAGCACGCCACTTTCCCGTTGGCTTGCCACCGGAGCACGCCACTTTCCCGTTGGCTTGCCACCGGAGCACGCCACTTTCCCGTTGGCTTGCCACCGGAGCACGCCACTTTCCCGTTGGCTTGCCACCGGAGCACGCCACTGTCCCGTTGGCTTGCCACCGGAGCACGCCACTGTCCCGTTGGCTTGCCACCGGAGCACGCCACTGTCCCGTTGGCTTACCACCGGAGCACGCCACAGTCCCGTTGGCTTGCCACCGGAGCACGCCACATTCCCGTTGGCTTGCCACCGGAGCACGCCACTTTCCCGTTGGCTTGCCACCGGAGCACGCCACTTTCCCGTTGGCTTGCCACCGGAGCACGCCACTTTCCCGTTGGCTTGCCACCGGAGCACGCCACTTTCCCGTTGGCTTGCCACCGGAGCACGCCACTTTCCCGTTGGCTTGCCACCGGAGCACGCCACTTTCCCGTTGGCTTGCCACCGGAGCACGCCACTTTCCCGTTGGCTTGCCACCGGAGCACGCCACTTTCCCGTTGGCTGGCCACCGGAGCACGCCACTTTCCCGTTGGCTTGCCACCGGAGCACGCCACTTTCCCGTTGGCTTGCCACCGGAGCACGCCACTTTCCCGTTGGCTTGCCACCGGAGCACGCCACTGTCCCGTTGGCTTGCCACCGGAGCACGCCACTGTCCCGTTGGCTTGCCACCGGAGCTCGCCACTGTCCCGTTGGCTTGCCACCGGAGCACGCCACTGTCCCGTTGGCTTGCCACCGGAGCACGCCACTGTCCCGTTGGCTTGCCACCGGAGCAAGCCACTGTCCCGTTGGCTTGCCACCGGAGCACGCCACAGTCCCGTTGGCTTGCCACCGGAGCACGCCACAGTCCCGTTGGCTTGCCACCGGAGCACGCCACATTCCCGTTGGCTTGCCACCGGAGCACGCCACTTTCCCGTTGGCTTGCCACCGGAGCACGCCACTTTCCCGTTGGCTTGCCACCGGAGCACGCCACTTTCCCGTTGGTTTGCCACCGGAGCACGCCACTTTCCCGTTGGCTTGCCACCGGAGCACGCCACTTTCCCGTTGGCTTGCCACCGGAGCACGCCACTTTCCCGTTGGCTTGCCACCGGAGCACGCCACAGTCCCGTTGGCTTGCCACCGGAGCACGCCACAGTCCCGTTGGCTTGCCACCGGAGCACGCCACTTTCCCGTTGGCTTGCCACCGGAGCACGCCACTTTCCCGTTGGTTTGCCACCGGAGCACGCCACTTTCCCGTTGGCTTGCCACCGGAGCACGCCACTTTCCCGTTGGCTTGCCACCGGAGCACGCCACTGTCCCGTTGGCTTGCCACCGGAGCACGCCACTGTCCCGTTGGCTTGCCACCGGAGCACGCCACTGTCCCGTTGGCTTGCCACCGGAGCACGCCACTGTCCCGTTGGCTTGCCACCGGAGCACGCCACTTTCCCGTTGGCTTGCCACCGGAGCACGCCACTGTCCCGTTGGCTTGCCACCGGAGCACGCCACTGTCCCGTTGGCTTGCCACCGGAGCTCGCCACTGTCCCGTTGGCTTGCCACCGGAGCACGCCACTGTCCCGTTGGCTTGCCACCGGAGCACGCCACTTTCCCGTTGGCTTGCCACCGGAGCACGCCACTTTCCCGTTGGCTTGCCACCGGAGCACGCCACAGTCCCGTTGGCTTGCCACCGGAGCACGCCACAGTCCCGTTGGCTGGCCACCGGAGCACGCCACTTTCCCGTTGGCTTGCCACCGGAGCACGCCACTTTCCCGTTGGCTTGCCACCGGAGCACGCCACTTTCCCGTTGGTTTGCCACCGGAGCACGCCACTTTCCCGTTGGCTTGCCACCGGAGCACGCCACTTTCCCGTTGGCTTGCCACCGGAGCACGCCACAGTCCCGTTGGCTTGCCACCGGAGCACGCCACTTTCCCGTTGGCTTGCCACCGGAGCACGCCACTTTCCCGTTGGCTTGCCACCGGAGCACGCCACTTTCCCGTTGGTTTGCCACCGGAGCACGCCACTTTCCCGTTGGCTTGCCACCGGAGCACGCCACTTTCCCGTTGGCTTGCCACCGGAGCACGCCACTTTCCCGTTGGCTTGCCACCGGAGCACGCCACAGTCCCGTTGGCTTGCCACCGGAGCACGCCACAGTCCCGTTGGCTTGCCACCGGAGCACGCCACTTTCCCGTTGGCTTGCCACCGGAGCACGCCACTTTCCCGTTGGTTTGCCACCGGAGCACGCCACTTTCCCGTTGGCTTGCCACCGGAGCACGCCACTTTCCCGTTGGCTTGCCACCGGAGCACGCCACTGTCCCGTTGGCTTGCCACCGGAGCATGCCACTTTCCCGTTGGCTTGCCACCGGAGCACGCCACTGTCCCGTTGGCTTGCCACCGGAGCACGCCACTGTCCCGTTGGCTTGCCACCGGAGCACGCCACTGTCCCGTTGGCTTGCCACCGGAGCACGACACTGTCCCGTTGGCTTGCCACCGGAGCACGCCACTGTCCCGTTGGCTTGCCACCGGAGCACGCCACTTTCCCGTTGGCTTGCCACCGGAGCACGCCACTTTCCCGTTGGCTTGCCACCGGAGCACGCCACTTTCCCGTTGGCTTGCCACCGGAGCACGCCACTTTCCCGTTGGCTTGCCACCGGAGCACGCCACATTCCCGTTGGCTTGCCACCGGAGCACGCCACTTTCCCGTTGGCTTGCCACCGGAGCACGCCACTTTCCCATTGGCTTGCCACCGGAGCACGCCACTTTCCCGTTGGCTTGCCACCGGAGCACGCCACTTTCCCGTTGGCTTGCCACCGGAGCACGCCACTTTCCCGTTGGCTTGCCACCGGAGCACGCCACTTTCCCGTTGGCTTGCCACCGGAGCACGCCACTTTCCCGTTGGCTTGCCACCGGAGCACGCCACTGTCCCGTTGGCTTGCCACCGGAGCACGCCACTTTCCCGTTGGCTTGCCACCGGAGCACGCCACTGTCCCGTTGGCTTGCCACCGGAGCACGCCACTGTCCCGTTGGCTTGCCACCGGAGCGCGCCACTTTCCCGCTGGCTTGCCACCGGAGCGTGCCACTTTCCCGCTGGCTTGCCACCGGAGCACGCCACTTTCCCGTTGGCTTGCCACCGGAGCACGCCACTTTCCCGTTGGCTTGCCACCGGAGCACGCCACTTTCCCGTTGGCTTGCCACCGGAGCACGCCACTTTCCCGTTGGCTTGCCACCGGAGCACGCCACTTTCCCGTTGGCTTGCCACCGGAGCACGCCACTTTCCCGTTGGCTTGCCACCGGAGCACGCCACTTTCCCGTTGGCTTGCCACCGGAGCACGCCACAGTCCCGTTGGCTTGCCACCGGAGCACGCCACAGTCTCGTTGGCTTGCCACCGGAGCACGCCACTTTCCCGTTGGCTTGCCACCGGAGCACGCCACTTTCCCGTTGGTTTGCCACCGGAGCACGCCACTTTCCCGTTGGCTTGCCACCGGAGCACGCCACTTTCCCGTTGGCTTGCCACCGGAGCACGCCACTGTCCCGTTGGCTTGCCACCGGAGCACGCCACTGTCCCGTTGGCTTGCCACCGGAGCACGCCACTTTCCCGTTGGCTTTCCACCGGAGCACGCCACTGTCCCGTTGGCTTGCCACCGGAGCACGCCACTGTCCCGTTGGCTTGCCACCGGAGCACGCCACTGTCCCGTTGGCTTGCCACCGGAGCACGACACTGTCCCGTTGGCTTGCCACCGGAGCACGCCACTGTCCCGTTGGCTTGCCACCGGAGCACGCCACTTTCCCGTTGGCTTGCCACCGGAGCACGCCACTTTCCCGTTGGCTTGCCACCGGAGCACGCCACTTTCCCGTTGGCTTGCCACCGGAGCACGCCACTTTCCCGTTGGCTTGCCACCGGAGCACGCCACATTCCCGTTGGCTTGCCACCGGAGCACGCCACTTTCCCGTTGGCTTGCCACCGGAGCACGCCACTTTCCCGTTGGCTTGCCACCGGAGCACGCCACTTTCCCGTTGGCTTGCCACCGGAGCACGCCACTTTCCCGTTGGCTTGCCACCGGAGCACGCCACTTTCCCGTCGGCTTGCCACCGGAGCACGCCACTTTCCCGTTGGCTTGCCACCGGAGCACGCCACTTTCCCGTTGGCTTGCCACCGGAGCACGCCACTTTCCCGTTGGCTTGCCACCGGAGCACGCCACTGTCCCGTTGGCTTGCCACCGGAGCACGCCACTTTCCCGTTGGCTTGCCACCGGAGCACGCCACTGTCCCGTTGGCTTGCCACCGGAGCACGCCACTGTCCCGTTGGCTTGCCACCGGAGCGCGCCACTTTCCCGCTGGCTTGCCACCGGAGCGCGCCACTTTCCCGCTGGCTTGCCACCGGAGCACGCCACTTTCCCGCTGGCTTGCCACCGGAGCACGCCACTTTCCCGCTGGCTTGCCACCGGAGCACGCCACTTTCCCGCTGGCTTGCCACCGGAGCACGCCACTTTCCCTCTGGCTTGCCACCGGAGCATGCCACTGTCCCGCTGGCTTGCCACCGGAAGTACGCCACTTTCCCGCTGGCTTGCCAAGGGAGCACGCCATCATCCATTTAATAAAATGGGCCACACTTAGCTTTTTCTTTTATATAATGGGCCCATATAGTTTTTCATTGAATATATTGGGCCCTACATAACCTTACATTTAATATATATAATTGTCTTATCATGTCTGTCTGTCTGTCCTTCTGTCCAGGAAGTCCTGCGTCGCTGATTGGTCCGACCGTGGTCAATCAGCGACGTGAGATTTCAGAAAAAGATGGCGGCCATTAGCAGCTCATCTGCCGCACGGAGGTCAGCGGCGATGCAGCCGGGAGATGACCGGCACTAGCCGGTCAACTCCCGGTTGCTCGCAGCAGAAGTACCCTGACCAGCGGCGCCGCTGACCTCCATGCGGCTACCGTCAGAAGATCAGCGGTTAGGGCCACTGATCTTCCGACGGAAAGTGTGAAGGGAGGATCGGGGAGCGGCGCCACGGGTCCGGATACTTCTGCTGCGAGCAGCCGGTCATTTCTCGGCTGCTCACAGTGGAAGTACCCGCACAGGCAGCGCCGCTCCCCTGTCCTCACTAATACGATTCGGCGGCCACGACCAATCAGCGATATTGGCTCCAAATTTAAACACCGCTCTGCACAGAGGTCAGTGGCGATGCAGCCGGTCATCTCCCGGCTGCTCGCAGCAGAAGTACCCCGACCTGCGGCGCCGCTGACCTCCATGCGGCTACCGTCGCTAGATCAGCGGCTAGGGCCGCTGATCTCCCGACGGCAAGTGTGAAGGGAGGACCGGGGAGCGGCGCCGCCGGTTGGGATACTTCTGCTGCGAGCAGCCGGTCATCTCCCGGCTGCTCACAGTGGAAGTACCCGCTCCCCGGTTCTCACTAATACGATTCGCTGATTGGTCGCGGCCGCCAGCCGTCACCAATCACCGGTTTTGGCGCCAAATTTAAACATGCTCTCCGGTCCTCACTAACACGGTTCGCTGATTGGTCGCGGCCGGCCGCATACATATTCTAGAATACCCGATGAGTTAGAATCGGGCCACCATCTAGTTTAATATAATGGGCCACAAATTGCCTTCTAGTTATTACAAGAGGTCCTGCATAGTCTTCCATTTATTTTAATAGGCCCCATATAACCTTTCAGCATCTGAAACAACGGATACTGAAAGCCTGTGCTAGCATTTCTTCTGCGGTGTTGCTATCAGTGTGTCAAGAGTGGGAGAAGAGGGTTGCATTGACAATCCAACACAATGGGCAGCACTTTAAACACATTTTATAAGTGGTCATAAACTTGTAAAAAATTCATGAAAGAATAAAGTTATGTTAAAACCAAGCACACCATTGTATTTTCTTATGAAATTCTCAATGAGTTTGATGTGTCACATCACCCTCTTCCCATTGAAAAAAATAAAGTTAGATCCAAAATGGCCGACTTCAAAATGGCCGCCATAGTCACCACCCATCTGGAAAAGTTTCCCCCTCCCATATACTAATGTGCCATAAACAGGAAGTTGACATCACCAACCATTCCCATTTAATTTAGGTGTATCCATATAAATAGCCCACCCTGTATTATTACCATTTTTATTATTGCTGTACATACTGTAGCTTTTCATTTAATTTATTGGGCCCCATATAGGCTTCCATTTAATATAATGGGCCCCACATAGCCTTCCATTTAATATAATGGGCCCCACATAGCCTTCCATTTAATTTAATGGGGTCCACATAGCCTTCCATTTAATTTAATGGGGTCCACATAGCCTTCCATTTTATTTAATGGGGCCCACATATGTTTTTATTTAATATAAAGAGCCCCACATAAGCCCCTAATTAATATAATGGGCCCCACCTTGCTTTCCATATAAAATAATGGGTCCCACATAGCCCTCCCTTTTGTTATGATGAGCCTTACATATCACACCATTTCCCGATGGTCTGCCACCGAAGTACACCATTGGCTGCTGGGGTGCCACTGGAACACACTCTTTACAGTTGGGGTGCCAACAGAGCACACCTTTCACCATTAGCATGCCACCGGAGTACACTTTTTGCCACTGGCATGCCACTGAAGCACACCCTTTACCATTGGAGTACCATCGGGCACACCCTTTACCGTTGGTGTGCCATCGGAGAACTCTATTTCCCGTAGGCCTACCAGAGGGGCCCAATATGTGACCTTTTTTGCTTACCACCGGTGCACCCATCTTGGGCTTTTTAGCTTCCACCGGGGTGCACTCTTTGGCCTTTTAGCTTACCACTGGGGCACCCAACTTGGGCTTTTTAACTGCGACCGGGGTACACTCTGACCATTTTGCTTACCACCGGGGCACTCATTTTAGGCTTTTTTAGCCTGCCACCGGGGTGCACTTTTTGGCCTTATTGCTTACCACTGGGGCGCACTCTAGGGCTTTTTAGCCTACCACCAGGGTAGATTCTTTGGCCTTATTGCTTATCACTGGGGCGCACTCTAGGGCTGCTCTGTCTGCCACCAGAGTCTACTCTTTGGCCTTTTTGCCATTGGTGTGCCACCAGAGCACACCCTATGACGTTGGAGTGCCACCGGAGCACATCCTTTACCTTTGGAGTGCCACCGGAACACACAATTTGCCATTGGCAAAAGTATAATGGACCCCCACATAGAATTCTATAAAGTATAATGGCCCCCACATAGCCCTCTATATAGTATAATGAGCCGCACATTGCCTTCCATGTACTATAATTTAATTTATTGGGCTCCACATAGCTTTTCATTTAATTTATTGAACCCCACATAACCGTCAATTTAATATAATAGGCCGCACTGGACTCCATTTAATATATTGGACCTGACATAGGCTTCCATTTAATAAAATGGGGCCAAAATATCCCTCTATTTAATATAATGGGCACCAAAAAGCCTTCCATGTTTTATATTGGGCACCACATAGCCCTCTATTTAATACAATTGGCCCCACTTAACCTTCCATTTAAAATATTGGGCCCCACATAGCTTTACATTTAATTTACTGGGCTCCATATAGGCTTCCATTTAATATAATGGGCCCCACATAACCCTCCATTTAATGTAATGGTCCCCACATTGCCTTCCTTTTATTATAATGGAGCCAAGATACATCTCTATTTAATATAATGGACAAAACACAGGCTTCCATTTAATATAATTGGCGCTACATAGCCCTTTATTTGATAAATGCGCCTCACATAGCCCTCCATATAATATTATGGGCCCGCAACGCTTTCCATTTAATTTAATAGGCCTCACATAGCCCTCAATTTAATACAGAGTGCCCCACAAAACCTTCCAGATAACATAGTGGGCCCCAATATAGCTTTCTTTTTAATGTATTGGTCCCCACATAGCCCTCTATTTAATATAATGGGCCTCACATAGCCTTCCATTAAATATCATGGGCCCCATATAGAATTTATCATATACGTAGATGTCCCTTTAAGATAACGGGCCCCACATAGCTTTCCCATTAATATAATGGGCCCCACATAGATTTTATTATTATATAATGGGCCCCACATAGCTTTCCCTTTAATATAATGGGCCCCACATAGCTTTCTCCTTAATATAATGGGCCCCACATAGCTTTCCCTTTAATATAATGGGCCCCACATAGCTTTCTCTTTAATATAATGGGCCCCACATAGCTTTCTCTTTAATATAATGGGCCCCACATAGCTCTCTCTTTAATATAATGGGCCCCACATAGCTTTCTCTTTAATAAAATGGGCCCCACATAGCTTTCTCTTTAATATAATGGGCCGCACATAGCTTTCCCTTTAATATAATGGGCCCCACATAGCTTTCCCTTTAATATAATGGGCCCCACATAGCTTTCCCTTTAATATAATGGGCCCCACATAGCTTTCGCTTTAATATAATGGGCCCCACATAGCTTTCCCTTTAATATAATGGGCACCACATAGATTTTATTATTATATAATGGGCCCCACATAGCTTTCCCTTTAATATAATGGGCCCCACATAGCTTTCTCTTTAATATAATGGGCCCCACATAGCTTTCTCTTTAATAAAATGGGCCCCACATAGCTTTCTCTTTAATATAATGGGCCGCACATAGCTTTCCCTTTAATATAATGGGCCCCACATAGCTTTCCCTTTAATATAATGGGCCCCACATAGCTTTCCCTTTAATATAATGGGCCCCACATAGCTTTTTCTTTAATATAATGGGCCCCACATAGCTTTTTCTTTAATATAATGGGCCCCACATAGCTTTCTCTTTAATATAATGGGCCCCACATAGCTTTCTCTTTAATATAATGGGCCGCACATAGCTTTATCTTTAATATAATGGGCCCCACATAGCTTTCTCTTTAATATAATGGGCCCCACATAGCTTTCTCTTTAACATAATGGGCCCCACATAGCTTTCCCTTTAATATAATGGGCCCCACATAGCTTTCTCTTTAATATAATGGGCCCCACATAGCTTTCTCTTTAATATAATGGGCCCCACATAGCTTTCTCTTTAATATAATGGGCCCCACATAGCTTTCTCTTTAATATAATGGGCCCCACATAGCTTTCCCTTTAATATAATGGGCCCCACATAGCTTTCTCTTTAATATAATGGGCACCACATAGCTTTCTCTTTAATATAATGGGCCCCACATAGCTTTCCCTTTAATATAACGGGCCCCACATAGCTTTCCCCTTAATATAATTGGCCCCACATAGCTTTCCCTTTAATATAATGGGCACCACATAGATTTATTATAATATAATGGGCCCCACATATCCGTCTCTTTAATATTATGGACCCCACATAGATTTATTATAATATTATGGACCCCACATAGATTTATTATAATATAATGGGCACCACATAGATTTATTATAATATAATGGGCCCCACATAGATTTATTATAATATTATGGACCCCACATAGATTTATTATAATATTATGGACCGCACATAGATTTATTATAATATAATGGGCCCCACATAGATTTATTATAATATAATGGGCCCCACCTAACCCTCCAGTTTATACACTGCAGTCGCTCTCTTTCTTCTCTTCTTTACCTAGTCCAGTCTTTCGTGACGACTTCCCGCCATGATTCGTCTTTGCAGTTTGCTGTCCAGGTTTCGGCTGCTCCGCACTTTTCAGCAGATCACCGCACTCCTGAAAAACAAAAATGTTACAAATATAAGCGACTTAAATAAATAATGCCGCCCACTGTGCCACCAAATGCAAATATGTGCCACACTGTGCCCATGAGTATATCATTCACCGCAATGAAGTCTGCTCCACTGAGAATATAAATCAGTCACTAGCTTGTGCCCCCGTTATAAATAGTGTTGAGCGAGCACTAAAATGCTCGGGTGCTCGAAGCTCGGCCCGAGCTCGCCGTGATACTCGAGTGCTCGACCCGAGCAACGAGCCCATGTTAGTCTATGGGAGACCCGAGCATTTTTGCGGAGGCACCCCCGGCAGTCTGTAGAAAGCCTAAAAAGTGCCCAAAATGATAGTGACAGTGCTCAGATGACATGGGGACAGCATGGGGATCGCCCCAGGAAGCATTTCTGACCCCCAGGTCACTGTTGTCAACAACGTGGTCAGAGGTATTAAGCCACTTTTACAGGCTCATAAGAAAATGTTCAAAAACGAAAGTGAAACTTTTTTCCTGTGAAATATGTTAAGGAATTTCTTTTCCAGGGTAAAGACTTGTGTATAAGGTAAAATAAAAAACCAAAAACAAAAATACTCCTCCACACCTTGGGCTATGTTCACAAGTAGCATTTTTTATGCGTTTTTGCACTTTTGTATTGCTTTCAACTGTGACAAATGCATTCACCGGGAAATGTCATTTTAACATTTTACAATCTTATCTGGCCATGTGCTGTGTGACACATGCATACAGTGCTGAAAAGACATGGGAACAGCATGGGGAAGACCCCTGGAAGGATCTCTGACTCCCAGGTCACTGCCTAAAAGTGTGCCCATCAGAAGTGATCCTTGCCGCATCAGAAGATGCAGACTTGCAACTATCCCCGTGCAAGTCCTTGTCCCAGGGCAGTGTTCAATTGTACCTCCCCCATTCCTTGCAATGCAAGCGCAAATATGCAGCCAACCACCCACCCACCCCCAGGCTGCAATACCATACTGCTAGCTTGCACTTGAAATTGGGCCTTTTAGTTTTGAGGAGGCCGAAGCTGGCCACTACCTCATGGCTGCTTCGGCAGCGAGGTATCCATACTCAGTCCCCAGCCGCCCGGCGGCCGGGTGTCCACACCTGGTCCCCAGCCGCCTGGGGGCGGCGGGGTGTCCATAGATGGTCCCCAGCCACCCCGATTTCTCCGCGGAACTTCCCCACACACTTTTCTTAGACTGGCCTGCTTTAGGGCAGCATTGGACGAGCCCACTAGAGAACCCGACTCCATCAGGGGAGGTGAGAATGCCAAGGTGAGGAGCATGATGATGATAGAAGTTAGCATCTGCTTTGTTTTGTTGGAATGCAAGCATAAGTGTGCAACCTGCCACCAACCCACCCCGAGGCTGCAATACCATACTGCTAGCATGCGTGCACTTGAAATTGGGCCTTTTAGGCATGTGGAGGCCAGAGCTGGCCACTACCTCATGGCTGCTTCGGCAGCGAGGTATCGATACTCAGTCCCCAGCCACCCGGCGGCCGGGTGTCCATGCTCGGTCCCCAGCCGCCAGGGGGCGGCTGGGTGTCCACACTCGGTCCCCAGCCGTCCCGCGGCCAGGTGTCCATAAACGGTTCCAAGCCGCCCCGATTTCTCCGCGGAACATCCCCACACACTTTTCTTAGACTGGTCTGCTTTAGGGCAGCATTGGACGAGCCCACCAAAGAACCCGACTTCTCCGGTGGGCCCTGGCTTCTCTATCAGGGGAGTTGAGAGTGCCAAGGTGAGGAGCATGATGAGGATGATAGAAGTTAGCATCTGCTTTGTTTTCAAGGAATGCAAGCGCATGTATGTAGCAGCGGCTAGGCCTGAGGTGGTCAGCGTTTTGGCGCATATCCTACCTCCTCCGAGGATTGCTGGATGTTTTCCTGCTACTATCCAAGTTCTATGACTCTCGTTAAAACAAAGCTTCAAGTGATAAATGATGGATGAGGTAGTGGCAAAGGAGAAAGAGCAGGAGGAACAGGGACCATTCACATCAATATCAGGCCAGTCAACCACATATGTCTTGTAGGATATGTTTCTGTAACAAAAGGAGTGGTTTGGCTACACAGTTATAGGGCATACAGTGAGTGCAATGCCTACCAAAACTTTTGAGGCACTCCAATGCCCCTTGGAAATGACATGGAGGTCAGAGGGCCTTAACTAAACCTTTTTTTCCATTTATGGCAACTGGGTCTCCTGTGCACTGTTGGCCTAAGCAGTGAATGGAGGGCTTTCCAAAAATTATAAGGAACTGCAATGCCCCTGGAAACAGACGTGGATTACAGCGTACTAAAAACCTTCTACCCATTATTGGGGAGTGTGTCTCCCTTAGTTTTCACCTTTGCATTGAAAAGCAAAAGCTGACTAAAATTAGGAGGAAATGCAATGCCCGTTGGAAGAGTCGTGGAGATTAGAGGTAAGGTAATTAAAAACAACATTTCAATGCCCCTTGGAAGAGCTGTGGAGTTCAGAGTGGCTTAAGAAGACGCTTTTAATGCCCCTTTGAAGAGACGTGGAGGTCACAGTAGCTTAACAAGACGGTTTTAATGCCCCTTACAAGAGCCATACAGTACAGCATTTTAAAAACATTATTCCCATTATTGGGGAGTGGGTCTCCCATAGTATTTGCTTATGTCTTCCAAGCAAAAGCTTCCAAAAATTATGAGGAAATGCAATGCCCGTTCGAAGAGTTGTGGAGGTCCCAGTAGCTTAACAAGACGCTTTTAATGCCCCTCAGAAGAGACGTGGAGGTCAGAGTGGCATAACAAGATGGTTTTAATGCCCCTTACAAGACACGTGGAGGTCAGAGTGGTATAACAAGACGCTTTTAATGCCCCTCAGAAGAGACGTGGAGGTCAGAGTGGTATAACAAGACGGTTTTAATGCCCCTTACAAGAGACGTGGAGGTCAGAGTGGTATAACAAGATGGTTTTAATGCCCCTCAGAAGAGACGTGGAGGTCAGAGTGGTATAGCAAGACGGTTTTAATGCCCCTCTGAAGAGACGTGGAGGTCAGAGTGGTATAACAAGACGGTTTTAATGCCCCTTACAAGACACGTGGAGGTCAGAGTGGTATAACAAGACGGTTTTAATGCCCCTTACAAGACACGTGGAGGTCAGAGTGGTATAACAAGACTCTTTTAATGCCCCTTACAAGAGACGCTCATTATTCTGGCATTTGGCAAATATTAAAAATGATGGTAATCCTAATTGACCTAAAATGGGAAAGGTTTATTCTGATTTCATGTCAGATATTGAGAAAAACATGCAGATGTGTCTATTTATACAGTGTATGGAAACTTCTGATTTCAACTGTGTATGTATATATATATATATGTGTATAATATATACACGGCGAAGCTCACACACCACAACACCCACAGCAGAGGAACTGGCTGCACACACACCTGCTCCTGTCAGTGCTGTGAGCGCTCCTCATATCGCTGCTGGCTCCGCCTCTCATATCACTTCTTGCTCCGCCCCTCATGTCGCTGCTGGCTCCGCCCCTCATATCGCTGCTGGCTCTGCCCCTCACATCGCTGCTGGCTCCGCCCATCAGCCGCTCACAGTCCTCAGCAATATGGAGACATCCGCACTGATCAGAATCCTCGGGGGCGTTGCCTGTCACTGTAGTCACACAAAGGTTGTCATGGAGATCTCAAGGGAAGGCAGGTGGGCGGGGCTTAGAGCAGGAAGTAGAAGCCGTGCAGTGTGATTGGCTCCTTACCTTCTGCCAGTAATGGAGCAGATATATGGCTCCTATATAATGGAGGGGGCTCAGGAGGGGTTCCCCACCCAAAAGGTCAGGGGATAAATAATACTGGACATGAGCGAGGGCAGGAGGACATTATTCTATATTGTAAGAAATCTGATTTCTTCTTTCCTCACAGTTTTTCCTGTGCAAGGCCACATGTATTGTGCGATAATCTGTGAATATGGGGGGATCTGCTCCTCACATCCACATCAATCCCCCCACGTCTGAGCTCTCCCTTACAGGGGTCTTCTGCTCTGCACATTGATGCCGTATCCATGGAGATGACATCATGGCCGGTACATGCGGATCTCCCCGATGGGACCCTCATGTATCTGGAGGACGAGGCACTGCTGCTCCTCGGGGAGAGGGGGCACAATTCCTGTACACATGATACAGGGGCTTCTGCCATCTCTGGGCTGAGAATAATGCTGGCAGCGCGCAGTCTACATGATGTGAGGATTACAAGTCTGCAGTCACAGAGAGTCACACAGATGACTGCAGCCTTCAGCTTCACACCGGACAATCCCTTTAAATACATGTATATTGGTCTAAAAATAATTTTTACTATTTTGCTTCATGTAACATTTGCTCTGTTCGGCCTTTACCAGCTTTTTGTTTCCCAGCAGCACATTGATGGCTGCAGAATGAGTTAACTTGAGATTCAGTCAGTGAGCTCCTTATGATGTGGAGTTTCCAGCGCTTTTATTTCTGCGATGATTTATGACTGCATCAGAGATCAGCCCAACTTTCATGCTGGTCTGTGAACATAATCAGCACAGAGAAGGTCAGAATGAGCTCACTGATAAATTCTCAGTGAGCTCATTCTGCAACTAGCAATGCAAAGGAAATAAAAAAGCCAAATTGTTTATGAAACGTTATTGAAAAAATATTTGTATGTATATATTTAGCCCAAAATGTCTGAGTGTCCATATCCTTAGTACCAGCACAGCTGAGGATTTGGTACAATCAGGGGCGTACATAGGAATCATGGGGCCCCATAGCAGAAGTTCTAATTGGGCCCCCCCCCCCAGCAACAAAAATGTAAATAATTGTCGGGGTCGCAGAAGATCAGATCTCACAACCTTCCAGCCTTTACATAGTAATTTTCCTCCTGCTGAAGTCCTAGATCCCTTTTTCATTGCCCATAAAGTGTGGTGCCAACAAAAGTGCCCCCCAAACACGGTATGATACCCCCATGGTGAATTCCTCCATATGCACAGTATAATGACCCTACTGTACCCGACCTCAACTCCCAGGGTAAAGTATGATCCCCCAACTGCCCCACACCTCTCCACACTCCATAGAGTATAATGCACTCAATATAAGACTCTCGCCATGGTTCTCCACACAGTATAAGGCACTCGCCATGGTCCTCCACGCAGTATAATGCACTCCCTCGTGGTCCTCCACGCAGTATAATGCACTCCCACGTGGTCCTCCACACAGTACAATGCACTCCCCGTGGTCCTCCACACAGTATAATGCACTCCCCCATGGTCCTCCACACAGTACCATGCACTCCCCCATGGTCCTCCACACAGTACAATGCACTCCCCCATGGTCCTCCACACAGTACAATGTACTCCCCCATGGTCCTCCACACAGTACAATGCACTCCCCCATGGTCCTCCACACAGTACAATGCACTCCCCCATGGTCCTCCACACAGTACAATGTACTCCCCCATGGTCCTCCACACAGTATAAAGCCCCCGTCTCACATAGCGATCTCGCTAGCGAGATCGCTGCTGTGTCACGGTTTTGGTGACTCACCAGCGACCTCACCAGCGATGTCGCTATGTGTGACACTTTGCAACGATCAGGCCCCTGCTGTGAGGTTGCTGATCGCTGCAAAGTGTCCTGGACCATTTTTTGGTCGTTGGCCTCCCGCTGGCCAGCACACATCGCTGTGTGTGACCAGCGGGACCAACGATCTGGCTGGTAACCATGGTAAACATCGGGTTACTAGGGGCACGCGCGCACTTAGTAACCCGCTGTTTACCATGGATACCACTCTGCTACGGTGCGCGGAGGCTACCGTTCACCTTAGCAGAGTCGTATCCATGATAAACAGCGGGTTACTAGGGGCACACGCGCACTTAGTAACCTGATGTTTACCATAGTTACCAGCCTGCTCCTGCTTAAGCAGCAGGCTGGTAACAGGAGCAGGACATCGTGGAACGATTCTTTCCACGATATTGCTGCTCCCCTGATCGCTGGTGAGCCTGCCTGTTTGACAGCTCACCAGCGATGTATTAGCGATGCAGCAACGATCCCTGACAGGTCGTATCGTTGTCGGGATCGCTGCTGCATCGCTTAGTGTGACGGGGCCTTAAGACACTCGCCATGGTTCTCCACTTATGAGTGATATCTTTTGTAAATTCTACAATAGCTCAGAAACCGGTGAATCCTCACAGCGCACAGTGCAGACCGGACAGTATAGTCCTCCATACAGTGTTATGGCACCACATAGTCCTCCATACAGTATTATGAGCCCTATATAATGCTCCATACAAAATACTGGATCCCATATAATTCACCATAGAGAATACTGCCTGGTCCCCATGTAATGCCATATGCAGGCTGGACCCCATACAGAAGCCCCACAAGCCCGCTGCATCCTCTCCGGGGCCCCCACAAGCCGGCTGCATCCCCCCAGGGCCCCCCTCAAGCCTGCATCACCCCCCCCAGAGCCCCCACATGCCTGCAGCATCCCCCCCATAGACCCCACAAGCCTGCAGCATCCCCCCCAGAGCACCCACAAGCCCACAGCATCCCCTCCAGGGCCCCACAAGCCCGCAGAATCCCCCCCAGGGCCCCACAAGCCCGCAGCATCCCCTTAGGGCCCCCACAAGCCCGCAGCATCCCCCCGGGGCCCCCACAAGCCCTGGACCGCACCTGCATCACCACCAGTAAAAGTATTGAAGTTTACCCTTGTGTGTGTGCCTGTACTTCCTTTGGGACCGTCCTGCCGTCTCCCTCCTGCTTCCACCATCTTTCTACACCTCCACACTGCCCTGAGGCCTGCTCTACCTGTGGGGAGCCGTCCCATCATAGCTGCCCCTAACATCAGCCTCAGTGGACTGTCGCAGCGCTGGTAACCTCTTACCAGAATCCACAGGTGGCGTCACGACAATTTCCCCTATAAGCATTCCCCCCCCTTTGAGTGACCGCCCTGGGCCACGGACTGGGCCAGCCACCGTGATATCCCCCGGCAACCAGAGTCCCGGCTGCCGAGTGCCCCACGGCCCTGGGGGCGAGTCACTATGCACAGTGGTTCATGAATTAATATTCACAGTGACCCTCCATCCTGTGATTAAAAGGGTCCGTACATTTGACACCTCCGTCTGACTCCCACAGTCTCCTCCGCACAGATCGATATTAAGATGGCCACCGCAATGGCATGGGGAGTGCAGCGGTGAGTCCAGAGCGCAGCTCCTCGCTCTAAAATGCCCATCAGAAAGAAGAGGTCAGACATTTATTTTCTATGAGCGCTCTATTATCCTATTTATCAAACATCAGCACTACAAGAATCCGTCCTGAGCCGTGCTGGGATCTTTGAACGTGGGCCCCCGGGAGGATCGGGCCCCTCATGGTGGAGCAGATCACACTCATTATAATCCATCACTGATAGAAGATACATAAACAACAACACAGGATGATTGTAAAACAGTGAGGTAATATTTTATTGAGCCACCAAACACACAATAAACATATCGAACAGTCCCAGCAAATACCTAATATGGTGCAAATTACAGAGTCTCACCCTTCCGCTGACTCGCTGGGATTAAAGCAGCTGCCAATCCGAGGGGCTTCTGGGGCTGACTACCCCCACCAATGGCATCCCCACTAAAGAGCACCCACAAAGAGGAGGTAACAACAAGCTTAGAAAGCTGACAGTCCATTGAAGTACGTGGCCAGGAGACCAGAAAGTTCCAACCTGGCTTCTCCGAACATATCCATGGAACTAGGTGACTGGAAGGTCCCGACTTGGCTTTTTCCGAGCATATTCACGAGTTCCAGGTGGCCGGAGTGTCCCAACCTGGCTACTCCAAACATCTCCATGGGACCAGGTGACTGGTGGTCCCAACCTGGTTTTCCCAGATGTATCCATGGGTTCTATAGTAGTCAATGGAGCAGATCTGTATTCCTCCAGCCGGGGCTGTGGTCCCTTAAGCTGGCATCCTGTAGAAACCAAATCTGTGTCCCTCTTAATGGATTCATGGTGTTCTGTAGAGCTGTCCCATAGAGTGTTCCTGGCAGTGGTTTTGTAAAAAGACTCCTTTATGTAGTTCACAACTGTCCTTCTTCAAGACTTCATCCACAGGTCAAGAGAAAGGGGTGGTGTTACTAATTCTCATTACTGCAGCATCCACAGTTCATCCCCCAATGTTGACTTGCAAACATTGCAAACATTGAAGGATAAACTATAAATTCCGAAACAATGCAAGTCAACAAATTGCATGGACTTATAAAATGGTAATCAACATATTTAGCAAACATCCATTGTTCAAAGAGCCTGCGTCCCTGTATTGTAAAGATAACAGTACAATAAACCAGAAGAGTTGATATAAGAGGTAAATAACCATTTATCAATTAACAAATATCACCTCAACCTACAAGATGAGTCAACATTCGGACTAATGACAAAAGATCATGTGCGTTGACCAACCGAAGAAAGAAACACATAAATTCAATAGTTAATAATTCAGGCAATAGTCTATCATTCTGGGCCTATGGAATTTACATCTGGATAATTACGATTAAATGCTGTGTCGTCACAGGCCCCTTTAGTTTTAGGGACTGGCAGGGGTCCTTTACAGTTGCTCTCCCACTAGTTCATCCTTCTTTCCTTTACTCCGTTTCAATAAAATATTTGGAAATATACAAAGTAAAAACTCAAATATAATTTTTTTTCTTACATTAAAACTAGATTTTATTAAAATAAACCCCCAAAAAACAAGAACAAAAAAACTAAACCTGATTAACATCGCAGAGAACAACAATCCAAACTGTACAACGATCACATGATTTATCCGGCACGAAAAACAGCATCAAGAATAAAATAGTAATAATTAATGGCAAAATTGTAGCTTTTGTTCATTTTGTCTCTATACTGCACGATAAACGCTGGAAAGAAAAAATATAAGAACCATTCCTGGGGTTTTGCCATTGAATGCTGGAAAAAATAAAAAAACATCAGCAGAATAGTTTTTTTATTAATCTCACGCAAAAGAAAAATGGAATAAAAATTATAAAAACGTTGTCTGTTCCCCAAAATGTTACCAGTGAATCCTATAGCTGCTCCGCATGGACCCAAACTGGTAAACTAAAAACTCCTGCATGCCCCGTGTGTGTGTATGTATATATATATATATACATACACATATATATATACTTCTCTGTACTATATGCACGGCAGAGCTCACACACCACAACACGCTCCGCTGCGGCGCCACAAAAAGAGCGGACCTGGCTGCACACACACCTGCTCCTGTCACCTGTATACACAGTTGAAACCAGAAATTTACATACACTATATAAATGTTAGAACCCTCCTGTTTGTTTTTTCCATCTTGTGTTTTGCGGTCACAAGACCATCTGCCTTTATATTCCAGCTCCGCCCTTTTGGCTGTGCTGGACTTCAGTGTTGTTTGACTGCTTTGCTAGCCAGGTGCTTCTGTGCCTTTCTCTGTCAGTTCGCTCGGTCCTTCTGGGACCTCTAGTACCTTTTTGTCAGTTTATTTTTTAGTGTTCTGTAACAACTTCTCTGTTTAGGAGATGTCCCATTTTTGTTCCACTCCTTAGTTCTTTTAGGGACCCCTCTCCTTTATGCTATAGGTCTTCGTTCAGACTAGCCGAGGACTAAGGCGGGTCTGTTCGCTAGGAACAGGCAGTCCGCTACATCGTAGGGATTCAGCTTAGTCTTACTGTAGGGATAGCTTTCTCCTTTCTTTCCTTAGTACTTGTTGCAGATCATAACAATAAAAAGACACATCTGCATGTTTTTCTCAATATCTGACATGAAATCAGAATAAACCTTCACGTTTTAGGTCAATTAGGATTACCATCATTTTTAAGATTTGCCAAATGCCAGAATAATAAGAGAGAGAGAGAATGTTTTAAAGCATTTTTATTACTTACTGCAAAGTCATAAGTTTACATACACTAATATTGCTATACCTTTAAAAAATTCTGGACTGCCCATATGATGATGTCATGTGTTTGGAAACTTCTGATAGCTTTTTTGGCAACATCTCAGTTAATTAGAGACACACCTGTGGATGTATTTGAATGCACACCTGAAACACACTGCTTCTTTGTGTAGCATCATGGGAAAGTCTAAAGAAATCAACCAAGATATCAGGAAGAGAATTGTGGACTTGCACAAGTCTGGCTCATCCTTGGGTACAATTTCAAGATACCTGAAGGTGTCTCGTTAATCTGTACAAACAATTATATGCAAGTACAAACAAGATGGGAATGTCCAGCCATCATACCGCTCAGGAAGGAGACGGGTTCTGTGTCCCAGAGATGAACGTGCTTTGGTCCGATATGTGCATATCAAGGACAAAAGCAAAAGATCTTGTGAAGATGATAGGGGAAGCTGATAAGATTGTGTCTATATCCACAGTGAAATGAGTACTGTATGAATATAGGCTGAAAGGCCACTGTGCCAGGAAGAAGCCATTACTCCAAAAGAAAGATAAAAAAGCCAGATTAATGTTTGCAAATGCACACAGGAACAAAGACCTTAATTTTTGGAGACATGTCCCGTGGTCTGATGAAACTAAAACTGAACTTTTTGGGCATAGTGACCATCGTTAATTTGGAAGAAGAAAGGAGAAGCTTAGAAGCCTAAGAACACCATCCCAACTGTGAAACATGGGGGTGGCAGCATCATGTGGGGTTGATTTCCTGTAGGAGGGACTGGCGATAGCGCCACTCACAGGCATCACGTGACCCCCCGGCTGCAGCCGGCTCTTTCTTCCGCTGATGTCACGTCAAATGAGGGGTGACATTAGAGTCGCGGACCCCGTGGTGGATGCTGGGCTGTGGGCGGGGGTTACCCCGCGCGTCCCACCCAGCATCCTCGCCCCACTCCCAATGAATGAGGATTGGGAAAGAGGTAAACTTTTGACTTAGCAGTAAGTAATAAAAATGTCCTAAAACATTCTCTCTCTCTCTCATTCTGGCATTTGGCAAATATTAAAAATGATGGTAATCCTAATTGTCCTAAAATGGGAAAGGTTTATTCTGATTTCATGTCAGATATTGAGAAAAACCTGCAGATGTGTCTATTTATACAGTGTATGGAAACTTCTGATTTCAACTGTGTATATATATATATATATATGTGTGTATATTATATACACGGCGAAGCTCACACACCACAACACCCACAGCAGAGGAACTGGCTGCACACACACCTGCTCCTGTCAGTGCTGTGAGCGCTCCTCATATCGCTGCTGGCTCCGCTCCTCATATCGCTGCTGGCTCCGCCCCTCACATCGCTGCTGGCTCCGCCCCTCATATCGCTGCTGGCTCCGCCCCTCATATCGCTGCTGGCTCCGCCCCTCGTGTTGCTGTTGGCTCCGCCCCTCATGTCGCTGCTGGCTCCGCCCCTCATATCGCTGCTGGTTCCGCCTCTCATATCGCTGCTGGCTCCGCTCCTCATGTCGCTGTTGGCTCAGCCCCTCATATCGCTGCTGGCTCCGCCCCTCATATCGCTGCTGGCTCCGCCCCTCACATCGCTGCTGGCTCCGCCCATCAGCCGCTCACAGTCCTCAGCAATATGGAGACATCCGCACTGATCAGAATCCTCGGGGGCGTGGCCTGTCACTGTAGTCACACAAGGGTTGTCATGGAGATCTCAAGGGAAGGCAGGTGGGCGGGGCTTAGAGCAGGAAGTAGAAGCCGTGCAGTGTGATTGGCTCCTTACCTTCTGCCAGTAATGGAGCAGATATATGGCTCCTATATAATGGAGGGGGCTCAGGAGGGGTTCCCCACCCTAAAGATCAGGGGATAAATAATACTGGACATGAACGAGGGCAGGAGGACATTATTCTATATTGTAAGAAATCTGATTTCTTCTTTCCTCACAGTTTTTCCTGTGCAAGGCCACATGTATTGTGCGATAATCTGTGAATATGGGGGGATCTGCTCCTCACATCCACATCAATCCCCCCACGTCTGAGCTCTCCCTTACAGGGGTCTTCTGCTCTGCACATTGATGCCGTATCCATGGAGATGACATCATGGCCGGTACATGCGGATCTCCCCGATGGGACCCTCATGTATCTGGAGGACGAGGCGCTGCTGCTCCTCGGGGAGAGGGGGCACAATTCCTGTACACATGATACAGGGGCTTCTGTCATCTCTGGGCTGAGAATAATGCTGGCAGCGCGCAGTCTACATGATGTGAGGATTACAAGTCTGCAGTCACAGAGAGTCACACAAATGACTGCAGCCTTCAGCTTCACACCGGACAATCCCTTTAAATACATGTATATTGGTCTAAAAATACTTTTTACTATTTTGCTTCATGTAATATTTGCTCTGTTCGGCCTTTACCAGCTTTTTGTTTCCCAGCAGCACATTGATGGCTGCAGAATGAGTTAACTTGAGATTCAGTCAGTGAGCTCCTTATGATGTGGAGTTTCCAGCTCTTTTATTTCTGCGATGATTTATGACTGAATCAGAGATCAGCTCAACTTTCATGCTGGTCTGTGAACATAATCTGCACAGAGAAGGTCAGAATGAGCTCACTGATAAATTCTCAGTGAGCTCATTCTGCAACTAGCAATGCAAAGGAAATAAAAAAGCCAAATTGTTTATGAAACTTTATTGAAAAAATATTTGTATGTACAGTACAGACCAAAAGTTTGGACACGCCTTCTCATTTAAAGATTTTTCTATATTTTCATGACTATGAAAATTGTACATTCACACTGAAGGCATCAAAACTATGAACTAACACATGTGGAATTATATACTTAACAAAAAAGTGTGAAACAACTGAAAATATGTCTTATATTCTAGATTTTTCAAAGTAGCCACCTTTTGCTTTGATGACTGCTTTGCACACTCTTGGCATTCTCTTGATGAGCTTCAAGAAGTAGTCACCGGAAATGGTCTTCCAACAATCTTGAAGGAGTTTCCAGAGATGCTTAGCACTTGTTGGCCCTTTTGCCTTCACTCTGTGGTCCAGCTCACCCCAAACCATCTCGATTGGGTTCAGGTCTGGTGACTGTGGAGGCCAGGTCATCTGGCGTAGCACCCCATCACTCTCCTTCTTGGTCAAATAGCCCTTACACAGCCTGGAGGTGTGTTTCGGGTCATTGTCCTGTTGAAAAATAAATGATGCTCCAACTAAATGCAAACCGGTTGGAATAGCATGCCGCTGCAAGATGCTGTGGTAGCCATACTGGTTCTGTATGTCTTCAATTTTGAATAAATCCCCAACAGTGTCACCAGCAAAGCACCCCCACACCATCACACCTCCTCCTCCATGCTTCACGGTGGGAACCAGGCATGTAGAGTCCATCCGTTCACCTTTTCTGCGTCGCACAAAGACACTGTGGTTGGAACCAAAGATCTCAAATTTGGACTCATCAGACCAAAGCACAGATTTCCACTGGTCTAATGTCCATTCCTTGTGTTCTTTAACCCAAACAAGTCTCTTCTGCTTGTTGCCTGTCCTTAGCAGTGGTTTCCTAGCAGCTATTTTACCGTGAAGGCCTGCTGCACAAAGTCTCCTCTTAACAGTTGTTGTAGAGATATGTCTGCTGCTAGAACTCTGTGTGGTATTGACCTGGTCTCTAATCTGAGCTGCTGTTAACCTGCGATTTCTGAGGCTGGTGACTCGGATAAACTTAGCCTCAGAAGCAGAGGTGACTCTTGGTCTTCCTTTCCTGGGGCGGTCCTCATGTGAGCCAGTTTCTTTGTAGCGCTTGATGGTTTTTGCAACTACACTTGGGGACACTTTCAAAGTTTGCCCAATTTTTCAGACTGACTGACCTTCATTTCTTAAAGTAATGATGGCCACTCGTTTTTCTTTACTTGGCTGCTTTTTTCTTGCCATAATACAAATTCTAACAGTCTATTCAGTAGGACTATCAGCTGTGTATCCACCTGACTTCTGCACAACACAACTGATGGTCCCAACCCCATTTATAAGGCAAGAAATCCCACTTATTAAACCTGAAAGGGCACACATGTGAAGTGAAAACCATTTCCGGTGACTACCTCTAGAAGCTCATCAAGAGAATGCCAAGAGTGTGCAAAGCAGTCATCAAAGCAAAAGGTGGCTACTTTGAAGAACCTAGAATATAAGACATATTTTCAGTTGTTTCACACTTTTTTGTTAGGTATATAATTTCACATGTGTTAATTCATAGTTTTGATGCCTTCAGTGTGAATGTATAATTTTCAAAGTCATGAAAATACAGAAAAATCTTTAAATCAGAAGGTGTGTCCAAACTTTTGGTCTGTACTGTATATATTTAGCCCAAAATGTCTGAGTGTCCATATCCTTAGTATCAGCACAGCTGAGGATTTGGTACAATCAGGGGCGTACATAGGAATCATTGGGCCCCCCAACAAAAAAATGTAAAAATGTAAATAATTGTCGGGGTCACAGAAGAGTAGATCTCACAACCTTCCAGCCTTTACATAGTAATTTTCCTCCTGCTGAAGTCCTAGATCCCTTTTTCATTGCCCATAAAGTGTGGTGCCAACAAAAGTGCCCCCCAAACACGGTATGATACCCCCATGGTGAATTCCTCCATATGCGCAGTATAATGACCCTACTATACCCCACCTCAACTCCCAGGGTACAGTATGATCCCCCGACTGCCCCACACCTCTCCACACTCCATAGAGTTAAATGCACTCACCATGGTCCTCCGCACAGTATAAGACTTTCGCCATGGTCCTCCACACAGTGTAAGGCACTCGCCATGGTCCTCCATGCAGTATAATACACTCCCATGGTCCTCCACGAAGTATAATGCACTCCCTCGTGGTCCTCCACGCAGTATAATGCACTCCCTTGTGGTCCTCCACGCAGTATAATGCACTCCCACGTGGTCCTCCACACAGTATAATGCACTCCCCCATGGTCCTCCACACAGTACAATGCACTCCCCCATGGTCCTCCACACAGTATAATGCACTCCCCCATGGTCCTCCACACAGTACAATGCACTCCCCCATGGTCCTCCACACAGTATAAGACACTCGCCTTGGTCCTCCACTCAGTATAATGCATTCCCCCATGGTCCTGTACGCAGTATAATGCAGCCCCCCATAGGGTAAAATGCAGCCCCCCCCCCCACCCGTAGGGTAAAATGCAGCCCCAGTCCTCCAGTATTATCAGTACACACTGATTTAAAAATAAATACATACTTACCGCTCCTCGTTCCCCGCTGCTTCAGTCTCTGCAGCTGATCACCTCAGCAGCTGCCAGCTCCACTGTCTGACACAGCGTGGTGCGTCATCATGCCGCTGCGTCAGACGCAGAGGAGGAATGATGGGAAAGGGGGTGTCACATGATGCTCCCTCCTTATTTCTTTGAGCAGTGTATATATATATATATATCTATGAGCCCCAAACCTAAACCTTTGCAAATATATATATATATATATATACATACACACTACCATTCAAAACTTTGGGGTCACCCAGACAATTTTTTTTTTCCATGAAAACTCATACTTTTATTTATCAAATGAGTTGAAAAATGAATAGAAAATAGTCCAGACATTGACAAGGTTAGAAATAATGATTTTTATTGGAAAGAATAATTTCTGCTTCAAACTTTGCTTTCGTCACAGAATGCTCCTTTGCAGCAGTTACAGCATTGCAGACCTTTGGCATTCTAGCTGTTAATTTGCTGAGGTAATCTTGAGAAATTTCCCCCCCATGCTTCCTGAAGCCCCTCACACAAGTTGGATTGGCTTGATGGGCACTTTTTGCGTATCATACGGTCAATCTGATCTGATCCCACAACAGCTCAATGGGGTTGAGATCTGGTGACTGCGCTGGACACTCCATTACAGATAGAATACCAGCTGCCTGCTTCTTCCCTAAATAGTTCATGCATAATTTGGAGGTGTGCTTTGGGTCATCTTCCTGTTGTAGGATGAAATTGGCTCCATTCAAGCGCTGTCCACAGTGTATGGCATGGCGTTGCAAAATGGAGTGATAGCCTTCCTTATTCAAAATCCCATTTATCTTGTACAGATCTCACACTTTACCAGCACCAAAGCAACCCCAGACCATCACATTACCTCCACCATGCTTGACAGATGGCGTCAGGCACTCTTCCAGCATCTTTTCAGTTGTTCTGCGTCTCACAAATGTTCTTCTATGTGATCCAAACACCTCAAACTTTGATTCGTCTGTCCATAAAACTTTTTTCCAATCTTCCTCTGTCCAATGTCTGTGTTCTTTTGCCCATATTAATCTTTTCCTTTTATTAGTCAGTCTCAGATATGGCTTTTTCTTTGCCACTTTGCCCTGAAGGCCAGCATCCCGGAGTCGCCTCTTCACTGTAGACATTGACACTGGCATTTTGCGTGTACTATTTAATGAAGCTGCCAGTTGAGGAGCTGTGAGACGTCGATTTCTCAAACTAGAGACTCTAATGTATTTGTCTTGTTGCTCAGTTGTGCAGCGGGGCTCCCACTTCTCTTTCTACTCTGGTTAGAGCCTGTTTGTTCTCTCCTCTGAAGGGAGTAGTACACACCGTTGTAGAAAATCTTCAGTTTCTTGTCAATTTCTCACATGGAATAGCCTTCATTTCTAAGAACAAGAATAGACTGTCGAGTTTCACATGAAAGTTCTCTTTTTCTGGCCATTTTGAGAGTTTCATAGAACAAACAAATGCAATGCTCCAGATTCTCAACTAGCTCAAAGGAAGGTCAATTTTATAGCTTCTCAAATCAGCCAAACCGTTTTCAGCTGGGCTAACATACTTGTGCAAGGGTTTTCTAAACATCCATTAGCCTTCTTACACAGTTAGCAAACACAATGTACCATTAAAACACTGGAGTGGTGGTTGTTGGAAATGGGCCTCTATACACCTATGTAGATATTGCAATAAAAACAAGACGTTTACAGCTAGAATAGTCATTTATCACATTAACAATGTATAGAGTGTATTTCTGATTCATTTAATGTTAGCTTCATTGAAAAAAAATGTGCTTTTCTTTCAAAAATAATGAAAGGCCAATACATTTCCAGGAGGAACAATATGGGAACATCAATAAAAAAAAAAAAATGTTCCAGAATAACTATTTCCCATGTTGTTCCTCTTGAAATGTCTTCACCTTACATTTCCAGGAGGAACAACATGGGAACAGAAAAAAAAATATGTTCCAGAATTCTTATTTTATAAGTTACGTCAGTGAGGCGTGTCCCTACACAATGTCCCTGTCCAATCAGGGCTGACAATGTTAGTCATGCCCTATTATAAGGTAAATACATTTCCAAGAGGAACAACAGGGGGAATGACTATTTTAGAACACATTTTTTTATTTATTTTTTTATTTATTTTTGCTGTTCACCTGTTGTTCCTCCTGGAAATGTACTAACCTTACAACAGGGCGTGACTAACATTGTCAGTAGTGATTAGAGAGGGACATTCTGTGTAGAGACACGCCCCATTGACACACCGACTTACTTTTCAATAGGACGTGGCTATCGTAATCAGCAGCACTGATAGGACAGAAACATTCTCAAAGACAAAGGAACGGTAACATGTAGTTGTCAATTTGGTCATACATTTCCAGGAAGAATAACAGAGGAAAAATATTCCCAAATTATTGTTTTTTTGGGGGAAGTATCAGTGATATGTCAGGACAGATCCTTTATGTAAGTCCAATGCACTACACTATAACATTGTCGATTTAGTCATACATTTCCAGGAAGAATAACAGAGGAGTGGCCCAATTTTAAGAAGAAAAAAAAATGCTGCAAAATCCATCTCACTAATCTATAACATTGGGCCAATAAAATACCTGAAATGCTGGAAATAAGTGTCATTTTGGATCAAATACTGATTAATTCTCCTGTCTTGTCCTCTGTTATTCCTCTTGGAAATGTGTGCATCAATTAATAACTTGGCACAATCATTCCCATTTAAAACAGAGTGTGACTAATATTGTCAGTACTGATTGGACACTCATGAATAATGGAACGATAAGACCCAGTTGCCTATTTAGTCATTTCCAGGAGGAATAATAGAGGAACGGCACTTTTTTTTTTAAACTCAAATTCTTTTCACTGATCTATATAACAATGGGCCGATAAAGTAAAATAAAATTTTAAAATATTTTATCTAAATACTGATTATTTCTCCCGTCTTGTCCGCTCAAATTTTTTGAGTCACTCAATTAGTGCAGAAGTTGGAGAGACTTTAGGTGCAGTATTTCCTACATGCCAGGGGGGGGGGGGCGCTGCGTCCTGGCACTATGGGGTCTGGGAATAGTGCAGATTCCCTGGTGGTCACAGACGGGCTAGTCCTGACCGGGCACTTGACTCAGTGACAAGGACAGATATAGCCCTGGATGGCGTATCCTCCGGGGGGCCGGACCACCCTGCGGACACAGGAGAATGCTCTTCTCTTAGTGCTGGGCTTATACTATACACTTTCTTTACAATTCTGTAGCATTTTTTATGCTGTTCCTCTATTATTCCTCCTGGAAATGTGTAAATTACTTGACAAGAAGGGTGCTCCTTTTTGAATGTGTGGTGAGTCTCTACACAGTTTGATATTTTTACCATGAAATTGTATCACCCAGTTATCAGTTGAGACATTCATTTCCAGGAGGGATAACAGAGAATTCAAATTAAACTTAGCTCTTTTTTACATATCTGTTTCATTAAATTCCTTTGTTCTCCATGAAATACCAAATCGGTAGGCTTATTTCATAGAGCTCTACTTTGTGCACATCCCCTGTAATCCCTCCTGGAAATGTAAGGACTCTACTTTCTGCACTTCCTCTGTAATCCCTCCTGGAAATGTAAGAAGTCTACTTTCTGCACTTCCTCTGTAAATCCTCCTGGAAATGTAAGGACTCTACTTTGTGCAAATCCTCTTTAATTACTCCTGGAAATGTAAGAACTTTACTTTATGCACTTCCTCTGTAATCCCTCCTGGAAATGTAAGAACTTTACTTCATGCACTTCCTCTGTAATCCCTCCTGGAAATGTAATAACTTTACTTTATGCACTTCCTCCGTAATCCCTCCTGGAAATGTAAGAACTTTCCTTTATGCACTTCCTCTGTAATCCCTCCTGGAAATGTAAGAACTCTACTTTGTGCATTTCCTCTATAATTCCTCCTGGAAATGTAAGAACTTTATTTTGTGCACTTCTTCTGTAATCATTCCTGGAAATGTAAGAACTTTACTTTATGCACTTCCTCTGTAATCCCTCCTGGAAATGAAAGAAATCTACTTTGTGCACTTCCTCTGTAATCCCTCCTAGAAATGTAAGAATGTTGTGCATTTCCTCTGCAATTCCTCCTGGAAATGTAAGGACTTTACTTTCTGCACTTCTTCTGTAATCCCTCCTAGAAATGTAAGAACTCTACTTTGTGCACTTCCTCTGTAATCCCTCCTGGAGATGTAAGAACTTTACTTTCTGCACTTCCTCTTTAATCCCTCCTGGAAATTTAAAAACTCTACTTTGTGCACTTCCTCTGTAATCCCTCCTGGAAATGTAAGAACTTTACTTTATGCACTTACTCTGTAATCCCTCCTGGAAATGTAAGAACTTTACTTTATGCACTTCCTCTGTAATCCTTCTTGGAAATGTAAGAACTCTACTTTGTGCATTTCCTCTATAATTCCTCCTGGAAATGTAAGAACTTTACTTTATGCACTTCCTCTATAATCCGTCAAGGAAATGTAAGAACTTTACTTTATGCACTTCCTCTATAATCCCTCCTGGAAATGTAAGAACTCTACTTTGTGCACATCCCCTGTAATCCCTCCTGGAAATGTAAGGACTCTACTTTCTGCACTTCCTCTTTAATTCCCCCTGGAAATGTAAGAACTTTACTTTATGCACTTCCTCTGTAAATCCTTCTGAAAATGTAAGGACTCTACTTTGTGCAATTCCTCTGTAATCCATCCTGGAAATGTAAGAACTTTGTGCACTTCCTCTGTAATTCCTCCTGGAAATGTAAGAACTCTACTTTATGCAGTTCTTCTGTAATTCCTCCTGGAAATGTAAGAACTCTACTTTGTGCATTTCCTCTATAATTCCTCCTGGAAATGTAAGAACTTTACTTTATGCACTTCCTCTGTAATCCCTCCTGAAAATGTAAGAACTTTACTTGTTGCACTTCCTTTGTAAATACTCCTGGAAATGTAAGAACTCTACTTTGTGCACTTCCTCTTTAATTCCTCATGGAAATGTAAGAACTTTACTTTTTGCACTTCCTCTGTAAATACTCCTGGAAATGTAAGAACTCTACTTTGTGCACATCCCCTGTAAATCCTCCTGGAAATGTAAGAATGTTGTGCATTTCCTCTGCAATTCGTCCTGGAAATGTAAGAACTTTACTTTATGCTCTTCCTCTGTAAATCCTCCTGGAAATGCAAGAACTTTACTTTGTGCACTTCCTCTGTAATCCCTCCTGGAAATGTAAGGAATCTACTTTCTGCACTTCCTCTGTAATCCCTCCTGGAAATGTAAGAACTTTACTTTGTGCACTTCATCTGTAATCCCTCCTGGAAATGTAAGGACTCTACTTTGTGCACTTCCTCTTTAATTACTCCTGGAAATGTAAGAACTTTACTTTATGCACTTCCTCTGTAATCCATCCTGGAAATGTAAGAACTTTACTTTATGCACTTCCTCTGTAATCCCTCCTGGAAATGTAAGAACTTTACTTTATGCACTTCCTCTGTAATCCCTCCTGGAAATGTAAGAACTTTACTTTATGCACTTCCTCCGTAATCCCTCCTGGAAATGTAAGAACTTTCCTTTATGCACTTCCTCTGTAATCCCTCCTGGAAATGTAAGAAGTTCTTACATTTCCAGGAGGGATTACAGAGGAAATGCACAAAGTAGAGTTCTTACTAAGAACTCTACTTTGTGCATTTCCTCTATAATTCCTCCTGGAAATGTAAGAACTTTACTTTGTGCACTTCATCTGTAATCCCTCCTGGAAATGTAAGAAATCTACTTTGTGCACTTCCTCAGTAATCCCTCCTGGAAATGTAAGAACTTTACTTTGTGCACTTCCTCTGTAATCATTCCTGGAAATGTAAGAACTTTACTTTATGCACTTCCTCTGTAATCCCTCCTGGAAATGTAAGAAATCTACTTTCTGCACTTCCTCTGTAATCCCTCCTGGAAATGTAAGAATGTTGTGCATTTTCTCTGCAATTTCTCCTGGAAATGTAAGATCTTTACTTTATGCACTTCCTCTGTAAACCCTCCTGGAAATGTAAGAACTTTACTTTATGCACTTTTTCTGTAATCCCTCCTAGAAATGTAAGAACTTTACTTTATGCACTTCCTCTGTAATCCCTCCTGGAGATGTAAGAACTTTACTTTCTGCACTTCCTCTTTAATCCCTCCTGGAAATGTAAAAACTCTACTTTGTGCATTTCCTCTATAATTCCTCCTGGAAATGTAAGAACTTTACTTTATGCACTTCCTCTGTAATCCCTCCAGGAAATGTAAGAACTTTACTTTATGCACTTCCTCCGTAATCCCTACTGGAAATGTAAGAACTTTCCTTTATGCACTTCCTCTGTAATCCCTACTGGAAATGTAAGAAGTTCTTACATTTCCAGGAGGGATTACAGAGGAAATGCACAAAGTAGAGTTCTTACTAAGAACTCTACTTTGTGCATTTCCTCTATAATTCCTCCTGGAAATGTAAGAACTTTACTTTGTGCACTTCCTCTGTAATCATTCCTGGAAATGTAAGAACTTTACTTTATGCACTTCCTCTGTAATCCCTCCTGGAAATGTAAGAAATCTACTTTGTGCACTTCCTCTGTAATCCCTCCTGGAAATGTAAGAATGTTGTGCATTTCCTCTGCAATTCCTCCTGGAAATGTAAGATCTTTACTTTACGCACTTCCTCTGTAAATCCTCCTGGAAATGTAAGAACTTTACTTTATGCACTTCTTCTGTAATCCCTCCTAGAAATGTAAGAATTTTACTTTATGCACTTCTTCTGTAATCCCTCCTAGAAATGTAAGAACTTTACTTTATGCACTTCCTCTTTAATCCCTCCTGGAAATGTAAAAACTCTACTTTGTGCACTTCCTCTGTAATCCCTCCTGGAAATGTAAGAACTCTACTTTGTGCATTTCCTCTATAATTCCTCCTGGAAATGTAATAACTTTACTTTATGCACTTACTCTGTAATCCCTCCTGGAAATGTAAGAAGTTTACTTCATGCACTTCCTCTGTAATCCTTCCTGGAAATGTAAGAACTCTACTTTGTGCGTTTCCTCTATAATTCCTCCTGGAAATGTAAGAACTTTACTTTATGCACTTCCTCTATAATCCCTCCTGGAAATGTAGGAACTTTACTTTATGCACTTCCTCTGTAAATACTCCTGGAAATGTAGGAACTCTACTTTCTGCACTTCCTCTTTAATTCCTCATGGAAATGTAAGAACTTTACTTTATGCACTTCCTCTCTAATCCCTCCTGGAAATGTAAGGACTCTACTTTGTGCACTTCCTCTGTAATCCCTCCTTGAAATGTAAGAACTTTACTTTGTGCCCTTCCTCTGTAAATCCTCCTGGAAATGTAAGAACTTTACTTTATGCACTTCCTCTGTAATCCCTCTTGGAAATGTAAGAACTTTACTTTATGCACTTCCTCTGTAATCCGTCCTGGAAATGTAAGAACTTTACTTTATGCACTTCCTCTGTAAATCCTCCTGGAAATGTAAGAACTTTACTTCATGCACTTCCTCTGTAATCCCTCCTGGAAATGTAAGAACTCTACTTTGTGCATTTCCTCTATAATTCCTCCTGGAAATGTAAGAACTTTATGCACTTCTTCTGTAATCCCTCCTGGAAATGTAAGAACTCTACTTTGTGCACTTCCTCTGTAATCCCTCCTGGAAATGTAAGAACTCTACTTTGTGCACTTCCTCTTTAATTCCTCATGGAAATGTAAGAACTTTGCTTTATGCACTTCCTCTGTAATCCCTCCTGGAAATGTAAGAACTTTACTTTTTCCACTTCCTCTGTAAATACTCCTGGAAATGTAAGAACTCTACTTTGTGCACATCCCCTGTAATCCCTCCTGGAAATGTAAGGACTCTACTTTCTGCACTTCCTCTGTAATCCCTCCTGGAAATGTAAGAACTAGTGTTGAGCTAACATGCTCGACACTGCTCGGTACTCGCCCGAGCATCACGCTACTCGGGATGTTTGGCGAGCACCGAATATTTCCGGGTTACTCGGGCGGGAGCTCGGGTCTCCGCCCTGCATGTTTGGCACTCTTTACAGAGCCAATGAACATGCAGGGATTGCCAGCCAGTCACTGTAATACTGCAGCCATGTTGGTTTTGGGCATTACAGTGATTGGCTGGCCGCACAGCGTCACCTCGAGTATTTAAAACGGAGCGCCGCCATCTTGGACACAGTCGCTCCGGATTAGACAGTGTAGGGACAGCGCTGCTGATTTAGGGAGAGATATAAACTGCAAAATAGCTAGTGTAGGGTCTGTAAAGGCTGCCAGAACAAACAAACAGTCCTTTTCAGGCCTAATATCCATCCTAGATACCAGGCAGGCAGGCTGTATAGGAGACGCAGTGGTTATACCAGCAAACGCTGCATTACAGTCCTGTGTTCTCCTGTTGCTGAAATTGCTGGACTTAGCACCAGGTGTCGGGGGCCAGGAAAAATCCTTTTTTTTTCATCTAAATCCTCCTTTTTTTTTCCTCCTTCACACTGCACAAATACCCGTCTTATTAACGTTTTGGTGTCCCCCCACCCCCCCCAAAAAAAGCGTGTCTCTGATTTTTCAGACACAAATATAACTGTTGAAAATAGTCTGTTGTAGGCTAGAGAGACAGAAGTGTTGTTTTGCACTTCCACGGTTCAAACCTCTGTATTATCCATTTTGGGCCATTTGTATCTAAAAAAAAAACAGTTTGAGTGTGTCGCTCACTGTTCAGACGCAAATATCTCTATTTAAAAAAGTGTGGTATACCCCAGTAAACAATAACTGTGGTTTTCCTCTTCCACGGTTCTAACCTACTCTTTATTACCCTTTTTCCATTAATAGTGCGACTGTAAGCTATTTTACTCCATTTACAATGGGCAAGGCGCGTGGCAAGGGACGTGGAAGTGGATGTTCTGGTGATGGTGCGTGCAGAGGACGGGGCCGTGGCCAAGGTGAAAATGTGCCACAACCAACAGCCACATCTTCTCGCTCCCACTTCTTGACCGAATTACTAGGGAAGCACAGAACAACACCAGTATTGAGAACTGATCAGTGTGAACAGGTTATTAATTGGATAGCAGATAATACTTCCAGTTACCTGGGCACCACCACCTCCGGTCTGTCTTCCACACGGTCAACTCTTAGTAGCCGTGAGTCTCGACCGCATACTCCTCCTCACCCTGATGCTCCTTCCTCCCACCATGCCGAGTGTCGTCAGACAGCAAGTGATCCCACACTTGGACACTCTGAAGAGCTGTTCACTGGTCCATTTCCATATTTGGGCCCCTCGCCTGATACGCTTGAAGTGGTGGAAGAGGAGATCCCATGTTGCAATGCCCAAATATTTGAACAGCCACGGCCACAGGAAGTCGACGTTGGCAATCTGTCACAAGAGGTGGACGATGACGAGACACAATTGCCAGGAAGTGAGGAGGAGGATCGTGGTGCGCAAGTGGAAGAGGAGGAGGTGGTGGATGATCTAGTAACTGACCCAACGTGGAAGGAGGACATGCAGAGTGAGGCCAGCAGCACACAGGGGGAGGGCGGCAGAGTACCCCAACAGGCAGGAAGAAGCAGTGTGGTGGCCGCAGACAGAAGGCAGGCAACCGTTCCCCGCAACACCAACACGAGGGACGTTGCCAGTACAACCTGTAGGTCTTCCAGAGTCTGGAATTTTTTTAAAGACTCTGCTGATAACCCCAAAAAGGCCATTTGTACCACCTGCCATGCCAGCATCAGCAGGGGTGACAAAACTACCAGCCTGACCACCACCAGCATGATCAGGCACATGGCAGCAAAGCACCCGACTTTGTGGGGCGAAACCCAGGGTCCACGACCAGTGTCAGCGGGTGTCACCACTGCTTCTTCCACTGTTGTGCGTGCAATAGAACCCCCTGTTGTGTGTGCAAGGCAATCCCCTGTCCATACTGCATGTAAAGATGCCCCCTCCTCTCAGTCTTCACTTGTTATGGCAGTTTCTCAAGAAACAGCATCAACGTCCACGTCCCACTGCAGCGTTCAATTGTCCATATCCCAGACCTTTGAACGAAAGCGGAAATACGCAGCTAACGCCCCACAGGCCACAGTCCTAAATTCGCACATTTCACGACTGCTTGCATTGGAAATGCTGCCTTTTAGGCTGGTGGAAACGGAATCCTTCCGCAATCTTATGGCGGTGGCCGTCCCTCGGTACTCGGTCCCCAGCCGACACTATTTTGCCCGGTGTGCCATCCCCGCACTACACAAGGACGTGTCCCAAAGCATCTGCCGTGCCCTCAACAACGCAGTTACTGGGAGAGTCCACCTGACAACGGACACTTGGACAAGTGATTGTGGCCAGGGACGGTACATCTCTCTGACGGCACACTGGGTAAACATATTGGAAGCTGGGACCCAGTCGGACCTTGGGACGGAACACATCCTCCCCACACCGAGGACTGCGGGCCCTATGTCAGTCAGAGTTGCCCCCACAGTGTACAGCTCCTGCGCATCATCCTCCTCCTCCTCATGTTCAGCCTCCATCTCAGATATCACCACATCAGTTACAAGCTGGAAGCATTGCAGTACTGCCTCCGCCAAGCGGCAACAGGCTGTGCTGAAACTCATAAGCTTAGGTGATAAACCTCACACTGCTTGTGAGTTGTGCACAGCTGTGAAAGAGCAGGCAGATCTGTGGCTGAGACCGCTGAACCTACATCCCGGCATGGTCGTGTGTGACAATGGCCGTAACCTGGTGGCGGCTCTGAGGCGAGGTGAGATCACACACGTACCATGCCTGGCTCATGTGCTTAACCTCGTGGTTCAGCAGTTTCTTAAATCGTACCCCGAGTTGCCAGATCTGCTCGTGAAAGTACGCCGCCTGTCAGCTCATTTTCGCAAGTCGGCTACAGCTTCCGCCGCCCTTGCTGTGTTGCAGCAGCGTTTGCAGCTTCCGGCACACTGACTGGTGTGTGATGTCCCCACACGTTGGAACTCTACCCTCCACATGTTGCAAAGGATTTGTGAGCAGAAGAGAGCAGTTGTGGAGTACCAGCTGCAACAAGGCCGTCGATATTCAGGTCAGACTCCACACATAAGACCTCAGGAGTGGACCTGGATGTCTGACATATGTACCATCCTGACAAACTTTGAGGAGGCCACCAAGATGGTGAGTGGCGATGAAGCCATCTTTAGTGTCAGCATCCCACTTGTCTGTCTTTTGCAACGCTCTCTGCAGAGAATTAAAGAGGAGGCATTGCAGCCAGAGTATGATGAGATGGATCAAGAAGCCGTAGCGGGCGATTACACACAGCCCAGCCTCATCTCATCCCAACGTGCATTGGGGGACAATGAGGGAGAGGAGGAGGAGGAGGAAGAACAGGAGCTGCTATCATGCGTTGTAGACGGTAGTACCTGTACAAGTGTCATACCGTCGGTTCAGCGTGGGTGGCCTGAGGACAGGGGGGAGGAGGAAGAGGAGGAGGAGAGCATGGTCAGTCGTCATCTTGGTGAGGACACAGAAATCTTGCCCGTTACCAGTCTGGCACGCATGGCTGACTTTATGTTACGCTGCCTTAACCGTGACCCTCGCGTTGTCAAAATGTTGGGTGACAGTCATTACTAGTTGGTGACACTTGTAGACCCCCGCTACAAGGAGAACTTTCACTCTCTTATTCCTGAGGTCGAGAGGTCTACAAAAATGGGGCAGTACCAGAAGGCCCTTGCTGCAGAACTCTTAAAAAAATTCCCATCTGAACACGCTAGCGGCAGAGGTCACAGTTCGTTGCCCAACCAAGGCATACAGGCGAGAGAGATGCAACTCCAATCCAGCAGAGGCAGGGGAACACTGTCAACGTTCTGGGACAGTTTTCTGACACCCGCCCAGCTTACAGGCCCTGAGGCGCGGGGTACTCTCACAAGGAGTGGAAAGTTTCAAAAGATGGTGAGGGAGTACCTTGCCGATCGTACCAGCGTCCTCCGTGATTCCTCTGTGCCTTTTAATTATTGGGTATCCAAGTTGGACACTTGGAATGAACTCGCTCTGTACGCCTTGGAGGTCCTGGCCTGCCCTGCCGCTAGCGTGTTATCGGAGCGTGTTTTTAGTGCCGCTGGGGGAATTATAATTGATAAGCGCACTCGCCTGTCAACTGACAATGCTGACAAGCTGACCCTTATCAAAATGAACAAGGGCTGGATTGGGCCAGACTTCTCATCACCACCAAATGACAGCAGAGTAGCATAAAGTCAAATCCACTGTGTTATTTCGGGAAGTGTATTCACATGCACCGCTTCACACCCACACATGGGTATACGCTTCCTCGTTTCGGCTGTTTTATCTTCTTCTCCTTATCCTCAGCCTCCACCACCACTATACCACCAGGGTGCCAGCATTGAAAGTTCCTCCGTCCTTATTTTTGGCAGCTTTTGCTTGGAAAGCATAAGCAAATACTATGAGACACCCACTCCCCAATAATGGGACTTATGTTTGTAATATGCTGTACTGCATGGCTCTTGTAAGGGGCATTGCAAGTTGCTCCGTCCTAATTTTTGGCAGCTTTTGCTGGGAAAGCATAAGCAAATACCATGGGACACCCACGCCCCAATAATGGGACTTATGTTTGTAATATGCTGTACTGCATGGCTCTTGTAAGGGGCATTGCAAGTTGCTCCGTCCTAATTTTTGGCAGCTTTTGCTTGGAAAGCATAAGCAAATACTATGGGAGACCCACTCCCCAATAATGGGACTTATGTTTGTAATATGCTGTACTGCATGGCTCTTGTAAGGGGCATTGCAAGTTGCTCCGTCCTAATTTTTGGCAGCTTTTGCTTGGAAAGCATAAGCAAATACCATGGGACACCCACTCCCCAATAATGGGACTTATGTTTGTAATATGCTGTACTGCATGGCTCTTGTAAGGGGCATTGCAAGTTGCTCCGTCCTAATTTTTGGCAGCTTTTGCTGGGAAAGCATAAGCAAATACTATGGGACACCCACTCCCCAATAATGGGACTTATGTTTGTAATATGCTGTACTGCATGGCTCTTGTAAGGGGCATTGCAAGTTGCTCCGTCCTAATTTTTGGCAGCTTTTGCTTGGAAAGCATAAGCAAATACCATGGGACACCCACTCCCCAATAATGGGACTTATGTTTGTAATATGCTGTACTGCATGGCTCTTGTAAGGGGCATTGCAAGTTGCTCCGTCCTAATTTTTGGCAGCTTTTGCTGGGAAAGCGTAAGCAAATACTATGGGACACCCACTCCCCAATAATGGGACTTATGTTTGTAATATGCTGTACTGCATGGCTCTTGTAAGGGGCATTGCAAGTTGCTCCGTCCTAATTTTTGGCAGCTTTTGCTTGGAAAGCATAAGCAAATACCATGGGACACCCACTCCCCAATAATGGGACTTATGTTTGTAATATGCTGTACTGCATGGCTCTTGTAAGGGGCATTGCAAGTTGCTCCGTCCTAATTTTTGGCAGCTTTTGCTGGGAAAGCATAAGCAAATACTATGGGACACCCACTCCCCAATAATGGGACTTATGTTTGTAATATGCTGTACTGCATGGCTCTTGTAAGGGGCATTGCAAGTTGCTCCGTCCTAATTTTTGGCAGCTTTTGCTGGGAAAGCATAAGCAAATACTATGGGAGACCCACTCCCCAATAATGGGACTTATGTTTGTAATATGCTGTACTGCATGGCTCTTGTAAGGGGCATTGCAAGTTGCTCCGTCCTAATTTTTGGCAGCTTTTGCTTGCAAGGCATAAGCAAATACTATGGGACACCCACTCCCCAATAATGGGACTTATGTTTGTAATATGCTGTACTGCATGTGACGCGCCCCCTGGGCCGTGTGTACACGTGTGTGGGATACCCGGTGCCGGATCTCTGAGGTCTGTAGTCTCCGTGGCGGTGACCCGGTCCCTTGTCTCAGGCTGGTCAAACCAATGGCAGTCTTTCTTAGGTTTTGAGGTTAATTTTCCGACTGCGCCACCCGTGGATTGCGGTTAGGGAGTACCAAGGCTGCGAGGCAGACCGCTGAGGCTGGTGTTGTGTGCGCAGCATAGAATGGGATAACTCCCCTCGGGAGGAGTATAGCCTCAGGGCAGTGAGTGTGGATGATGGGGGTGATGGTGCACGAGCGCAGCAGGAACGACTCAGAGTCTTTGCAGTGCAGTTCAGGGTCTTTACTGATTATAATGTAGACCCTCCCGGGAGTACTGGCTAGCATAAGAGGCCTGGTCAGTCTGTGAGCAAGCAGGAGTTCCCCTGGCCAGGTGGAGTTGTAGGCCTCCCCGTCTGTCTGCACTCTTCCTGGCTACCTTGCTGTAAGCGGGTAGAAGTAGCCCACGTCCCTGAGTGTACCGTGTAGTGCTCAACCGTATGGCTGGTGACTTGGGGCCTTCTGTTTGCCTCCGCTCCATGACGGCGGTGCTGGTCCCTTTCTTGTGACTGAGCCTCCGGGCTTCTATGGCCAGAGGACCTGAAATCCCCGGCCGGCTGGTTTCTGCTGCTGGATATATAAGTCCTCACAGCTTCGGACTCCTGTGTCCGGTTCCTATTGTCTTCTGCCAGGGCGAGCTCTGCTCAGCTTCCAGCCCCTGGTCTTTAGCTCCTAGCTCCTACAGAGCTCCTTGCTGTTACTTTCCCTTGCTCTCACTCTGACTCTGACTGTTCTCTGACTCACTCAACCCCGCCCCAGATCCAGTTTATAAGGGCAGAATTCTCCCCTCCCAGGACTGGGGCAGGAGGATGTTGCATGTTTAAGGGATCCTGACCAGGAAACCTCCCACTTGCTCTCCGACGTAATATCTCTATTGCTGTGGTGACCAGACCCCTGGGGTGCCACACATGGATCTTGTAAGGGGCATTGCAGTTCCTCATAATTTTTGGAAAGTCTTCCATTCACTGCTTAGGCCAACAGTGAACGGGAGACCCAGTTGCTATAAATGGAAAAAAAGGTTTAGTTAACGCCCTCTGACCTCCATGTCATTTCCAAGGGGCATTGGAGTGGCTCGAAATTTTTGGTAGGCATTGCACTCACTGTATGCCCTATAACTGTGTAGCCGAACCACTCCTTTTGTTACAGAAACATATCCTACAAGACATATGTGGTTGACTGGCCTGATATTGATGTGAATGGTCCCTGTTCCTCCTGCTCTTTCTCCTTTGCCACTACCTCATCCATCATTTATCACCTGAAGCTTTGTTTTAACGGGAGTCATAGAACTTGGATAGTAGCAGGAAAACATCCAGCAATCCTCGGAGGAGGTAGGATATGCGCCAAAACGCTGACCACCTCAGGCCTAGCCGCTACTACATACATGCGCTTGCATTCCTTGAAAACAAAGCAGATGCTAACTTCTATCATCCTCATCATGCTCCTCACCTTGGCACTCTCAACTCCCCTGATAGAGAAGCCAGGGCCCACCGGAGAAGTCTGATAGTCCGGTGGGCTCGGCCAATGCTGCCCTAAAGCAGGCCAGGCTAAGAAAAGTGTGGGAAAGGTTACCAGGACAAATAGGGGTGGCTGGGGACCGAGTATGGACACCCGGCCACCCCCTGGAGGCCTGGGAGCAAGCGGGGACACCCAGCCACCAGGCGGCTGGGGACTGAGTATGGATACCAGGCCGCCGACACAGCCATGGCGTGGTGGCCAGATTCCGCCTCCACATGCCTAAAAGGCCCAATTTAAAATGCAAGCAAGCAGTATGGTATTGCAGCCTGGGGGTGGGTGGGTGGCAGGCTGCATACTTGCGCTTGCATTGCAAGGAATGGGAGAGATACAATTGAACACTGCCCTGGGACAAGGACTTGAATGGGGATAGTTGCAAGTCTGCAACGACAGGTGCAAGGTGGGAGGCATCTTCGCATGTACCATGAACAGGGGTTTGGCATGCACACACTACAGCGGAATAGGCTCTCCTTCCCACTAAATGCACTGGGGAGGGCACAGGTAATGTTTTGGTATACGCGCTTAATCTTATGTATAAGGCACACCAGGACAAATATGGGCGGCTGGGGACTGAGTATGGATACCTCGCTGCCGAAGCAGCCATGAGGTAGTGGCCAGCTTCGGCCTCCTCCAAACTAAAAGGCCCCATTTCAAGTGCAAGCTAGCAGTATGGAATTGCAGTCTGGGGGTGGGTGGGTGGCAGGCTGCACACTTACACTTGCATTAAAAGAAAACATAGCAGATGCTAACTTCTGTCATCATCATCATGCTCCTCACCTTGGCACCCTCAACTCCACCGATGGAGAAGTCAGGGCCCACCGGAGGAGTCTGGTTCTCTGGTGGGCTCGTCCAATGCTGCCTAAAGCAGGCCGGGCTAAGAAAAGTGTGTGGGGGGATGTTCCAAGGAGAAATAGGGGCGGCTGGGGACCGTTTATGGACACCCGGCTGCCCCCAGGCGGCTGGGGACCGTGTGTCGACACCCGGCCGCGGGGCGGCTGGGGACCGAGTATGGACACCCGGCCGCCGGGCGGCTGGGGACTGAGTATGGATTCCAGGCCGCCAACACAGCCATGACGTGGTGGCCAGATTCCGCCTCCACATGCCTAAAAGGCCCAATTTCAAGTTCAAGCAAGCAGTATGGTATTGCAGCCGGGGGGTGGGTGGGTGGCAGGCTGTATACTTGAGCTTGTATTGCAAGGAATGGGGGAGGTACAATTGAACACTGCCCTGGGACTAGAACTTGCATGGGGATAGTTGCAAGTCTGCATCTTCTGATGCGGTAAGGATCACCTATGATGGGCACACTTTTAGACAGTGACCTGGGAGTCAGAGATGCTTCCAGGGGTCTTCCCCATGCTATTCCCTTGTCTTTTCAGCGCTTTATGCATGTGTCACACAGCACATGGCCAGATAAGGTTGTAAAATGTTAAAATGACATTTCACGATGAATGCATTTGTCATAGTTGAAAGCAATACAAAAGTGCAAAAACGCATAAAAAATGCTACTTGTGAACATAGCCGAAGGTGTGGAGGAGTATTTTTGTTTTTGGTCATTTATTTTAACTTATACACAAGTCTTTTCCCTGGAAAGGATGTTCCTTAACATATTTCACAGGAAAAAAGTTTCACTTTCGTTTTTGAACGTTTTATTGTGAGCCTGTAAAAGTGGCTTAATAACTCTGACCACGTTGTTGACAACAGTGACCTGGGGGTCAGAAATGCTTCCTGGGGCGATCCCCATGCTGTCCCCATGTCATTTTAGCACTGTCACTATCGTTTTGGGCACTTGTTAGGCTTTTAAAAGACTGCCGGGGGTGCCACCGCAAAAATGCTCGAGTCTCCCATAGACTAACATTGGGCTCGTTGCTCAGGTCGAGCACCCGAGTATCACGGCGAGCTTGGCCCGAGCTTCGAACACCCGAGCATTTTAGTGCTCGCTAAACACTAGTAAGAACTTTACTTTGTGCACTTCCTCTGTAATCCCTCCTGGAAATGTAAGGAATCTACTTTGTTCACTTCCTCTTTAATTACTCCTGGAAATGTAAGAACTTTACTTTATGCACTTCCTCTGTAATCCCTCCTGGAAATGTAAGAACTTTACTTTATGCACTTCCTCTGTAATCCCTCCTGGAAATGTAAGAACTTTACTTTATGCACTTCCTCTGTAATCCCTCCTGGAAATGCAAGAACTTTACTTTATGCACTTCCTCTGTAATCCCTCTTGGAAATGTAAGAACTTTACTTTATGCACTTCCTCTGTAATCCCTCCTGGAAATGTAAGAACTTTACTTTATGCACTTCCTCTGTAATCCCTCCTGGAAATGTAAGAACTCTACTTTATGCACTTCCTCTGTAAATCCTCCTGGAAATGTAAGAACTTTACTTTATGCACTTCCTCTGTAATCCCTCCTGGAAATGTAAGAACTCTGCTTTGTGCGTTTCCTCTATAATTCCTCCTGGAAATGTAAGAACTTTATGCACTTCTTCTGTAATCCCTCCTGGAAATGTAAGAACTTTAATTTATGCACTTCCTCTGTAATCCCTCCTGGAAATGTAAGGACTCTACTTTGTGCACTTCCTCTGTAATCCCTCCTGGAAATGTAAGTACTTTACTTTGTGCACTTCCTCTGTAAATCCTCCTGGAAATGTAAGAACTTTACTTTATGCACTTCCTCAGTAATCCCTCCTGGAAATGTAAGAACTTTAGTTTGTGCACTTCCTCTGTAAATCCTCCTGGAAATGTAAGAACTTTACTTTATGCACTTCCTCTGTAAATACTCCTGGAAATGTAAGAAATCTACTTTGTGCACTTCCTCTGTAATCCCTCCTGGAAATGAAAGGACTCTACTTTCTGCACTTCCTCTTTAATTCCCCCTGGAAATGTAAGAACTTTACTTTATGCACTTCTTCTTTAATCCCTCCTGGAAATGTAAAAACTCTACTTTGTGCACTTCCTCTGTAATCCCTCCTGGAAATGTAAGAACTTTGTGCACTTCCTCTGTAATTCCTCCTGGAAATGTAAGAACTCTACTTTATGCAGTTCCTCTGTTATTCCTCCTGGAAATGTAAGAACTCTACTTTGTGCATTTCCTCTATAATTCCTCCTGGAAATGTAAGAACTTTACTTTATGCACTTCCTCTGTAATCCCTCCTGGAAATGTAAGAACTTTACTTTATGCACTTCCTCTGTAATGACTCCTGGAAATGGAAGAACTCTACTTTGTGCATTTCCTCTATAATTCCTCTTGGAAACGTAAGAACTTTACTTTATGCACTTCCTCTGTAATCCTTCCTGGAAATGTAAGAACTTTACTTTTTGCACTTCTTCTGTAAATACTCCTGGAAATGTAAGAACTTTAATTTATGCACTTCCTCTGTAATCCCTCCTGGAAATGTAAGGACTCTACTTTGTGCATTTCCTCTGTAATCCCTCCAAGAAATGTAAAGACTCTACTTTCTGCACTTCCTCTTTAATTCCTCATGGAAATGTAAGGACTCTACTTTGTGCACTGCCTCTGTAATCCCTCCTGGAAATGTAAGGACTCTACTTTCTGCACTTCCCCTTTAATTCCTCATGGAAATGTAAGAACTTTACTTTATGCACTTCCTCTGTAATCCCTCCTGGAAATGTAAGAACTTTACTTTGTGCACTTCCTCTGTAAATCCTCCTGGAAATGTAAGAACTTTACTTTATGCACTTCCTCTGTAATCTCTCCTGGAAATGTAAGTACTTTACTTTATGCACTTCCTCTGTAATCCCTCCTGGAAATGTAAGAAATCTACTTTGTGCACTTCCTTTGTAATCCCTCCTGGAAATGTAAGAAATCTACTTTGTGCACTTCCTCTGTAATCCCTCCTGGCAATTTAAGAATGTTGTGCATTTCCTCTGTAATTCTTCCTGGAAATGTAAGAACTTTACTTTATGCACTTCCTCTGTAAATCCGTCTGGAAATGTAAGAACTTTACTTTGTGCACTTCCTCTGTAATCCCTCCTGGAAATGTAAGGACTCTACTTTGTGCACTTCCTCTGTAATCCCTCCTGGAAATGTAAGAACTTTACTTTATGCACTTCCTCTGTAATCCCTCCTGGAAATGTAAGAACTTTACTATTCTGCACTTCCTCTTTAATCCCTCCTGGAAATGTAACAACTCTACTTTGTGCACTTCCTCTGTAATCCCTCCTGGAAATGTAAGAACTTTGTGCACTTCCTCTGTAATTCCTCCTGGAAATGTAAGAACTCTACTTTATGCAATTCCTCTGTAATTCCTCCTGGAAATGTAAGAAATTTACTTTGTGCACTACCTCTGTAAATCCTCCTGGAAATGTAAGAAATCTACTTTGTGCACTTCCTCTGTAATCCCTCCTGGGAATGTAAGAATGTTGTGCATTTCCTCTGTAATTCTTCCTGGAAATGTAAGAACTTTACTTTATGCACTTCCTCTGTAATCCCTCCTGGAAATGTAAGAACTTTACTTTATGCACTTCCTCAGTAATCCCTCCTGGAAATGTAAGAACTCTACTTTGTGCACTTCCTCTGCAATCCCTCCTGGAAATGTAAGAACTTTACTTTATGCACTTCCTCTGTAATCCCTCCTGGAGATGTAAGAACTCTACTTTGTGCATTTCCTCTATAATTCCTCCTGGAAATGTAAGAACTTTATGCACTTCTTCTGTAATCCCACCTGGAAATGTAAGAACTCTACTTTGTGCACTTCCTCTGTAAATCCTCCTGGAAATGTAAGAACTTTACTTTATGCACTTCCTCTGTAATACCTCCTGGAAATGTAAGAACTCTACTTTGTGCACATCCCCTGTAATCCCTCCTGGAAATGTAAGGACTCTACTTTGTGCACTTCCTCTGTAATCCCTCCTGGAAATGTAAGAAATTTACTTTATGCACTTTCTCTGTAATCCCTCCTGGAAATGTAAGGACTCTATTTTGTGCATTTCCTCTATAATTCCTCCTGGAAATGTAAGAACTTTACTTTATGTACTTCCTCTGTAATCTCTCCTGGAAATGTAAGTACTTTACTTTATGCACTTCCTCTGTAATCCCTCTGGAAATGTAAGAAATCTACTTTGTGCACTTCCTCTGTAATCCCTCCTGGAAATGTAAGAAACCTACTTTGTGCACTTCCTCTGTAATCCCTCCTGGGAATGTAAGAATGTTGTGCATTTCCTCTGTAATTCTTCCTGGAAATGTAAGAACTTTACTTTATGCGCTTCCTCTGTAAATCCTTCTGGAAATGTAAGAACTTTACTTTGTGCACTTCCTCTGTAATCCCTCCTGGAAATGTAACGAGTCTACTTTGTGCACTTCCTCTGTAAACCCTCCTGGAAATGTAAGAACTTTACTTTATGCACTTCCTCTGTAATCCCTCCTGGAAATGTAAGAACTTTACTTTATGCACTTCTTCTGTAATCCCTCCTGGAAATGTAAGAACTCTACTTTGTGCACTTCCTCTGTAATCCCTCCTGGAAATGTAAGAACTTTACTATTCTGCACTTCCTGTTTAATCCCTCCTGGAAATGTAAAAACTCTACTTTGTGCACTTCCTCTGTAATCCCTACTGGAAATGCAAGAACTTTGTCCGCTTCCTCTGTAATTCCTCCTGGAAATGTAAGAACTCTACTTTATGCAATTCCTCTGTAATTCCTCCTGGAAATGTAAGAACTCTACTTTGTGCATTTCCTCTATAATTCCTCCTGGATATGTAAGAACTTTACTTTATGCACTTCCTCAGTAATTCCTCCTGGAAATGTAAGATCTTTACTTTGTGCACTTCCTCTGTAAATCCTCCTGGAAATGTAAGAACTTTACTTTATGCACTTCCTCTGTAATCCCTCCTGGAAATGTAACGACTCTACTTTGTGCATTTCCTCTATAATTCCTCCTGGAAATGTAAGAACTTTACTTTATGCACTTCCTCTGTAATCCCTCCTGGAAATGTAAGAACTTTACTTTATGCACTTCCTCTGTAATCCCTCCTGGAAATGTAACGACTCTACTTTGTGCATTTCCTCTATAATTCCTCCTGGAAATGTAAGAACTTTACTTTATGCACTTCCTCTGTAATCCCTCCTGGAAATGTAAGAAATCTACTTTGTGCACTTCCTCTGTAATCCCTGCTGGAAATGTAAGAACGTTGTGCATTTCTTCTGTAATTGCTCCTGGAAATGTAAGAACATTACTTTATGCACATCCCCTGTAATCCCTCCTGGAAATGTAAGAACTTTATTTTATGCACTTCATCCTGGAAATGTAAGAACTTTACTTTGTGCACATCCTATGTAATCCCTCCTGGAAATGTAAGAACTTTACTTTATGCACTTCCTCTGTAAATCCTCCTGGAAATGTAAGAACTTTACTTTATGCACTTCCTCTGTTATCCCTCCTGGAAATTTAAGAACTCTACTTTGTGCATTTCCTCTATAATTCCTCCTGGTAATGTAAGAACTTTATGCACTTCTTCTGTAATCCCTCCTGGAAATGTAAGAACTCTACTTTGTGCACTTCCTCTGTAAATCCTCCTGGAAATGTAAGAACTTTACTTTATGCACTTCCTCTGTAATCCCTCCTGGAAATGTAAGTACTTTACTTTGTGCACTTCCTCTGTAAATCCTCCTGGAAATGTAAGAACTTTACTTTATGCACTTCCTCAGTAATCTCTCCTGGAAATGTAAGAACTTTACTTTATGCACTTCCTCTGTAATCCCTCCTGGAGATGTAAGAACTCTACTTTGTGCATTTCCTCTATAATTCCTCCTGGAAATGTAAGAACTTTATGCACTTCTTCTGTAATCCCACCTGGAAATGTAAGAACTCTACTTTGTGCACTTCCTCTGTAAATCCTCCTGGAAATGTAAGAACTTTACTTTATGCACTTCCTCTGTAATACCTCCTGGAAATGTAAGAACTCTACTTTGTGCACTTCCTCTTTAATTCCTCATGGAAATGTAAGAATTTTACTTTATTCTCTTCCTCTGTAATCCCTCCTGGAAATGTAAGAACTCTACTTTGTGCACATCCCCTGTAATCCCTCCTGGAAATGTAAGGACTCTACTTTGTGCACTTCCTCTGTAATCCTTCCTGGAAATGTAAGAAATTTACTTTATGCACTTTCTCTGTAATCCCTCCTGGAAATGTAAGGACTCTGTTTTGTGCATTTCCTCTATAATTCCTCCTGGAAATGTAAGAACTTTACTTTATGCACTTCCTCTGTAATCCCTCCTGGAAATGTAAGAAATCTACTTTGTGCACTTCCTCTGTAATCCCTCCTGGAAATGTAAGAACGTTGTGCATTTCTTCTGTAATTGCTCCTGGAAATGTAAGAACATTACTTTATGCACATCCCCTGTAATCCCTCCTGGAAATGTAAGAACTTTATTTTATGCACTTCATCCTGGAAATGTAAGAACTTTACTTTGTGCACATCCTATGTAATCCCTCCTGGAAATGTAAGAACTTTACTTCATGCACTTCCTCTGTAATCCCTCCTGGAAATGTAAGTACTTTACTTTGTGCACTTCCTCTGTAAATCCTCCTGGAAATGTAAGAACTTTACTTTATGCACTTCCTCAGTAATCTCTCCTGGAAATGTAAGAACTTTACTTTATGCACTTCCTCTGTAATCCCTCCTGGAGATGTAAGAACTCTACTTTGTGCATTTCCTCTATAATTCCTCCTGGAAATGTAAGAACTTTATGCACTTCTTCTGTAATCCCACCTGGAAATGTAAGAACTCTACTTTGTGCACTTCCTCTGTAAATCCTCCTGGAAATGTAAGAACTTTACTTTATGCACTTCCTCTGTAATACCTCCTGGAAATGTAAGAACTCTACTTTGTGCACTTCCTCTTTAATTCCTCATGGAAATGTAAGAATTTTACTTTATGCACTTCCTCTGTAATCCCTGCTGGAAATGTAAGAACTCTACTTTGTGCACATCCCCTGTAATCCCTCCTGGAAATGTAAGGACTCTACTTTGTGCACTTCCTCTGTAATCCCTCCTGGAAATGTAAGAAATTTACTTTATGCACTTTCTCTGTAATCCCTCCTGGAAATGTAAGGACTCTGTTTTGTGCATTTCCTCTATAATTCCTCCTGGAAATGTAAGAACTTTACTTTATGTACTTCATCTGTAATCTCTCCTGGAAATGTAAGAACTTTACTTTATGCACTTCCTCTGTAATACCTCTGGAAATGTAAGAAATCTACTTTGTGCACTTCCTCTGTAATCCCTCCTGGAAATGTAAGAAATCTACTTTGTGCACTTCCTCTGTAATCCCTCCTGGGAATGTAAGAATGTTGTGCATTTCCTCTGTAATTCTTCCTGGAAATGTAAGAACTTTACTTTATGCACTTCCTCTGTAAATCCTTCTGGAAATGTAAGAACTTTACTTTATGCACTTCCTCTGTTATCCCTCCTGGAAATTTAAGAACTCTACTTTGTGCATTTCCTCTATAATTCCTCCTGGTAATGTAAGAACTTTATGCACTTCTTCTGTAATCCCTCCTGGAAATGTAAGAACTCTACTTTGTGCACTTCCTCTGTAAATCCTCCTGGAAATGTAAGAACTTTACTTTATGCACTTCCTCTGTAATCCCTCCTGGAAATGTAAGTACTTTACTTTGTGCACTTCCTCTGTAAATCCTCCTGGAAATGTAAGAACTTTACTTTATGCACTTCCTCAGTAATCTCTCCTGGAAATGTAAGAACTTTACTTTATGCACTTCCTCTGTAATCCCTCCTGGAGATGTAAGAACTCTACTTTGTGCATTTCCTCTATAATTCCTCCTGGAAATGTAAGAACTTTATGCACTTCTTCTGTAATCCCACCTGGAAATGTAAGAACTCTACTTTGTGCACTTCCTCTGTAAATCCTCCTGGAAATGTAAGAACTTTACTTTATGCACTTCCTCTGTAATACCTCCTGGAAATGTAAGAACTCTACTTTGTGCACTTCCTCTTTAATTCCTCATGGAAATGTAAGAATTTTACTTTATTCTCTTCCTCTGTAATCCCTCCTGGAAATGTAAGAACTCTACTTTGTGCACATCCCCTGTAATCCCTCCTGGAAATGTAAGGACTCTACTTTGTGCACTTCCTCTGTAATCCTTCCTGGAAATGTAAGAAATTTACTTTATGCACTTTCTCTGTAATCCCTCCTGGAAATGTAAGGACTCTGTTTTGTGCATTTCCTCTATAATTCCTCCTGGAAATGTAAGAACTTTACTTTATGCACTTCCTCTGTAATCCCTCCTGGAAATGTAAGAAATCTACTTTGTGCACTTCCTCTGTAATCCCTCCTGGAAATGTAAGAACGTTGTGCATTTCTTCTGTAATTGCTCCTGGAAATGTAAGAACATTACTTTATGCACATCCCCTGTAATCCCTCCTGGAAATGTAAGAACTTTATTTTATGCACTTCATCCTGGAAATGTAAGAACTTTACTTTGTGCACATCCTATGTAATCCCTCCTGGAAATGTAAGAACTTTACTTTATGCACTTCCTCTGTAATCCCTCCTGGAAATGTAAGTACTTTACTTTGTGCACTTCCTCTATAAATCCTCCTGGAAATGTAAGAACTTTACTTTATGCACTTCCTCAGTAATCTCTCCTGGAAATGTAAGAACTTTACTTTATGCACTTCCTCTGTAATCCCTCCTGGAGATGTAAGAACTCTACTTTGTGCATTTCCTCTATAATTCCTCCTGGAAATGTAAGAACTTTATGCACTTCTTCTGTAATCCCACCTGGAAATGTAAGAACTCTACTTTGTGCACTTCCTCTGTAAATCCTCCTGGAAATGTAAGAACTTTACTTTATGCACTTCCTCTGTAATACCTCCTGGAAATGTAAGAACTCTACTTTGTGCACTTCCTCTTTAATTCCTCATGGAAATGTAAGAATTTTACTTTATGCACTTCCTCTGTAATCCCTGCTGGAAATGTAAGAACTCTACTTTGTGCACATCCCCTGTAATCCCTCCTGGAAATGTAAGGACTCTACTTTGTGCACTTCCTCTGTAATCCCTCCTGGAAATGTAAGAAATTTACTTTATGCACTTTCTCTGTAATCCCTCCTGGAAATGTAAGGACTCTGTTTTGTGCATTTCCTCTATAATTCCTCCTGGAAATGTAAGAACTTTACTTTATGTACTTCATCTGTAATCTCTCCTGGAAATGTAAGAACTTTACTTTATGCACTTCCTCTGTAATACCTCTGGAAATGTAAGAAATCTACTTTGTGCACTTCCTCTGTAATCCCTCCTGGAAATGTAAGAAATCTACTTTGTGCACTTCCTCTGTAATCCCTCCTGGGAATGTAAGAATGTTGTGCATTTCCTCTGTAATTCTTCCTGGAAATGTAAGAACTTTACTTTATGCACTTCCTCTGTAAATCCTTCTGGAAATGTAAGAACTTTACTTTGTGCACTTCCTCTGTAATCCCTCCTGGAAATGTAAGGACTCTACTTTGTGCACTTCCTCTGTAATCCCTCCTGGAAATGTAAGAACTTTACTTTCTGCACTTCCTCTGTAATCCCTCCTGGAAATGTAAGAACTTTACTTTATACACTTCTTCTGTAATCCCTCCTCGAAATGTAAGAACTTTACTATTCTGCACTTCCTCTTTAATCCCTCCTGGAAATGTAAAAACTCTACTTTGTGCACTTCCTCTGTAATCCCTACTGGAAATGTAAGAACTTTGTGCGCTTCCTCTGTAATTCCTCCTGGAAATGTAAGAACTCTACTTTATGCAATTCCTCTGTAATTCCTCCTGGAAATGTAAGAACTCTACTTTGTGCATTTCCTCTATAATTCCTCCTGGATATGTAAGAACTTTACTTTATGCACTTCCTCAGTAATTCCTCCTGGAAATGTAAGATCTTTACTTTGTGCACTTCCTCTGTAAATCCTCCTGGAAATGTAAGAACTTTACTTTATGCACTTCCTCTGTAATCCCTCCTGGAAATGTAACGACTCTACTTTGTGCATTTCCTCTATAATTCCTCCTGGAAATGTAAGAACTTTACTTTATGCACTTCCTCTGTAATCCCTCCTGGAAATGTAAGAAATCTACTTTGTGCACTTCCTCTGTAATCCCTCCTGGAAATTTAAGAACGTTGTGCATTTCTTCTGTAATTGCTCCTGGAAATGTAAGAACATTACTTTATGCACATCCCCTGTAATCCCTCCTGGAAATGTAAGAACTTTACTTTATGCACTTCCTCCTGGAAATGTAAGAACTTTACTTTGTGCACATCCCCTGTAATCCCTCCTGGAAATGTAAGAACTTTACTTTATGCACTTCCTCTGTAAATCCTCCTGGAAATGTAAGAACTTTACTTTATGCACTTCCTCTGTAATCCCTCCTGGAAATGTAAGAACTCTACTTTGTGCATTTCCTCTATAATTCCTCCTGGAAATGTAAGAACTTTATGCACTTCTTCTGTAATCCCACCTGGAAATGTAAGAACTCTACTTTGTGCACTTCCTCTGTAAATCCTCCTGGAAATGTAAGAACTTTACTTTATGCACTTCCTCTGTAATACCTCCTGGAAATGTAAGAACTCTACTTTGTGCACTTCCTCTTTAATTCCTCATGGAAATGTAAGAATTTTACTTTATGCACTTCCTCTGTAATCCCTGCTGGAAATGTAAGAACTCTACTTTGTGCACATCCCCTGTAATCCCTCCTGGAAATGTAAGGACTCTACTTTGTGCACTTCCTCTGTAATCCCTCCTGGAAATGTAAGAAATTTACTTTATGCACTTTCTCTGTAATCCCTCCTGGAAATGTAAGGACTCTGTTTTGTGCATTTCCTCTATAATTCCTCCTGGAAATGTAAGAACTTTACTTTATGTACTTCATCTGTAATCTCTCCTGGAAATGTAAGAACTTTACTTTATGCACTTCCTCTGTAATACCTCTGGAAATGTAAGAAATCTACTTTGTGCACTTCCTCTGTAATCCCTCCTGGAAATGTAAGAAATCTACTTTGTGCACTTCCTCTGTAATCCCTCCTGGGAATGTAAGAATGTTGTGCATTTCCTCTGTAATTCTTCCTGGAAATGTAAGAACTTTACTTTATGCACTTCCTCTGTAAATCCTTCTGGAAATGTAAGAACTTTACTTTGTGCACTTCCTCTGTAATCCCTCCTGGAAATGTAAGGACTCTACTTTGTGCACTTCCTCTGTAATCCCTCCTGGAAATGTAAGAACTTTACTTTCTGCACTTCCTCTGTAATCCCTCCTGGAAATGTAAGAACTTTACTTTATACACTTCTTCTGTAATCCCTCCTCGAAATGTAAGAACTTTACTATTCTGCACTTCCTCTTTAATCCCTCCTGGAAATGTAAAAACTCTACTTTGTGCACTTCCTCTGTAATCCCTACTGGAAATGTAAGAACTTTGTGCGCTTCCTCTGTAATTCCTCCTGGAAATGTAAGAACTCTACTTTATGCAATTCCTCTGTAATTCCTCCTGGAAATGTAAGAACTCTACTTTGTGCATTTCCTCTATAATTCCTCCTGGATATGTAAGAACTTTACTTTATGCACTTCCTCAGTAATTCCTCCTGGAAATGTAAGATCTTTACTTTGTGCACTTCCTCTGTAAATCCTCCTGGAAATGTAAGAACTTTACTTTATGCACTTCCTCTGTAATCCCTCCTGGAAATGTAACGACTCTACTTTGTGCATTTCCTCTATAATTCCTCCTGGAAATGTAAGAACTTTACTTTATGCACTTCCTCTGTAATCCCTCCTGGAAATGTAAGAAATCTACTTTGTGCACTTCCTCTGTAATCCCTCCTGGAAATTTAAGAACGTTGTGCATTTCTTCTGTAATTGCTCCTGGAAATGTAAGAACATTACTTTATGCACATCCCCTGTAATCCCTCCTGGAAATGTAAGAACTTTACTTTATGCACTTCCTCCTGGAAATGTAAGAACTTTACTTTGTGCACATCCCCTGTAATCCCTCCTGGAAATGTAAGAACTTTACTTTATGCACTTCCTCTGTAAATCCTCCTGGAAATGTAAGAACTTTACTTTATGCACTTCCTCTGTAATCCCTCCTGGAAATGTAAGAACTCTACTTTGTGCATTTCCTCTATAATTCCTCCTGGAAATGTAAGAACTTTATGCACTTCTTCTGTAATCCCACCTGGAAATGTAAGAACTCTACTTTGTGCACTTCCTCTGTAAATCCTCCTGGAAATGTAAGAACTTTACTTTATGCACTTCCTCTGTAATACCTACTGGAAATGTAAGAACTCTACCTTGTGCACTTCCTCTTTAATTCCTCATGGAAATGTAAGAACTTTACTTTATGCACTTCCTCTGTAATGCCTCCTTAAAATGTAAGCACTCTACTTTGTGCACATCCCCTGTAATCCCTCCTGGAAATGTAAGGACTCTACTTTGTGCACTTCCTCTGTAAATCCTCCTGGAAATGTAAGAAATTTACTTTATGCACTTTCTCTGTAATCCCTCCTGGAAATGTAAGGACTCTATTTTGTGCATTTCCTCTATAATTCCTCCTGGAAATGTAAGAACTTTACTTTATGCACTTCCTCTGTAATCTCTCCTGGAAATGTAAGTACTTTATTTTATGCACTTCCTCTGTAATCCCTCCTGGAAATATAAGAAATCTACTTTGTGCACTTCCTCTGTAATCCCTCCTGGAAATGTAAGCAATCTACTTTGTGCACTTCTTCTGTAATCCCTCCTGGGAATGTAAGAATGTTGTGCATTTCCTCTGTAATTCTTCCTGGAAATGTAAGAACTTTACTTTGTGCACTTCCTCTGTAATCCCTCCTGGAAATGTAAGAACTTTACTTTATGCACTTCATACTGGAAATGTAAGAACTTTACTTTGTGCACATCCTCTGTAATCCCTCCTGGAAATGTAATAACTTTACTTCATGCACTTCCTCTGTAAATCCTCCTGGAAATGTAAGAACTTTACTTTATGCACTTCCTCTGTTATCCCTCCTGGAAATTTAAGAACTCTACTTTGTGCATTTCCTCTATAATTCCTCCTGGTAATGTAAGAACTTTATGCACTTCTTCTGTAATCCCACCTGGAAATGTAAGAACTCTACTTTGTGCACTTCCTCTGTAAATCCTCCTGGAAATATAAGAACTTTACTTTATGCACTTCCTCTGTAATCCATCCTGGAAATGTAAGTACTTTACTTTGTGCACTTCCTCTGTAAATCCTCCTGGAAATGTAAGAACTTTACTTTATGCACTTCCTCAGTAATCCCTCCTGGAAATGTAAGAACTTTACTTTGTGCACTTCCTCTGTAAATCCTCCTGGAAATGTAAGAACTTTACTTTATGCACTTCCTCTGTAAATACTCCTGGAAATGTAAGAACTCTACTTTGTGCACTTCCTCTGTAATCCCTCCTGGAAATGAAAGGACTCTACTTTCTGCACTTCCTCTTTAATTCCCTCTGGAAACGTAAGAACTTTACTTTATGCACTTCTTCTTTAATCCATCCTGGAAATGTAAAAACTCTACTTTGTGCACTTCCTCTGTAATCCCTCCTGGAAATGTAAGAACTTTGTGCACTTCCTCTGTAATTCCTCCTGGAAATGTAAGAACTCTACTTTATGCAGTTCCTCTGTTATTCCTCCTGGAAATGTAAGAACTCTACTTTGTGCATTTCCTCTATAATTCCTCCTGGAAATGTAAGAACTTTACTTTATGCACTTCCTCTGTAATCCCTCCTGGAAATGTAAGAACTTTACTTTATGCACTTCCTCTGTAATCCCTCCTGGAAATGTAAGTACTTTACTTTATGCACTTCCTCTGTAATCCCTCTGGAAATGTAAGAAATCTACTTTGTGCACTTCCTCTGTAATCCCTCCTGGAAATGTAAGAAACCTACTTTGTGCACTTCCTCTGTAATCCCTCCTGGGAATGTAAGAATGTTGTGCATTTCCTCTGTAATTCTTCCTGGAAATGTAAGAACTTTACTTTATGCGCTTCCTCTGTAAATCCTTCTGGAAATGTAAGAACTTTACTTTGTGCACTTCCTCTGTAATCCCTCCTGGAAATGTAACGAGTCTACTTTGTGCACTTCCTCTGTAAACCCTCCTGGAAATGTAAGAACTTTACTTTATGCACTTCCTCTGTAATCCCTCCTGGAAATGTAAGAACTTTACTTTATGCACTTCTTCTGTAATCCCTCCTGGAAATGTAAGAACTCTACTTTGTGCACTTCCTCTGTAATCCCTCCTGGAAATGTAAGAACTTTACTATTCTGCACTTCCTCTTTAATCCCTCCTGGAAATGTGAAAACTCTACTTTGTGCACTTCCTCTGTAATCCCTACTGGAAATGCAAGAACTTTGTCCGCTTCCTCTGTAATTCCTCCTGGAAATGTAAGAACTCTACTTTATGCAATTCCTCTGTAATTCCTCCTGGAAATGTAAGAACTCTACTTTGTGCATTTCCTCTATAATTCCTCCTGGATATGTAAGAACTTTACTTTATGCACTTCCTCAGTAATTCCTCCTGGAAATGTAAGATCTTTACTTTGTGCACTTCCTCTGTAAATCCTCCTGGAAATGTAAGAACTTTACTTTATGCACTTCCTCTGTAATCCCTCCTGGAAATGTAACGACTCTACTTTGTGCATTTCCTCTATAATTCCTCCTGGAAATGTAAGAACTTTACTTTATGCACTTCCTCTGTAATCCCTCCTGGAAATGTAAGAAATCTACTTTGTGCACTTCCTCTGTAATCCCTGCTGGAAATGTAAGAACGTTGTGCATTTCTTCTGTAATTGCTCCTGGAAATGTAAGAACATTACTTTATGCACATCCCCTGTAATCCCTCCTGGAAATGTAAGAACTTTATTTTATGCACTTCATCCTGGAAATGTAAGAACTTTACTTTGTGCACATCCTATGTAATCCCTCCTGGAAATGTAAGAACTTTACTTTATGCACTTCCTCTGTAAATCCTCCTGGAAATGTAAGAACTTTACTTTATGCACTTCCTCTGTTATCCCTCCTGGAAATTTAAGAACTCTACTTTGTGCATTTCCTCTATAATTCCTCCTGGTAATGTAAGAACTTTATGCACTTCTTCTGTAATCCCTCCTGGAAATGTAAGAACTCTACTTTGTGCACTTCCTCTGTAAATCCTCCTGGAAATGTAAGAACTTTACTTTATGCACTTCCTCTGTAATCCCTCCTGGAAATGTAAGTACTTTACTTTGTGCACTTCCTCTGTAAATCCTCCTGGAAATGTAAGAACTTTGCTTTATGCACTTCCTCAGTAATCTCTCCTGGAAATGTAAGAACTTTACTTTATGCACTTCCTCTGTAATCCCTCCTGGAGATGTAAGAACTCTACTTTGTGCATTTCCTCTATAATTCCTCCTGGAAATGTAAGAACTTTATGCACTTCTTCTGTAATCCCACCTGGAAATGTAAGAACTCTACTTTGTGCACTTCCTCTGTAAATCCTCCTGGAAATGTAAGAACTTTACTTTATGCACTTCCTCTGTAATACCTCCTGGAAATGTAAGAACTCTACTTTGTGCACTTCCTCTTTAATTCCTCATGGAAATGTAAGAATTTTACTTTATGCACTTCCTCTGTAATCCCTCCTGGAAATGTAAGAACTCTACTTTGTGCACATCCCCTGTAATCCCTCCTGGAAATGTAAGGACTCTACTTTGTGCACTTCCTCTGTAATCCTTCCTGGAAATGTAAGAAATTTACTTTATGCACTTTCTCTGTAATCCCTCCTGGAAATGTAAGGACTCTGTTTTGTGCATTTCCTCTATAATTCCTCCTGGAAATGTAAGAACTTTACTTTATGCACTTCCTCTGTAATCCCTCCTGGAAATGTAAGAAATCTACTTTGTGCACTTCCTCTGTAATCCCTCCTGGAAATGTAAGAACGTTGTGCATTTCTTCTGTAATTGCTCCTGGAAATGTAAGAACATTACTTTATGCACATCCCCTGTAATCCCTCCTGGAAATGTAAGAACTTTATTTTATGCACTTCATCCTGGAAATGTAAGAACTTTACTTTGTGCACATCCTATGTAATCCCTCCTGGAAATGTAAGAACTTTACTTTATGCACTTCCTCTGTAATCCCTCCTGGAAATGTAAGTACTTTACTTTGTGCACTTCCTCTGTAAATCCTCCTGGAAATGTAAGAACTTTACTTTATGCACTTCCTCAGTAATCTCTCCTGGAAATGTAAGAACTTTACTTTATGCACTTCCTCTGTAATCCCTCCTGGAGATGTAAGAACTCTACTTTGTGCATTTCCTCTATAATTCCTCCTGGAAATGTAAGAACTTTATGCACTTCTTCTGTAATCCCACCTGGAAATGTAAGAACTCTACTTTGTGCACTTCCTCTGTAAATCCTCCTGGAAATGTAAGAACTTTACTTTATGCACTTCCTCTGTAATACCTCCTGGAAATGTAAGAACTCTACTTTGTGCACTTCCTCTTTAATTCCTCATGGAAATGTAAGAATTTTACTTTATGCACTTCCTCTGTAATCCCTGCTGGAAATGTAAGAACTCTACTTTGTGCACATCCCCTGTAATCCCTCCTGGAAATGTAAGGACTCTACTTTGTGCACTTCCTCTGTAATCCCTCCTGGAAATGTAAGAAATTTACTTTATGCACTTTCTCTGTAATCCCTCCTGGAAATGTAAGGACTCTGTTTTGTGCATTTCCTCTATAATTCCTCCTGGAAATGTAAGAACTTTATGTACTTCATCTGTAATCTCTCCTGGAAATGTAAGAACTTTACTTTATGCACTTCCTCTGTAATACCTCTGGAAATGTAAGAAACCTACTTTGTGCACTTCCTCTGTAATCCCTCCTGGGAATGTAAGAATGTTGTGCATTTCCTCTGTAATTCTTCCTGGAAATGTAAGAACTTTACTTTATGCGCTTCCTCTGTAAATCCTTCTGGAAATGTAAGAACTTTACTTTGTGCACTTCCTCTGTAATCCCTCCTGGAAATGTAACGAGTCTACTTTGTGCACTTCCTCTGTAAACCCTCCTGGAAATGTAAGAACTTTACTTTATGCACTTCCTCTGTAATCCCTCCTGGAAATGTAAGAACTTTACTTTATGCACTTCTTCTGTAATCCCTCCTGGAAATGTAAGAACTCTACTTTGTGCACTTCCTCTGTAATCCCTCCTGGAAATGTAAGAACTTTACTATTCTGCACTTCCTCTTTAATCCCTCCTGGAAATGTGAAAACTCTACTTTGTGCACTTCCTCTGTAATCCCTACTGGAAATGCAAGAACTTTGTCCGCTTCCTCTGTAATTCCTCCTGGAAATGTAAGAACTCTACTTTATGCAATTCCTCTGTAATTCCTCCTGGAAATGTAAGAACTCTACTTTGTGCATTTCCTCTATAATTCCTCCTGGATATGTAAGAACTTTACTTTATGCACTTCCTCAGTAATTCCTCCTGGAAATGTAAGATCTTTACTTTGTGCACTTCCTCTGTAAATCCTCCTGGAAATGTAAGAACTTTACTTTATGCACTTCCTCTGTAATCCCTCCTGGAAATGTAACGACTCTACTTTGTGCACTTCCTCTGTAATCCCTGCTGGAAATGTAAGAACGTTGTGCATTTCTTCTGTAATTGCTCCTGGAAATGTAAGAACATTACTTTATGCACATCCCCTGTAATCCCTCCTGGAAATGTAAGAACTTTATTTTATGCACTTCATCCTGGAAATGTAAGAACTTTACTTTGTGCACATCCTATGTAATCCCTCCTGGAAATGTAAGAACTTTACTTTATGCACTTCCTCTGTAAATCCTCCTGGAAATGTAAGAACTTTACTTTATGCACTTCCTCTGTTATCCCTCCTGGAAATTTAAGAACTCTACTTTGTGCATTTCCTCTATAATTCCTCCTGGTAATGTAAGAACTTTATGCACTTCTTCTGTAATCCCTCCTGGAAATGTAAGAACTCTACTTTGTGCACTTCCTCTGTAAATCCTCCTGGAAATGTAAGAACTTTACTTTATGCACTTCCTCTGTAATCCCTCCTGGAAATGTAAGTACTTTACTTTGTGCACTTCCTCTGTAAATCCTCCTGGAAATGTAAGAACTTTGCTTTATGCACTTCCTCAGTAATCTCTCCTGGAAATGTAAGAACTTTACTTTATGCACTTCCTCTGTAATCCCTCCTGGAGATGTAAGAACTCTACTTTGTGCATTTCCTCTATAATTCCTCCTGGAAATGTAAGAACTTTATGCACTTCTTCTGTAATCCCACCTGGAAATGTAAGAACTCTACTTTGTGCACTTCCTCTGTAAATCCTCCTGGAAATGTAAGAACTTTACTTTATGCACTTCCTCTGTAATACCTCCTGGAAATGTAAGAACTCTACTTTGTGCACTTCCTCTTTAATTCCTCATGGAAATGTAAGAATTTTACTTTATGCACTTCCTCTGTAATCCCTCCTGGAAATGTAAGAACTCTACTTTGTGCACATCCCCTGTAATCCCTCCTGGAAATGTAAGGACTCTACTTTGTGCACTTCCTCTGTAATCCTTCCTGGAAATGTAAGAAATTTACTTTATGCACTTTCTCTGTAATCCCTCCTGGAAATGTAAGGACTCTGTTTTGTGCATTTCCTCTATAATTCCTCCTGGAAATGTAAGAACTTTACTTTATGCACTTCCTCTGTAATCCCTCCTGGAAATGTAAGAAATCTACTTTGTGCACTTCCTCTGTAATCCCTCCTGGAAATGTAAGAACGTTGTGCATTTCTTCTGTAATTGCTCCTGGAAATGTAAGAACATTACTTTATGCACATCCCCTGTAATCCCTCCTGGAAATGTAAGAACTTTATTTTATGCACTTCATCCTGGAAATGTAAGAACTTTACTTTGTGCACATCCTATGTAATCCCTCCTGGAAATGTAAGAACTTTACTTTATGCACTTCCTCTGTAATCCCTCCTGGAAATGTAAGTACTTTACTTTGTGCACTTCCTCTGTAAATCCTCCTGGAAATGTAAGAACTTTACTTTATGCACTTCCTCAGTAATCTCTCCTGGAAATGTAAGAACTTTACTTTATGCACTTCCTCTGTAATCCCTCCTGGAGATGTAAGAACTCTACTTTGTGCATTTCCTCTATAATTCCTCCTGGAAATGTAAGAACTTTATGCACTTCTTCTGTAATCCCACCTGGAAATGTAAGAACTCTACTTTGTGCACTTCCTCTGTAAATCCTCCTGGAAATGTAAGAACTTTACTTTATGCACTTCCTCTGTAATACCTCCTGGAAATGTAAGAACTCTACTTTGTGCACTTCCTCTTTAATTCCTCATGGAAATGTAAGAATTTTACTTTATGCACTTCCTCTGTAATCCCTGCTGGAAATGTAAGAACTCTACTTTGTGCACATCCCCTGTAATCCCTCCTGGAAATGTAAGGACTCTACTTTGTGCACTTCCTCTGTAATCCCTCCTGGAAATGTAAGAAATTTACTTTATGCACTTTCTCTGTAATCCCTCCTGGAAATGTAAGGACTCTGTTTTGTGCATTTCCTCTATAATTCCTCCTGGAAATGTAAGAACTTTATGTACTTCATCTGTAATCTCTCCTGGAAATGTAAGAACTTTACTTTATGCACTTCCTCTGTAATACCTCTGGAAATGTAAGAAATCTACTTTGTGCACTTCCTCTGTAATCCCTCCTGGAAATGTAAGAAATCTACTTTGTGCACTTCCTCTGTAATCCCTCCTGGGAATGTAAGAATGTTGTGCATTTCCTCTGTAATTCTTCCTGGAAATGTAAGAACTTTACTTTATGCACTTCCTCTGTAAATCCTTCTGGAAATGTAAGAACTTTACTTTGTGCACTTCCTCTGTAATCCCTCCTGGAAATGTAAGGACTCTACTTTGTGCACTTCCTCTGTAATCCCTCCTGGAAATGTAAGAACTTTACTTTCTGCACTTCCTCTGTAATCCCTCCTGGAAATGTAAGAACTTTACTTTATACACTTCTTCTGTAATCCCTCCTCGAAATGTAAGAACTTTACTATTCTGCACTTCCTCTTTAATCCCTCCTGGAAATGTAAAAACTCTACTTTGTGCACTTCCTCTGTAATCCCTACTGGAAATGTAAGAACTTTGTGCGCTTCCTCTGTAATTCCTCCTGGAAATGTAAGAACTCTACTTTATGCAATTCCTCTGTAATTCCTCCTGGAAATGTAAGAACTCTACTTTGTGCATTTCCTCTATAATTCCTCCTGGATATGTAAGAACTTTACTTTATGCACTTCCTCAGTAATTCCTCCTGGAAATGTAAGATCTTTACTTTGTGCACTTCCTCTGTAAATCCTCCTGGAAATGTAAGAACTTTACTTTATGCACTTCCTCTGTAATCCCTCCTGGAAATGTAACGACTCTACTTTGTGCATTTCCTCTATAATTCCTCCTGGAAATGTAAGAACTTTACTTTATGCACTTCCTCTGTAATCCCTCCTGGAAATGTAAGAAATCTACTTTGTGCACTTCCTCTGTAATCCCTCCTGGAAATTTAAGAACGTTGTGCATTTCTTCTGTAATTGCTCCTGGAAATGTAAGAACATTACTTTATGCACATCCCCTGTAATCCCTCCTGGAAATGTAAGAACTTTACTTTATGCACTTCCTCCTGGAAATGTAAGAACTTTACTTTGTGCACATCCCCTGTAATCCCTCCTGGAAATGTAAGAACTTTACTTTATGCACTTCCTCTGTAAATCCTCCTGGAAATGTAAGAACTTTACTTTATGCACTTCCTCTGTAATCCCTCCTGGAAATGTAAGAACTCTACTTTGTGCATTTCCTCTATAATTCCTCCTGGAAATGTAAGAACTTTATGCACTTCTTCTGTAATCCCACCTGGAAATGTAAGAACTCTACTTTGTGCACTTCCTCTGTAAATCCTCCTGGAAATGTAAGAACTTTACTTTATGCACTTCCTCTGTAATACCTACTGGAAATGTAAGAACTCTACCTTGTGCACTTCCTCTTTAATTCCTCATGGAAATGTAAGAACTTTACTTTATGCACTTCCTCTGTAATGCCTCCTTAAAATGTAAGCACTCTACTTTGTGCACATCCCCTGTAATCCCTCCTGGAAATGTAAGGACTCTACTTTGTGCACTTCCTCTGTAAATCCTCCTGGAAATGTAAGAAATTTACTTTATGCACTTTCTCTGTAATCCCTCCTGGAAATGTAAGGACTCTATTTTGTGCATTTCCTCTATAATTCCTCCTGGAAATGTAAGAACTTTACTTTATGCACTTCCTCTGTAATCTCTCCTGGAAATGTAAGTACTTTATTTTATGCACTTCCTCTGTAATCCCTCCTGGAAATATAAGAAATCTACTTTGTGCACTTCCTCTGTAATCCCTCCTGGAAATGTAAGCAATCTACTTTGTGCACTTCTTCTGTAATCCCTCCTGGGAATGTAAGAATGTTGTGCATTTCCTCTGTAATTCTTCCTGGAAATGTAAGAACTTTACTTTGTGCACTTCCTCTGTAATCCCTCCTGGAAATGTAAGAACTTTACTTTATGCACTTCATCCTGGAAATGTAAGAACTTTACTTTGTGCACATCCTCTGTAATCCCTCCTGGAAATGTAATAACTTTACTTTATGCACTTCCTCTGTAAATCCTCCTGGAAATGTAAGAACTTTACTTTATGCACTTCCTCTGTTATCCCTCCTGGAAATTTAAGAACTCTACTTTGTGCATTTCCTCTATAATTCCTCCTGGTAATGTAAGAACTTTATGCACTTCTTCTGTAATCCCACCTGGAAATGTAAGAACTCTACTTTGTGCACTTCCTCTGTAAATCCTCCTGGAAATATAAGAACTTTACTTTATGCACTTCCTCTGTAATCCATCCTGGAAATGTAAGTACTTTACTTTGTGCACTTCCTCTGTAAATCCTCCTGGAAATGTAAGAACTTTACTTTATGCACTTCCTCAGTAATCCCTCCTGGAAATGTAAGAACTTTACTTTGTGCACTTCCTCTGTAAATCCTCCTGGAAATGTAAGAACTTTACTTTATGCACTTCCTCTGTAAATACTCCTGGAAATGTAAGAACTCTACTTTGTGCACTTCCTCTGTAATCCCTCCTGGAAATGAAAGGACTCTACTTTCTGCACTTCCTCTTTAATTCCCTCTGGAAACGTAAGAACTTTACTTTATGCACTTCTTCTTTAATCCATCCTGGAAATGTAAAAACTCTACTTTGTGCACTTCCTCTGTAATCCCTCCTGGAAATGTAAGGACTCTGTTTTGTGCATTTCCTCTATAATTCCTCCTGGAAATGTAAGAACTTTATGTACTTCATCTGTAATCTCTCCTGGAAATGTAAGAACTTTACTTTATGCACTTCCTCTGTAATACCTCTGGAAATGTAAGAAATCTACTTTGTGCACTTCCTCTGTAATCCCTCCTGGAAATGTAAGAAATCTACTTTGTGCACTTCCTCTGTAATCCCTCCTGGGAATGTAAGAATGTTGTGCATTTCCTCTGTAATTCTTCCTGGAAATGTAAGAACTTTACTTTATGCACTTCCTCTGTAAATCCTTCTGGAAATGTAAGAACTTTACTTTGTGCACTTCCTCTGTAATCCCTCCTGGAAATGTAAGGACTCTACTTTGTGCACTTCCTCTGTAATCCCTCCTGGAAATGTAAGAACTTTACTTTCTGCACTTCCTCTGTAATCCCTCCTGGAAATGTAAGAACTTTACTTTATACACTTCTTCTGTAATCCCTCCTCGAAATGTAAGAACTTTACTATTCTGCACTTCCTCTTTAATCCCTCCTGGAAATGTAAAAACTCTACTTTGTGCACTTCCTCTGTAATCCCTACTGGAAATGTAAGAACTTTGTGCGCTTCCTCTGTAATTCCTCCTGGAAATGTAAGAACTCTACTTTATGCAATTCCTCTGTAATTCCTCCTGGAAATGTAAGAACTCTACTTTGTGCATTTCCTCTATAATTCCTCCTGGATATGTAAGAACTTTACTTTATGCACTTCCTCAGTAATTCCTCCTGGAAATGTAAGATCTTTACTTTGTGCACTTCCTCTGTAAATCCTCCTGGAAATGTAAGAACTTTACTTTATGCACTTCCTCTGTAATCCCTCCTGGAAATGTAACGACTCTACTTTGTGCATTTCCTCTATAATTCCTCCTGGAAATGTAAGAACTTTACTTTATGCACTTCCTCTGTAATCCCTCCTGGAAATGTAAGAAATCTACTTTGTGCACTTCCTCTGTAATCCCTCCTGGAAATTTAAGAACGTTGTGCATTTCTTCTGTAATTGCTCCTGGAAATGTAAGAACATTACTTTATGCACATCCCCTGTAATCCCTCCTGGAAATGTAAGAACTTTACTTTATGCACTTCCTCCTGGAAATGTAAGAACTTTACTTTGTGCACATCCCCTGTAATCCCTCCTGGAAATGTAAGAACTTTACTTTATGCACTTCCTCTGTAAATCCTCCTGGAAATGTAAGAACTTTACTTTATGCACTTCCTCTGTAATCCCTCCTGGAAATGTAAGAACTCTACTTTGTGCATTTCCTCTATAATTCCTCCTGGAAATGTAAGAACTTTATGCACTTCTTCTGTAATCCCACCTGGAAATGTAAGAACTCTACTTTGTGCACTTCCTCTGTAAATCCTCCTGGAAATGTAAGAACTTTACTTTATGCACTTCCTCTGTAATACCTACTGGAAATGTAAGAACTCTACCTTGTGCGCTTCCTCTTTAATTCCTCATGGAAATGTAAGAACTTTACTTTATGCACTTCCTCTGTAATGCCTCCTTAAAATGTAAGCACTCTACTTTGTGCACATCCCCTGTAATCCCTCCTGGAAATGTAAGGACTCTACTTTGTGCACTTCCTCTGTAAATCCTCCTGGAAATGTAAGAAATTTACTTTATGCACTTTCTCTGTAATCCCTCCTGGAAATGTAAGGACTCTATTTTGTGCATTTCCTCTATAATTCCTCCTGGAAATGTAAGAACTTTACTTTATGCACTTCCTCTGTAATCTCTCCTGGAAATGTAAGTACTTTATTTTATGCACTTCCTCTGTAATCCCTCCTGGAAATATAAGAAATCTACTTTGTGCACTTCCTCTGTAATCCCTCCTGGAAATGTAAGCAATCTACTTTGTGCACTTCTTCTGTAATCCCTCCTGGGAATGTAAGAATGTTGTGCATTTCCTCTGTAATTCTTCCTGGAAATGTAAGAACTTTACTTTGTGCACTTCCTCTGTAATCCCTCCTGGAAATGTAAGAACTTTACTTTATGCACTTCATCCTGGAAATGTAAGAACTTTACTTTGTGCACATCCTCTGTAATCCCTCCTGGAAATGTAATAACTTTACTTTATGCACTTCCTCTGTAAATCCTCCTGGAAATGTAAGAACTTTACTTTATGCACTTCCTCTGTTATCCCTCCTGGAAATTTAAGAACTCTACTTTGTGCATTTCCTCTATAATTCCTCCTGGTAATGTAAGAACTTTATGCACTTCTTCTGTAATCCCACCTGGAAATGTAAGAACTCTACTTTGTGCACTTCCTCTGTAAATCCTCCTGGAAATATAAGAACTTTACTTTATGCACTTCCTCTGTAATCCATCCTGGAAATGTAAGTACTTTACTTTGTGCACTTCCTCTGTAAATCCTCCTGGAAATGTAAGAACTTTACTTTATGCACTTCCTCAGTAATCCCTCCTGGAAATGTAAGAACTTTACTTTGTGCACTTCCTCTGTAAATCCTCCTGGAAATGTAAGAACTTTACTTTATGCACTTCCTCTGTAAATACTCCTGGAAATGTAAGAACTCTACTTTGTGCACTTCCTCTGTAATCCCTCCTGGAAATGAAAGGACTCTACTTTCTGCACTTCCTCTTTAATTCCCTCTGGAAACGTAAGAACTTTACTTTATGCACTTCTTCTTTAATCCATCCTGGAAATGTAAAAACTCTACTTTGTGCACTTCCTCTGTAATCCCTCCTGGAAATGTAAGAACTTTGTGCACTTCCTCTGTAATTCCTCCTGGAAATGTAAGAACTCTACTTTATGCAGTTCCTCTGTTATTCCTCCTGGAAATGTAAGAACTCTACTTTGTGCATTTCCTCTATAATTCCTCCTGGAAATGTAAGAACTTTACTTTATGCACTTCCTCTGTAATCCCTCCTGGAAATGTAAGAACTTTACTTTATGCACTTCCTCTGTAATGACTCCTGGAAATGGAAGAACTCTACTTTGTGCATTTCCTCTATAATTCCTACTGGAAACGTAAGAACTTTACTTTATGCACTTCCTCTGTAATCCCTCCTGGAAATGTAAGAACTTTACTTTTTGCACTTCTTCTGTAAATACTCCTGGAAATGTAAGAACTTTAATTTATGCACTTCCTCTGTAATCCCTCCTGGAAATGTAAGGACTCTACTTTGTGCACTTCCTCTGTAATCCCTCCAGGAAATGTAAAGACTCTACTTTCTGCACTTCCTCTTTAATTCCTCATGGAAACGTAAGAACTTTACTATAGGCACTTCCTCTGTAATGCCTCCTGGAAAATGTAAGGACTCTACTTTGTGCACTGCCTCTGTAATCCCTCCTGGAAATGTAAGGACTCTACTTTCTGCACTTCCTCTTTAATTTCTCATGGAAATGTAAGAACTTTACTTTATGCATTTCCTCAGTAATCCCTCCTTTCAATGTAAGAACTTTACTTTGTGCACTTCCTCTGTAAATCCTCCTGGAAATGTAAGAAATTTACTTTATGCACTTCCTCTGTAATCCCTCCTGGAAATGTAACCACTCTACTTTGTGCATTTCCTCTATAATTCCTCCTGGAAATGTAAGAAATTTATGCACTTCTTCTGTAATCCCACCTGGAAATGTAAGAACTCTACTTTGTGCACTTTCTCTGTAAATCCTCCTGGAAATGTAAGAACTTTACTTTATGCACTTCCTCTGTAATCCCTCCTGGAAATGTAAGAACTCTACTTTGTGCACATCCCCTGTAATCCCTCCTGGAAATGTAAAGACTCTACTTTGTGCACTTCCTCTGTAATCCCTCCTGGAAATGTAAGAAATTTACTTTATACACTTTCTCTGTAATCCCTCCTGGAAATGTAAGGACTCTATTTTGTGCATTTCCTCTATAATTCCTCCTGGAAATGTAAGAACTTTACTTTATGTACTTCCTCTGTAATCTCTCCTGGAAATGTAAGTACTTTACTTTATGCACTTCCTCTGTAATCCCTCCTGGAAATGTAAGAAATCTACTTTGTGCACTTCCTCTGTAATCCCTCCTGGAAATGTAAGAAATCTACTTTGTGCACTTCCTCTGTAATCCCTCCTGGGAATGTAAGAATGTTGTACATTTCCTCTGTAATTCTTCCTGGAAATGTAAGAACTTTACTTTATGCACTTCCTCTGTAAATCCTTCTGGAAATGTAAGAACTTTACTTTGTGCACTTCCTCTGTAATCCCTCCTGGAAATGTAAGGACTCTACTTTGTGCACTTCCTCTGTAATCCCTCCTGGAAATGTAAGAACTTTACTTTATGCACTTCCTCTGTAATCCCTCCTGGAAATGTAAGAACTTTATGCACTTCTTCTGTAATCCCTCCTGGAAATGTAAGAACTCTACTTTGTGCACTTCCTCTGTAATCCCTCCTGGAAATGTAAGAACTTTACTATTCTGCACTTCCTCTTTAATCCCTCCTGAAAATGTAAAAACTCTACTTTGTGCACTTCCTCTGTAATCCCTCCTGGAAATGTAAGAACTTTGTGCACTTCCTCTGTAATTCCTCCTGGAAATGTAAGAACTCTACTTTATGTAATTCCTCTATAATTCCTCCTGGAAATGTAAGAACTCTACTTTGTGCATTTCCTCTATAATTCCTCCTGGATATGTAAGAACTTTACTTTATGCACTTCCTCAGTAATTCCTCCTGGAAATGTAAGATCTTTACTTTGTGCACTTCCTCTGTAAATCCTCCTGGAAATGTAAGAACTTTACTTTATGCACTTCCTCTGTAATCCCTCCTGGAAATGTAAGAACTCTACTTTGTGCACTTCCTCTGTAATCCCTCCTGGAAATGTAAGAACTTTACTATTCTGCACTTCCTCTTTAATCCCTCCTGGAAATGTAAAAACTCTACTTTGTGCACTTCCTCTGTAATCCCTCCTGGAAATGTAAGAACTTTGTGCACTTCCTCTGTAATTCCTCCTGGAAATGTAAGAACTCTACTTTATGCAATTCCTCCTGGAAATGTAAGAACTCTACTTTGTGCATTTCCTCTATAATTCCTCCTGGATATGTAAGATCTTTACTTTATGCACTTCCTCTGTAATCCCTCCTGGAAATGTAAGAACTTTACTTTATGCACTTCCTCTGTAATCCCTCCTGGAAATGTAAGAAATCTACTTTGTGCACTTCCTCTGTAATCCCTCCTGGAAATGTAAGAACGTTGTGCATTTCTTCTGTAATTGCTCCTGGAAATGTAAGAACATTACTTTATGCACATCCCCTGTAATCCCTCCTGGAAATGTAAGAACTTTACTTTATGCACTTCATCCTGGAAATGTAAGAACTTTACTTTGTGCACATCCCCTGTAATCCCTCCTGGAAATGTAAGAACTTTACTTTATGCACTTTCTCTGTAAATCCTCCTGGAAATGTAAGAACTTCACTTTATGCACTTCCTCTGTTATCCCTCCTGGAAATGTAAGAACTCTACTTTGTGCATTTCCTCTATAATTCCGCCTGGTAATGTAAGAACTTTATGCACTTCTTCTGTAATCCCACCTGGAAATGTAAGAACTCTACTTTGTGCACTTCCTCTGTAAATCCTCCTGGAAATGTAAGAACTTTACTTTATGCACTTCCTCTGTAATACCTCCTGGAAATGTAAGAACTCTACTTTGTGCACTTCCTCTTTAATTCCTCATGGAAATGTAAGAGCTTTACTTTATGCACTTCCTCTGTAATCCCTCCTGGAAATGTAAGAACTCTACTTTGTGCACATCCCCTGTAATCCCTCCTGGAAATGTAAGGACTCTACTTTGTGCACTTCCTCTGTAATCCCTCCTGGAAATGTAAGAAATTTACTTTATGCACTTTCTCTGTAATCCCTCCTGGAAATGTAAGGACTCTATTTTGTGCATTTCCTCTATAATTCCTCCTGGAAATGTAAGAACTTTACTTTATGCACTTCCTCTGTAATCTCTCCTGGAAATGTAAGTACTTTACTTTATGCACTTCCTCTGTAATCACTCCTGGAAATGTAAGAAATCTACTTTGTGCACTTCCTCTGTAATCCCTCCTGGAAATGTAAGAAATCTACTTTGTGCACTTCCTCTGTAATCCCTCCTGGGAATGTAAGAATGTTGTGCATTTCCTCTGTAATTCTTCCTGGAAATGTAAGAACTTTACTTTATGCACTTCCTCTGTAATCCCTCCTGGAAATGTAAGAACTTTAATTTATGCACTTCCTCAGTAATCCCTCCTGGAATTGTAAGAACTCTACTTTGTGCACTTCCTCTTTAATTCCTCATGGAAATGTAAGAACTTTACTTTATGCACTTCCTCTGTAATCCCTCCTGGAAATGTAAGAACTCTACTTTGTGCACATCCCCTGTAATCCCTCCTGGAAATGTAAGGACTCTACTTTGTGCACTTCCTCTGTAATCCCTCCTGGAATTGTAAGAAATTTACTTTATGCACTTTCTCTGTAATCCCTCCTGGAAATGTAAGGACTCTATTTTGTGCATTTCCTCTATAATTCCTCCTGGAAATGTAAAAACTCTACTTTGTGCACTTCCTCTGTAATCCCTACTGGAAATGTAAGAACTTTGTGCGCTTCCTCTGTAATTCCTCCTGGAAATGTAAGAACTCTACTTTATGCAATTCCTCTGTAATTCCTCCTGGAAATGTAAGAACTCTACTTTGTGCATTTCCTCTATAATTCCTCCTGGATATGTAAGAACTTTACTTTATGCACTTCCTCAGTAATTCCTCCTGGAAATGTAAGATCTTTACTTTGTGCACTTCCTCTGTAAATCCTCCTGGAAATGTAAGAACTTTACTTTATGCACTTCCTCTGTAATCCCTCCTGGAAATGTAACGACTCTACTTTGTGCATTTCCTCTATAATTCCTCCTGGAAATGTAAGAACTTTACTTTATGCACTTCCTCTGTAAACCCTCCTGGAAATGTAAGAAATCTACTTTGTGCACTTCCTCTGTAATCCCTCCTGGAAATTTAAGAACGTTGTGCATTTCTTCTGTAATTGCTCCTGGAAATGTAAGAACATTACTTTATGCACATCCCCTGTAATCCCTCCTGGAAATGTAAGAACTTTACTTTATGCACTTCCTCCTGGAAATGTAAGAACTTTACTTTGTGCACATCCCCTGTAATCCCTCCTGGAAATGTAAGAACTTTACTTTATGCACTTCCTCTGTAAATCCTCCTGGAAATGTAAGAACTTTACTTTATGCACTTCCTCTGTAATCCCTCCTGGAAATGTAAGAACTCTACTTTGTGCATTTCCTCTATAATTCCTCCTGGAAATGTAAGAACTTTATGCACTTCTTCTGTAATCCCACCTGGAAATGTAAGAACTCTACTTTGTGCACTTCCTCTGTAAATCCTCCTGGAAATGTAAGAACTTTACTTTATGCACTTCCTCTGTAATACCTACTGGAAATGTAAGAACTCTACCTTGTGCACTTCCTCTTTAATTCCTCATGGAAATGTAAGAACTTTACTTTATGCACTTCCTCTGTAATGCCTCCTTAAAATGTAAGCACTCTACTTTGTGCACATCCCCTATAATCCCTCCTGGAAATGTAAGGACTCTACTTTGTGCACTTCCTCTGTAATCCCTCCTGGAATTGTAAGAAATTTACTTTATGCACTTTCTCTGTAATCCCTCCTGGAAATGTAAGGACTCTATTTTGTGCATTTCCTCTATAATTCCTCCTGGAAATGTAAGAACTTTACTTTATGCACTTCCTCTGTAATCTCTCCTGGAAATGTAAGTACTTTATTTTATGCACTTCCTCTGTAATCCCTCCTGGAAATATAAGAAATCTACTTTGTGCACTTCCTCTGTAATCCCTCCTGGAAATGTAAGCAATCTACTTTGTGCACTTCTTCTGTAATCCCTCCTGGGAATGTAAGAATGTTGTGCATTTCCTCTGTAATTCTTCCTGGAAATGTAAGAACTTTACTTTGTGCACTTCCTCTGTAATCCCTCCTGGAAATGTAAGAATTTTACTTTATGCACTTCATCCTGGAAATGTAAGAACTTTACTTTGTGCACATCCTCTGTAATCCCTCCTGGAAATGTAATAACTTTACTTTATGCACTTCCTCTGTAAATCCTCCTGGAAATGTAAGAACTTTACTTTATGCACTTCCTCTGTTATCCCTCCTGGAAATTTAAGAACTCTACTTTGTGCATTTCCTCTATAATTCCTCCTGGTAATGTAAGAACTTTATGCACTTCTTCTGTAATCCCACCTGGAAATGTAAGAACTCTACTTTGTGCACTTCCTCTGTAAATCCTCCTGGAAATATAAGAACTTTACTTTATGCACTTCCTCTGTAATCCATCCTGGAAATGTAAGTACTTTACTTTGTGCACTTCCTCTGTAAATCCTCCTGGAAATGTAAGAACTTTACTTTATGCACTTCCTCAGTAATCCCTCCTGGAAATGTAAGAACTTTACTTTGTGCACTTCCTCTGTAAATCCTCCTGGAAATGTAAGAACTTTACTTTATGCACTTCCTCTGTAAATACTCCTGGAAATGTAAGAACTCTACTTTGTGCACTTCCTCTGTAATCCCTCCTGGAAATGAAAGGACTCTACTTTCTGCACTTCCTCTTTAATTCCCTCTGGAAACGTAAGAACTTTACTTTATGCACTTCTTCTTTAATCCATCCTGGAAATGTAAAAACTCTACTTTGTGCACTTCCTCTGTAATCCCTCCTGGAAATGTAAGAACTTTGTGCACTTCCTCTGTAATTCCTCCTGGAAATGTAAGAACTCTACTTTATGCAGTTCCTCTGTTATTCCTCCTGGAAATGTAAGAACTTTACTTTATGCACTTCCTCTGTAATCCCTCCTGGAAATGTAAGAACTTTACTTTATGCACTTCCTCTGTAATGACTCCTGGAAATGGAAGAACTCTACTTTGTGCATTTCCTCTATAATTCCTACTGGAAACGTAAGAACTTTACTTTATGCACTTCCTCTGTAATCCCTCCTGGAAATGTAAGAACTTTACTTTTTGCACTTCTTCTGTAAATACTCCTGGAAATGTAAGAACTTTAATTTATGCACTTCCTCTGTAATCCCTCCTGGAAATGTAAGGACTCTACTTTGTGCACTTCCTCTGTAATCCCTCCAGGAAATGTAAAGACTCTACTTTCTGCACTTCCTCTTTAATTCCTCATGGAAACGTAAGAACTTTACTATAGGCACTTCCTCTGTAATGCCTCCTGGAAAATGTAAGGACTCTACTTTGTGCACTGCCTCTGTAATCCCTCCTGGAAATGTAAGGACTCTACTTTCTGCACTTCCTCTTTAATTCCTCATGGAAATGTAAGAACTTTACTTTATGCACTTCCTCAGTAATCCCTCCTGGAAATGTAAGAACTTTACTTTGTGCACTTCCTCTGTAAATCCTCCTGGAAATGTAAGAACTTTACTTTATGCACTTCCTCTGTAATCCCTCCTGGAAATGTAACCACTCTACTTTGTGCATTTCCTCTATAATTCCTCCTGGAAATGTAAGAAATTTATGCACTTCTTCTGTAATCCCACCTGGAAATGTAAGAACTCTACTTTGTGCACTTTCTCTGTAAATCCTCCAGGAAATGTAAGAACTTTACTTTATGCACTTCCTCTGTAATACCTACTGGAAATGTAAGAACTCTACCTTGTGCACTTCCTCTTTAATTCCTCATTTAAATGTAAGAACTTTACTTTATGCACTTCCTCTGTAATGCCTCCTTAAAATGTAAGCACTCTACTTTGTGCACATCCCCTGTAATCCCTCCTGGAAATGTAAGGACTCTACTTTGTGCACTTCCTCTGTAATCCCTCCTGGAATTGTAAGAAATTTACTTTATGCACTTTCTCTGTAATCCCTCCTGGAAATGTAAGGACTCTATTTTGTGCATTTCCTCTATAATTCCTCCTGGAAATGTAAGAACTTTACTTTATGCACTTCCTCTGAAATCTCTCCTGGAAATGTAAGTACTTTATTTTATGCACTTCCTCTGTAATCCCTCCTGGAAATGTAAGAAATCTCCTTTGTGCACTTCCTCTGTAATCCCTCCTGGAAATGTAAGCAATCTACTTTGTGCACTTCTTCTGTAATCCCTCCTGGGAATGTAAGAATGTTGTGCATTTCCTCTGTAATTCTTCCTGGAAATGTAAGAACTTTACTTTGTGCACTTCCTCTGTAATCCCTCCTGGAAATGTAAGAACTTTACTTTATGCACTTCCTCAGTAATCCCTCCTGGAAATGTAAGAACTCTACTTTGTGCACTTCCTCTGCAATCCCTCCTGGAAATGTAAGAACTTTACTTTATGCACTTCCTCTGTAATCCCTCCTGGAAATGTAAGAACTCTACTTTGTGCACTTCCTCTGCAATCCCTCCTGGAAATGTAAGAACTTTACTTTATGCACTTCCTCTGTAATCCCTCCTGGAGATGTAAGAACTCTACTTTGTGCATTTCCTCTATAATTCCTCCTGGAAATGTAAGAACTTTATGCACTTCTTCTGTAATCCCACCTGGAAATGTAAGAACTCTACTTTGTGCACTTCCTCTGTAAATCCTCCTGGAAATGTAAGAACTTTACTTTATGCACTTCCTCTGTAATACCTCCTGGAAATGTAAGAACTCTACTTTGTGCACTTCCTCTTTAATTCCTCATGGAAATGTAAGAACTTTACTTTATGCACTTCCTCTGTAATCCCTCCTGGAAATGTAAGAACTCTACTTTGTGCACATCCCCTGTAATCCCTCCTGGAAATGTAAAGACTCTACTTTGTGCACTTCCTCTGTAATCCCTCCTGGAAATGTAAGAAATTTACTTTATACACTTTCTCTGTAATCCCTCCTGGAAATGTAAGGACTCTATTTTGTGCATTTCCTCTATAATTCCTCCTGGAAATGTAAGAACTTTACTTTATGTACTTCCTCTGTAATCTCTCCTGGAAATGTAAGTACTTTACTTTATGCACTTCCTCTGTAATCCCTCCTGGAAATGTAAGAAATCTACTTTGTGCACTTCCTCTGTAATCCCTCCTGGAAATGTAAGAAATCTACTTTGTGCACTTCCTCTGTAATCCCTCCTGGGAATGTAAGAATGTTGTACATTTCCTCTGTAATTCTTCCTGGAAATGTAAGAACTTTACTTTATGCACTTCCTCTGTAAATCCTTCTGGAAATGTAAGAACTTTACTTTGTGCACTTCCTCTGTAATCCCTCCTGGAAATGTAAGGACTCTACTTTGTGCACTTCCTCTGTAATCCCTCCTGGAAATGTAAGAACTTTACTTTATGCACTTCCTCTGTAATCCCTCCTGGAAATGTAAGAACTTTATGCACTTCTTCTGTAATCCCTCCTGGAAATGTAAGAACTCTACTTTGTAAACTTCCTCTGTTATCCCTCCTGGAAATGTAAGAACTTTACTATTCTGCACTTCCTCTTTAATCCCTCCTGGAAATGTAAAAACTCTACTTTGTGCACTTCCTCTGTAATCCCTCCTGGAAATGTAAGAACTTTGTGCACTTCCTCTGTAATTCCTCCTGGATATGTAAGAACTCTACTTTATGTAATTCCTCTATAATTCCTCCTGGAAATGTAAGAACTCTACTTTGTGCATTTCCTCTATAATTCCTCCTGGATATGTAAGAACTTTACTTTATGCACTTCCTCAGTAATTCCTCCTGGAAATGTAAGATCTTTACTTTGTGCACTTCCTCTGTAAATCCTCCTGGAAATGTAAGAACTTTACTTTATGCACTTCCTCTGTAATCCCTCCTGGAAATGTAAGAACTTTACTTTATGCACTTCTTCTGTAATCCCTCCTGGAAATGTAAGAACTCTACTTTGTGCACTTCCTCTGTAATCCCTCCTGGAAATGTAAGAACTTTACTATTCTGCACTTCCTCTTTAATCCCTCCTGGAAATGTAAAAACTCTACTTTGTGCACTTCCTCTGTAATCCCTCCTGGAAATGTAAGAACTTTGTGCACTTCCTCTGTAATTCCTCCTGGAAATGTAAGAACTCTACTTCATGCAATTCCTCTGTAATTCCTCCTGGAAATGTAAGAACTCTACTTTGTGCATTTCCTCTATAATTCCTCCTGGATATGTAAGAAGTTTACTTTATGCACTTCCTCAGTCATTCCTCCTGTAAATGTAAGATCTTTACTTTGTGCACTTCCTCTGTAAATCCTCCTGGAAATGTAAGAACTTTACTTTATGCACTTCCTCTGTAATCCCTCCTGGAAATGTAACGACTCTACTTTGTGCATTTCCTCTTTAATTCCTCCTGGAAATGTAAGAACTTTACTTTATGCACTTCCTCTGTAATCTCTCCTGGAAATGTAAGTACTTTACTTTATGCACTTCCTCTGTAATCCCTCCTGGAAATGTAAGAACTCTACTTTGTGCACATCCCCTGTAATCCCTCCTGGAAATGTAAGGACTCTACTTTGTGCACTTCCTCTGTAATCCCTCCTGGAATTGTAAGAAATTTACTTTATGCACTTTCTCTGTAATCCCTCCTGGAAATGTAAGGACTCTATTTTGTGCATTTCCTCTATAATTCCTCCTGGAAATGTAAGAACTTTACTTTATGCACTTCCTCTGTAATCTCTCCTGGAAATGTAAGTACTTTACTTTATGCACTTCCTCTGTAATCCCTCCTGGAAATGTAAGAAATCTACTTTGTGCACTTCCTCTGTAATCCCTCCTGGAAATGTAAGCAGTCTACTTTGTGCACTTCCTCTGTAATCCCTCCTGGGAATGTAAGAATGTTGTGCATTTCCTCTGTAATTCTTCCTGGAAATGTAAGAACTTTACTTTATGCACTTCCTCTGTAATCCCTCCTGGAAATGTAAGAACTTTACTTCATGCACTTCCTCAGTAATCCCTCCTGGAAATGTAAGAACTCTACTTTGTGCACTTCCTCTGTAATCCCTCCTGGAAATGTAAGAACTTTACTTTATGCACTTCCTCTGTAATCCCTCCTGGAGATGTAAGAACTCAACTTTGTGCATTTCCTCTATAATTCCTCCTGGAAATGTAAGAACTTTATGCACTTCTTCTGTAATCCCACCTGGAAATGTAAGAACTCTACTTTGTGCACTTCCTCTGTAAATTCTCCTGGAAATGTAAGAAATTTACTTTATGCACTTCCTCTGTAATACCTCCTGGAAATGTAAGAACTCTACTTTGTGCACATCCCCTGTAATCCCTCCTGGAAATGTAAGGACTCTACTTTGTGCACTTCCTCTGTAATCCCTCCTGGAAATGTAAGGAATTTACTTTATGCACTTTCTCTGTAATCCCTCCTGGAAATGTAAGGACTCTATTTTGTGCATTTCCTCTATAATTCCTCATGGAAATGTAAGAACTTTACTTTATGCACTTCCTCTGTAATCTCTCCTGGAAATGTAAGTACTTTACTTTATGCACTTCCTCTGTAATCCCTCCTGGAAATGTAAGAAATCTACTTTGTGCACTTCCTCTGTAATCCCTCCTGGAAATGTAAGGACTCTACTTTGTGCACTTCCTCTGTAATCCCTCCTGGAAATGTAAGAACTTTACTTTATGCACTTCCTCTGTAATCCCTCCTGGAAATGTAAGAACTTTACTTTATGCACTTCTTCTGTAATCCCTCCTGGAAATGTAAGAACTCTACTTTGTGCACTTCCTCTGTAGTCCCTCCTGGAAATGTAAGAACTTTACTATTCTGCACTTCCTCTTTTATCCCTCCTGGAACTGTAAAAACTCTACTTTGTGCACTTCCTCTGTAATCCCTCCTGGAAATGTAAGAACTTTGTGCACTTCCTCTGTAATTCCTCCTGGAAATGTAAGAACTCTACTTTATGCAATTCCTCTGTAATTCCTCCTGGAAATGTAAGAACTCTACTTTGTGCATTTCCTCTATAATTCCTCCTGGATATGTAAGAACTTTACTTTATGCACTTCCTCAGTAATTCCTCCTGGAAATGTAAGATCTTTACTTTGTGCACTTCCTCTGTAAATCCTCCTGGAAATGTAAGAACGTTGTGCATTTCTCCTGTAATCCCTCCTGGAAATGTAAGAACTTTACTTTATGCACTTCCTCAGTAATTCCTCCTGGAAATGTAAGATCTTTACTTTGTGCACTTCCTCTGTAAATCCTCCTGGAAATGTAAGAACTTTACTTTATGCACTTCCTCTGTAATCCCTCCTGGAAATGTAAGAACTTTACTTTATGCACTTCCTCTGTAATCCCTCGTGGAAATGTAACGACTCTACTTTGTGCATTTCCTCTTTAATTCCTCCTGGAAATGTAAGAACTTTACTTTATGCACTTCCTCTGTAATCCCTCCTGGAAATGTAAGAAATCTACTTTGTGCACTTCCTCTGTAATCCCTCCTGGAAATGTAAGAACGTTGTGCATTTCTCCTGTAATCCCTCCTGGAAATGTAAGAACTTTACTTTATGCACTTCATCCTGGAAATGTAAGAACTTTACTTTGTGCACATCCCCTGTAATCCCTCCTGGAAATGTAAGAACTTTACTTTATGCACTTCCTCTGTAAATTCTCCTGGAAATGTAAGAACTTTACTTTATGCACTTCCTCTGTTATCCCTCCTGGAAATGTAAGAACTCTACTTTGTGCATTTCCTCTATAATTCCGCCTGGTAATGTAAGAACTTTATGCACTTCTTCTGTAATCCCACCTGGAAATGTAAGAACTCTACTTTGTGCACTTCCTCTGTAAATCCTCCTGGAAATGTAAGAACTTTACTTTATGCACTTCCTCTGTAATACCTCCTGGAAATGTAAGAACTCTACTTTGTGCACTTCCTCTTTAATTCCTCATGGAAATGTAAGAGCTTTACTTTATGCACTTCCTCTGTAATCCCTCCTGGAAATGTAAGAACTCTACTTTGTGCTCATCCCCTGTAATCCCTCCTGGAAATGTAAGGACTCTACTTTGTGCACTTCCTCTGTAATCCCTCCTGGAAATGTAAGAAATTTACTTCATGCACTTTCTCTGTAATCCCTCCTGGAAATGTAAGAACTCTATTTTGTGCATTTCCTCTATAATTCCTCCTGGAAATGTAAGAACTTTACTTTATGCACTTCCTCTGTAATCTCTCCTGGAAATGTAAGTACTTTACTTTATGCACTTCCTCTGTAATCCCTCCTGGAAATGTAAGAAATCTACTTTGTGCACTTCTTCTGTAATCCCTCCTGGAAATGTAAGAAATCTACTTTGTGCACTTCCTCTGTGATCCCTCCTGGGAATGTAAGAATGTTGTGCATTTCCTCTGTAATTCTTCCTGGAAATGTAAGAATCTTACTTTATGCACTTCCTCTGTAATCCCTCCTGGAAATGTAAGAACTTTAATTTATGCACTTCCTCAGTAATCCCTCCTGGAAATGTAAGAACTCTACTTTGTGCACTTCCTCTTTAATTCCTCATGGAAATTTAAGAACTTTACTTTATGCACTTCCTCTGTAATCCCTCCTGGATATGTAAGAACTCTACTTTGTGCACATCCCCTGCAATCCCTCCTGGAAATGTAAGGACTCTATTTTGTGCACTTCCTCTGTAATCCCTCCTGGAATTGTAAGAAATTTACTTCATGCACTTCCTCTGTAAATCCTCCTGGAAATGTAAGAAATTTACTTTATGCACTTCCTCTGTAATACCTCCTGGAAATGTAAGAACTCTACTTTGTGCACATCCCCTGTAATCCCTCCTGCAAATGTAAGGACTCTACTTTGTGCACTTCCTCTGTAATCCCTCCTGAAAATGTAAGGAATTTACTTTATGCACTTTCTCTGTAATCCCTCCTGGAAATGTAAGGACTCTATTTTGTGCATTTCCTCTATAATTCCTCATGGAAATGTAAGAACTTTACTTTATGCACTTCCTCTGTAATCTCTCCTGGAAATGTAAGTACTTTACTTTATGCACTTCCTCTGTAATCCCTCCTGGAAATGTAAGAAATCTACTTTGTGCACTTCCTCTGTAATCCCTCCTGGAAATGTAAGCAATCTACTTTGTGCACTTCCTCTGTAATCCCTCCTGGGAATGTAAGAATGTTGTGCATTTCCTCTGTAATTCTTCCTGGAAATGTAAGAACTTTACTTTATGCACTTCCTCTGTAATCCCTCCTGGAAATGTAAGAACTTTACTTTATGCACTTCCTCAGTAATCCCTCCTGGAAATGTAAGAACTCTACTTTGTGCACTTCCTCTGTAATCCCTCCTGGAAATATAAGAACTTTACTTTATGCACTTCCTCTGTAATCCCTTCTGGAGATGTAAGAACTCTACTTTGTGCATTTCCTCTATAATTCCTCCTGGAAATGTAAGAACTTTATGCACTTCTTCTGTAATCCCACCTGGAAATGTAAGAACTCTACTTTGTGCACATCCACTGTAATCCCTCCTGGAAATATAAGAACTTTACTTTATGCACTTCCTCAGTAATCCCTCCTGGAAATGTAAGAACTCTACTTTGTGCACTTCCTCTGTAAATCCTCCTGGAAATGTAAGAAATTTACTTTATGCACTTCCTCTGTAATACCTCCTGGAAATGTAAGAACTCTACTTTGTGCACTTCCTCTTTAATTCCTCATGGAAATGTAAGAACTTTACTTTATGCACTTCCTATGTAATCCCTCCTGGAAATGTAATAACTCTACTTTGTGCACATCCACTGTAATCCCTCCTGGAAATGTAAGGACTCTACTTTGTGCACTTCCTCTGTAATCCCTCCTGGAAATGTAAGGAATTTACTTTATGCACTTTCTCTGTAATCCCTCCTGGAAATGTAAGGACTCTATTTTGTGCATTTCCTCTATAATTCCTCCTGTAAATGTAAGAACTTTACTTTATGCACTTCCTCTGTAATCTCTCCTGGAAATGTAAGTACTTTACTTTATGCACTTCCTCTGTAATCCCTCCTGGAAATGTAAGAAATCTACTTTGTGCACTTCCTCTGTAATCCCTCCTGGAAATGTAAGAAATCTACTTTGTGCACTTCCTCTGTAACCCCTCCTGGGAATGTAAGAATGTTGTGCATTTCCTCTGTAATTCTTCCTGAAAATGTAAGAACTTTACTTTATGCACTTCTTCTGTAATCCCACCTGGAAATGTAAGAACTCTACTTTGTGCACTTCCTCTGTAAATCCTCCTGGAAATGTAAGAAATTTACTTCATGAACTTCCTCTGTAATACCTCCTGGAAATGTAAGAACTCTACTTTGTGCACATCCCCTGTAATCCCTCCTGGAAATGTAAGGACTCTACTTTGTGCACTTCCTCTGTAATCCCTCCTGGAAATGTAAGGAATTTACTTTATGCACTTTCTCTGTAATCCCTCCTGGAAATGTAAGGACTCTATTTTGTGCATTTCCTCTATAATTCCTCCTGGAAATGTAAGAACTTTACTTTATGCACTTCCTCTGTAATCTCTCCTGGAAATGTAAGTACTTTACTTTATGCACTTCCTCTGTAATCCCTCCTGGAAATGTAAGAAATCTACTTTGTGCACTTCCTCTGTAATCCCTCCTGGAAATTTAAGAACTTTAATTTATGCACTTCCTCAGTAATCCCTCCTGGAAATGTAAGAACTCTACTTTGTGCACTTCCTCTGTAATCCCTCCTGGAAATGTAAGAACTCTACTTTGTGCACATCCCCTGTAATCCCTCCTGGAAATGTAAGGACTCTACTTTGTGCACTTCCTCTGTAATCCCTCCTGGAATTGTAAGAAATTTACTTTATGCACTTTCTCTGTAATCCCTCCTGGAAATGTAAGGACTCTATTTTGTGCATTTCCTCTATAATTCCTCCTGGAAATGTAAGAACTTTACTTTATGCACTTCCTCTGTAATCTCTCCTGGAAATGTAAGTACTTTACTTTATGCACTTCCTCTGTAATCCCTCCTGGAAATGTAAGAAATCTACTTTGTGCACTTCCTCTGTAATCCCTCCTGGAAATGTAAGCAATCTACTTTGTGCACTTCCTTTGTAATCCCTCCTGGGAATGTAAGAATGTTGTGCATTTCCTCTGTAATTCTTCCTGGAAATGTAAGAACTTTACTTTATGCACTTCCTCTGTAATCCCTCCTGGAAATGTAAGAACTTTACTTTATGCACTTCCTCAGTAATCCCTCCTGGAAATGTAAGAACTTTACTTTATGCACTTCCTCTGTAATCCCTCCTGGAAATGTAAGAACTTTACTTTATGCACTTCCTCTGTAATCCCTCCTGGAGATGTAACAACTCGACTTTGTGCATTTCCTCTATAATTCCTCCTGGAAATGTAAGAACTTTACTTTATGCACTTCCTCTGTAATCTCTCCTGGAAATGTAAGTACTTTACTTTATGCACTTCCTCTGTAATCCCTCCTGGAAATGTAAGAAATCTACTTTGTGCACTTCCTCTGTAATCCCTCCTGGAAATGTAAGAAATCTACTTTGTGCACTTCCTCTGTAATCCCTCCTGGGAATGTAAGAATGTTGTGCATTTCCTCTGTAATTCTTCCTGAAAATGTAAGAACTTTACTTTATGCACTTCTTCTGTAATCCCACCTGGAAATGTAAGAACTCTACTTTGTGCACTTCCTCTTTAATTCCTCTTGGAAATGTAAGAAATTTACTTCATGCACTTCCACTGTAATCCCTCCTGGAAATGTAAGAACTCTACTTTGTGCACATCCCCTGTAATCCCTCCTGGAAATGTAAGGACTCTACTTTGTGCACTTCCTCTGTAATCCCTCCTGGAAATGTAAGGAATTTACTTCATGCACTTTCTCTGTAATCCCTCCTGGAAATGTAAGGACTCTATTTTGTGCATTTCCTCTATAATTCCTCCTGGAAATGTAAGAACTTTACTTTATGCACTTCCTCTGTAATCTCTCCTGGAAATGTAAATGCTTTACTTTATGCACTTCCTCTGTAATCCCTCCTGGAAATGTAAGAAATCTACTTTGTGCACTTCCTCTGTAATCCCTCCTGGAAATTTAAGAACTTTAATTTATGCACTTCCTCAGTAATCCCTCCTGGAAATGTAAGAACTCTACTTTGTGCACTTCCTCTTTAATTCCTCATGGAAATGTAAGAACTTTACTTTATGCACTTCCTCTGTAATCCCTCCTGGAAATGTAAGAACTCTACTTTGTGCACATCCCCTGTAATCCCTCCTGGAAATGTAAGGACTCTACTTTGTGCACTTCCTCTGTAATCCCTCCTGGAATTGTAAGAAATTTACTTTATGCACTTTCTCTGTAATCCCTCCTGGAAATGTAAGGACTCTATTTTGTGCATTTCCTCTATAATTCCTCCTGGAAATGTAAGAACTTTACTTTATGCACTTCCTCTGTAATCTCTCCTGGAAATGTAAGTACTTTACTTTATGCACTTCCTCTGTAATCCCTCCTGGAAATGTAAGAAATCTACTTTGTGCACTTCCTCTGTAATCCCTCCTGGAAATGTAAGCAATCTACTTTGTGCACTTCCTTTGTAATCCCTCCTGGGAATGTAAGAATGTTGTGCATTTCCTCTGTAATTCTTCCTGGAAATGTAAGAACTTTACGTTATGAACTTCCTCTGTAATCCCTCCTGGAAATGTAAGAACTTTACTTTATGCACTTCCTCAGTAATCCCTCCTGGAAATGTAAGAACTCTACTTTGTGCACTTCCTCTGTAATCCCTCCTGGAAATGTAAGAACTTTACTTTATGCACTTCCTCTGTAATCCCTCCTGGAGATGTAACAACTCGACTTTGTGCATTTCCTCTATAATTACTCCTGGAAATGTAAGAACTTTATGCACTTCTTCTGTAATCCCACCTGGAAATGTAAGAACTCTACTTTGTGCACTTCCTCTGTAAATCCTCCTGGAAATGTAAGAAATTTACTTTATGCACTTCCTCTGTAATATCTCCTGGAAATGTAAGAACTCTACTTTGTGCACTTCCTCTTTAATTCCTCATGGAAATGTAAGAACTTTACTTCATGCACTTCCTCTGTAATCCCTCCTGGAAATGTAAGAACTCTACTTTGTGCACATCCCCTGTAATCCCTCCTGGAAATGTAAGGACTCTACTTTGTGCACTTCCTCTGTAATCCCTCCTGGAAATGTAAGGAATTTACTTTATGCACTTTCTCTGTAATCCCTCCTGGAAATGTAAGGACTCTATTTTGTGCATTTCCTCTATAATTCCTCCTGGAAATGTAAGAACTTTACTTTATGCACTTCCTCTGTAATCTCTCCTGGAAATGTAAGTACTTTACTTTATGCACTTCCTCTGTAATCCCTCCTGGAAATGTAAGAAATCTACTTTGTGCACTTCCTCTGTAATCCCTCCTGGAAATGTAAGAAATCTAATTTGTGCACTTCCTCTGTAATCCCTCCTGGGAATGTAAGAATGTTGTGCATTTCCTCTGTAATTCTTCCTGGAAATGTAAGAACTTTACTTTATGCACTTCCTCTGTAAATCCTTCTGGAAATGTAAGAACTCTACTTTGTGCATTTCCTCTATAATTCCTCCTGGAAATGTAAGAACTTTACTTTATGCACTTCCTCAGTAATCCCTCCTGGAAATGTAAGAACTCTACTTTGTGCTCTTCCTCTGTAATCCCTCCTGGAAATGTAAGAACTTTACTTTCTGCACTTCCTCTTTAATCCCTCCTGGAAATGTAAAAACTCTACTTTGTGCACTTCCTCTGTAATCCCTCCTGGAAATGTAAGAACATTGTGCACTTCCTCTGTAATTCCTCCTGGAAATGTAAGAACTCTACTTTATGCAATTCCTCTGTAATTCCTCCTGGAAATGTAAGAACTCTACTTTGTGCATTTCCTCTATAATTCCTCCTGGAAATGTAAGAACTTTACTTTATGCACTTCCTCAGTAATCCCTCCTGGAAATGTAAGAACTTTACTTTGTGCACTTCCTCTGTAAATCCTCCTGGAAATGTAAGAACTTTACTTTATGCACTTCCTCTGTAATCCCTCCTGGAAATGTAATGACTCTACTTTGTGCATTTTCTCTATAATTCCTCCTGGAAATGTAAGAACTTTACTTTATGCACTTCCTCTGTAATCCCTCCTGGAAATGTAAGAAATCTACTTTGTGCACTTCCTCTGTAATCCCTCCTGGAAATGTAAGAACGTTGTGCATTTCTTCTGTAATTGCTCCTGGAAATGTAAGAACATTACTTTATGCACATCCCCTGTTATCCCTCCTGGAAATGTAAGAATTTTACTTTATGCATTTCCTCCTGGAAATGTAAGAACATTACTTTATGCACATCCCCTGTAATCCCTCCTGGAAATGTAAGAACTTTCTTTTATGCACTTCCTCCTGGAAATGTAAGAACTTTACTTTGTGCACATCCCCTGTAATCCCTCCTGGAAATGTAAGAACTTTACTTTATGCACTTCCTCTGTAAATCCTCCTGGAAATGTAAGAACTTTACTTTATGCACTTCCTCTGTTATCCCTCCTGGAAATGTAAGAACTCTACTTTGTGCATTTCCTCTATAATTCCTCCTGGTAATGTAAGAACTTTATGCACTTCTTCTGTAATTCCACCTGGAAATGAAAGAACTCTACTTTGTGCACTTCCTCTGTAAATCCTCCTGGAAATGTAAGAACTTTACTTTATGCACTTACTCTGTAATACCTCTTGGAAATGTAAGAACTCTACTTTGTGCACTTCCTCTTTAATTCCTCATGGAAATGTAAGAACTTTACTTTATGCACTTCCTCTGTAATACCTCTTGGAAATGTAAGAACTCTACTTTGTGCACTTCCTCTTTAATTCCTCATGGAAATGTAAGAACTTTACTTTATGCACTTCCTCTGTAAATCCTTCTGGAAATGTAAGAACTTTACTTTATGCACTTCCTCAGTAATCCCTCCTGGAAATGTAAGGACTCTACTTTGTGCACTTCCTCTGTAATCCCTACTGGAAATGTAAGAACTTTACTTTATGCACTTCCTCTGTAATCCCTCCTGGAAATGTAAGAACTTTACTTTATGCACTTCTTCTGTAATCCCTCCTGGAAATGTAAGAACTCTACTTTCTGCACTTCCTCTTTAATCCCTCCTGGAAATGTAAAATCTCTACTTTGTGCACTTCCTCTGTAATCCCTCCTGGAAATGTAAGAACTTTGTGCACTTCCTCTGTAATTCCTCCTGGAAATGTAAGAACTCTACTTCATGCAATTCCTCTGTAATTCCTCCTGGAAATGTAAGAACTCTACTTTGTGCATTTCCTCTATAATTCCTCCTGGAAATGTAAGAACTTTACTTTATGCACTTCCTCAGTAATCCCTCCTGGAAATGTAAGAACTTTACTTTGTACACTTCCTCTGTAAATTCTCCTGGAAATGTAAGAAATTTACTTTATGCACTTACTCTGTAATCCCTCCTGGAAATGTGAGAACTTTAATTTATGCACTTCCTCTGTAATCCCTCCTGGAAATGTAACGACTCTACTTTGTGCATTTCCTCTATAATTCCTCCTGGAAATGTAAGAACTCTACTTTATGCACTTCCTCTGTAATCCCTCCTGGAAATGTAAGAAATCTACTTTGTGCACTTCCTCTGTAATCCCTCCTGGAAATGTAAGAACGTTGTGCATTTCCTCTGTAATTGCTCCTGGAAATGTAAGAACATTACTTTTTGCACATCCCCTGTAATCCCTCCTGGAAATGTAAGAACTTTACTTTATGCACTTCCTCTGTAAATCCTCCTGGAAATGTAAGAATTTTACTTTGTGCACATCCCCTGTAATCCCTCCTGGAAATGTAAGAACTTTACTTTATGCACTTCCTCTGTAAATCCTCCTGGAAATGTAAGAACTTTACTTTATTCACTTCCTCTGTAAATCCTCCTGGAAATGTAAGAACTTTACTTTATGCACTTCCTCTGTAAATCCTCCTGGAAATGTAAGAAGTTTACTTTATGCACTTCTTCTGTAATCCCTCCTGGAAATGTAAGAACTCTACTTTGTGCATTTCCTCTATAATTCCTCCTGGAAATGTAAGAACTTTATGCACTTCTTCTGTAATCCCACCTGGAAATGTAAGAACTCTACTTTGTGCACATCCTCTGTAAGTCATCCTGGAAATGTATGAACTTTTCTTTATGCACTTCCTCAGTAATCCCTCCTGGAAATGTAAGAACTCTACTTTGTGCTCTTCCTCTGTAATCCCTCCTGGAAATGTAAGAACTTTACTTTCTGCACTTCCTCTTTAATCCCTCCTGGAAATGTAAAAACTCTACTTTGTGCACTTCCTCTGTAATCCCTCCTGGAAATGTAAGAACATTGTGCACTTCCTCTGTAATTCCTCCTGGAAATGTAAGAACTCTACTTTATGCAATTCCTCTGTAATTCCTCCTGGAAATGTAAGAACTCTACTTTGTGCATTTCCTCTATAATTCCTCCTGGAAATGTAAGAACTTTACTTTATGCACTTCCTCAGTAATCCCTCCTGGAAATGTAAGAACTTTACTTTGTGCACTTCCTCTGTAAATCCTCCTGGAAATGTAAGAACTTTACTTTATGCACTTCCTCTGTAATCCCTCCTGGAAATGTAATGACTCTACTTTGTGCATTTTCTCTATAATTCCTCCTGGAAATGTAAGAACTTTACTTTATGCACTTCCTCTGTAATCCCTCCTGGAAATGTAAGAAATCTACTTTGTGCACTTCCTCTGTAATCCCTCCTGGAAATGTAAGAACGTTGTGCATTTCTTCTGTAATTGCTCCTGGAAATGTAAGAACATTACTTTATGCACATCCCCTGTTATCCCTCCTGGAAATGTAAGAATTTTACTTTATGCATTTCCTCCTGGAAATGTAAGAACATTACTTTATGCACATCCCCTGTAATCCCTCCTGGAAATGTAAGAACTTTCTTTTATGCACTTCCTCCTGGAAATGTAAGAACTTTACTTTGTGCACATCCCCTGTAATCCCTCCTGGAAATGTAAGAACTTTACTTTATGCACTTCCTCTGTAAATCCTCCTGGAAATGTAAGAACTTTACTTTATGCACTTCCTCTGTTATCCCTCCTGGAAATGTAAGAACTCTACTTTGTGCATTTCCTCTATAATTCCTCCTGGTAATGTAAGAACTTTATGCACTTCTTCTGTAATTCCACCTGGAAATGAAAGAACTCTACTTTGTGCACTTCCTCTGTAAATCCTCCTGGAAATGTAAGAACTTTACTTTATGCACTTACTCTGTAATACCTCTTGGAAATGTAAGAACTCTACTTTGTGCACTTCCTCTTTAATTCCTCATGGAAATGTAAGAACTTTACTTTATGCACTTCCTCTGTAATACCTCTTGGAAATGTAAGAACTCTACTTTGTGCACTTCCTCTTTAATTCCTCATGGAAATGTAAGAACTTTACTTTATGCACTTCCTCTGTAAATCCTTCTGGAAATGTAAGAACTTTACTTTATGCACTTCCTCAGTAATCCCTCCTGGAAATGTAAGGACTCTACTTTGTGCACTTCCTCTGTAATCCCTACTGGAAATGTAAGAACTTTACTTTATGCACTTCCTCTGTAATCCCTCCTGGAAATGTAAGAACTTTACTTTATGCACTTCTTCTGTAATCCCTCCTGGAAATGTAAGAACTCTACTTTCTGCACTTCCTCTTTAATCCCTCCTGGAAATGTAAAATCTCTACTTTGTGCACTTCCTCTGTAATCCCTCCTGGAAATGTAAGAACTTTGTGCACTTCCTCTGTAATTCCTCCTGGAAATGTAAGAACTCTACTTCATGCAATTCCTCTGTAATTCCTCCTGGAAATGTAAGAACTCTACTTTGTGCATTTCCTCTATAATTCCTCCTGGAAATGTAAGAACTTTACTTTATGCACTTCCTCAGTAATCCCTCCTGGAAATGTAAGAACTTTACTTTGTACACTTCCTCTGTAAATTCTCCTGGAAATGTAAGAAATTTACTTTATGCACTTACTCTGTAATCCCTCCTGGAAATGTGAGAACTTTAATTTATGCACTTCCTCTGTAATCCCTCCTGGAAATGTAACGACTCTACTTTGTGCATTTCCTCTATAATTCCTCCTGGAAATGTAAGAACTCTACTTTATGCACTTCCTCTGTAATCCCTCCTGGAAATGTAAGAAATCTACTTTGTGCACTTCCTCTGTAATCCCTCCTGGAAATGTAAGAACGTTGTGCATTTCCTCTGTAATTACTCCTGGAAATGTAAGAACATTACTTTTTGCACATCCCCTGTAATCCCTCCTGGAAATGTAAGAACTTTACTTTATGCACTTCCTCTGTAAATCCTCCTGGAAATGTAAGAATTTTACTTTGTGCACATCCCCTGTAATCCCTCCTGGAAATGTAAGAACTTTACTTTATGCACTTCCTCTGTAAATCCTCCTGGAAATGTAAGAACTTTACTTTATTCACTTCCTCTGTAAATCCTCCTGGAAATGTAAGAACTTTACTTTATGCACTTCCTCTGTAAATCCTCCTGGAAATGTAAGAAGTTTACTTTATGCACTTCTTCTGTAATCCCTCCTGGAAATGTAAGAACTCTACTTTGTGCATTTCCTCTATAATTCCTCCTGGAAATGTAAGAACTTTATGCACTTCTTCTGTAATCCCACCTGGAAATGTAAGAACTCTACTTTGTGCACATCCTCTGTAAGTCATCCTGGAAATGTATGAACTTTTCTTTATGCACTTCCTCTGTAATACCTCCTGGAAATGTAAGAACTTTACTTTGTGCACTTCCTCTTTAATTCCTCATGGAAATGTAAGAACTTAACTTTATGTACTTCCTCTGCAATCCCTCCTGGAAATGTAAGAACTCTACTTTGTGCACATCCCCTGTAATCCCTCCTGGAAATGTAAGGACTCTACTTTGTGCACTTCCTCTGTAATCCCTCCTGGAAATGTAAGGACTCTATTTTGTGCATTTCCTCTATAATTCCTCCTGGAAATGTAAGAACTTTAATTTATGCACTTCCTCTGTAATCTCTCCTGGAAATGTAAGTACTTTACTTTATGCACTTCCTCTGTAATTCCTCCTGGAAATGTAAGAAATCTACTTTTTGCACTTCCTATGTAATCCCTCCTGGAAATGTAAGAAATCTACTTTGTGCACTTCCTCTTTAATCCCTCCTGGAAATGTAAGAAATCCACTTTGTGCACTTCCTCTGTAATCCCTCCTGGGAATGTAAGAATGTTGTGCATTTCCTCTGTAATTCCTCCTGGAAATGTAAGAACTTTACTTTATGCACTTCCTCTGTAATCCCTCCTGAAATGTAAGAACATTACTTTATGCACTTCCTCAGTAATCCCTCCTGGAAATGTAAGAACTCTACTTTGTGCACTTCCTCTGTAATCCCTCCTGGAAATGTAAGAACTTTACTTTATGCACTTCCTCTGTAAATCCTTCTGGAAATGTAAGAACTTTACTTTGTGCACTTCCTCTGTAATCCCTCCTGGAAATGTACGGACTCTACTTTGTGCACTTCCTCTTTAATCCCTCCTGGAAATGTAATAAATTTACTTTATGCACTTTCTCTGTAATCCCTCCTGGAAATGTAAGGACTCTATTTTGTGCATTTCCTCTATAATTCCTCCTGGAAATGTAAGAACTTTACTTTATGCACTTCCTCTGTAATCTCTCCTAGAAAAGTAAGTACTTTACTTTATGCACTTCCTCTGTAATCCCTCCTGGAAATGTAAGAAATCTACTTTGTGCACTTCCTCTGTAATCCCTCCTGGGAATGTAAGAATGTTGTACATTTCCTCTGTAATTCTTCCTGGAAATGTAAGAACTTTAATTTATGCACTTCCTCTGTAATCCCTCCTGGAAATGTAAGAACTTTACTTTCTGCATTTCCTCTTTAATCCCTCCTGGAAATGTAAAAACTCTACTTTGTGCACTTCCTCTGTAATCCCTCCTGGAAATGTAAGAACTTTGTGCACTTCCTCTGTAATTCCTCCTGGAAATGTAAGAACTCTACTTTTTGCAATTCCTCTGTAATTCCTCCTGGAAATGTAAGAACTCTACTTTGTGCATTTCCTCTATAATTCCTCCTGGAAATGTAAGAACTTTACTTTATGCACTTCCTCAGTAATCCCTCCTGGAAATGTAAGAACTTTACTTTGTGCACTTCCTCTGTAAATCCTCCTGGAAATGTAAGAACTTTACTTTATGCACTTACTCTGTAATCCCTCCTGGAAATGTAAGAACTTTACTTTATGCACTTCCTCTGTAATCCCTCCTGGAAAAGTAACGACTCTACTTCGTGCATTTCCTCTATAATTCCTCCTGGAAATGTAAGAACTTTACTTTATGCACTTCCTCTGTAATCCCTCCTGGAAATGTAAGAAATGTACTTTGTGCACTTCCTCTGTAATCCCTCCTGGAAATGTAAGAACGTTGTGCATTTCCTCTGTAATTGCTCCTGGAAATGTAAGAACATTACTTTATGCACATCCCCTGTGATCCCTCCTGGAAATGTAAGAACTTTACTTTATGCACTTCCTCTGTAAATCCTCCTGGAAATGTAAGAACTTTACTTTGTGCACATCCCCTGTAATCCCTCCTGGAAATGTAAGAACTTTACTTCATGCACTTCCTCTGTTAATCCTCCTGGAAATGTAAGAACTTTACTTTATGCACTTCTTCTGTAATCCCTCCTGGAAATGTAAGAACTCTACTTTGTGCACATCCCCTGTAATCCCTCCTGGAAATGTAAGGACTCTACTTTGTGCACTTCCTCTGTAATCCCTCCTGGAAATGTAAGGAATTTACTTTATGCACTTTCTCTGTAATCCCTCCTGGAAATGTAAGGACTCTATTTTGTGCATTTCCTCTATAATTCCTCATGGAAATGTAAGAACTCTACTTTATGCACTTCCTCTGTAATCTCTCCTGGAAATGTAAGTACTTTACTTTATGCACTTCCTCTGTAATCCCTCCTGGAAATGTAAGAAATCTACTTTGTGCACTTCCTCTGTAATCCCTCCTGGAAATGTAAGGACTCTACTTTGTGCACTTCCTCTGTAATCCCTCCTGGAAATGTAAGAACTTTACTTTATGCACTTCCTCTGTAATCCCTCCTGGAAATGTAAGAACTTTACTTTATGCACTTCTTCTGTAATCCCTCCTGGAAATGTAAGAACTCTACTTTGTGCACTTCCTCTGTAGTCCCTCCTGGAAATGTAAGAACTTTACTATTCTGCACTTCCTCTTTTATCCCTCCTGGAACTGTAAAAACTCTACTTTGTGCACTTCCTCTGTAATCCCTCCTGGAAATGTAAGAACTTTGTGCACTTCCTCTGTAATTCCTCCTGGAAATGTAAGAACTCTACTTTATGCAATTCCTCTGTAATTCCTCCTGGAAATGTAAGAACTCTACTTTGTGCATTTCCTCTATAATTCCTCCTGGATATGTAAGAACTTTACTTTATGCACTTCCTCAGTAATTCCTCCTGGAAATGTAAGATCTTTACTTTGTGCACTTCCTCTGTAAATCCTCCTGGAAATGTAAGAACGTTGTGCATTTCTCCTGTAATCCCTCCTGGAAATGTAAGAACTTTACTTTATGCACTTCCTCAGTAATTCCTCCTGGAAATGTAAGATCTTTACTTTGTGCACTTCCTCTGTAAATCCTCCTGGAAATGTAAGAACTTTACTTTATGCACTTCCTCTGTAATCCCTCCTGGAAATGTAAGAACTTTACTTTATGCACTTCCTCTGTAATCCCTCGTGGAAATGTAACGACTCTACTTTGTGCATTTCCTCTTTAATTCCTCCTGGAAATGTAAGAACTTTACTTTATGCACTTCCTCTGTAATCCCTCCTGGAAATGTAAGAAATCTACTTTGTGCACTTCCTCTGTAATCCCTCCTGGAAATGTAAGAACGTTGTGCATTTCTCCTGTAATCCCTCCTGGAAATGTAAGAACTTTACTTTATGCACTTCATCCTGGAAATGTAAGAACTTTACTTTGTGCACATCCCCTGTAATCCCTCCTGGAAATGTAAGAACTTTACTTTATGCACTTCCTCTGTAAATTCTCCTGGAAATGTAAGAACTTTACTTTATGCACTTCCTCTGTTATCCCTCCTGGAAATGTAAGAACTCTACTTTGTGCATTTCCTCTATAATTCCGCCTGGTAATGTAAGAACTTTATGCACTTCTTCTGTAATCCCACCTGGAAATGTAAGAACTCTACTTTGTGCACTTCCTCTGTAAATCCTCCTGGAAATGTAAGAACTTTACTTTATGCACTTCCTCTGTAATACCTCCTGGAAATGTAAGAACTCTACTTTGTGCACTTCCTCTTTAATTCCTCATGGAAATGTAAGAGCTTTACTTTATGCACTTCCTCTGTAATCCCTCCTGGAAATGTAAGAACTCTACTTTGTGCTCATCCCCTGTAATCCCTCCTGGAAATGTAAGGACTCTACTTTGTGCACTTCCTCTGTAATCCCTCCTGGAAATGTAAGAAATTTACTTCATGCACTTTCTCTGTAATCCCTCCTGTAAATGTAAGAACTCTATTTTGTGCATTTCCTCTATAATTCCTCCTGGAAATGTAAGAACTTTACTTTATGCACTTCCTCTGTAATCTCTCCTGGAAATGTAAGTACTTTACTTTATGCACTTCCTCTGTAATCCCTCCTGGAAATGTAAGAAATCTACTTTGTGCACTTCCTCTGTAATCCCTCCTGGAAATGTAAGAAATCTACTTTGTGCACTTCCTCTGTGATCCCTCCTGGGAATGTAAGAATGTTGTGCATTTCCTCTGTAATTCTTCCTGGAAATGTAAGAATCTTACTTTATGCACTTCCTCTGTAATCCCTCCTGGAAATGTAAGAACTTTAATTTATGCACTTCCTCAGTAATCCCTCCTGGAAATGTAAGAACTCTACTTTGTGCACTTCCTCTTTAATTCCTCATGGAAATTTAAGAACTTTAATTTATGCACTTCCTCTGTAATCCCTCCTGGAAATGTAAGAACTCTACTTTGTGCACATCCCCTGTAATCCCTCCTGGAAATGTAAGGACTCTATTTTGTGCACTTCCTCTGTAATCCCTCCTGGAAATGTAAGAAATCTACTTTGTGCACTTCCTCTGTAATCCCTCCTGGAAATGTAAGAAATCTACTTTGTGCACTTCCTCTGTAATCCCTCCTGGGAATGTAAGAATGTTGTGCATTTCCTCTGTAATTCTTCCTGAAAATGTAAGAACTTTACTTTATGCACTTCTTCTGTAATCCCACCTGGAAATGTAAGAACTCTACTTTGTGCACTTCCTCTTTAATTCCTCTTGGAAATGTAAGAAATTTACTTCATGCACTTCCACTGTAATCCCTCCTGGAAATGTAAGAACTCTACTTTTTGCACATCCCCTGTAATCCCTCCTGGAAATGTAAGGACTCTACTTTGTGCACTTCCTCTGTAATCCCTCCTGGAAATGTAAGGAATTTACTTCATGCACTTTCTCTGTAATCCCTCCTGGAAATGTAAGGACTCTATTTTGTGCATTTCCTCTATAATTCCTCCTGGAAATGTAAGAACTTTACTTTATGCACTTCCTCTGTAATCTCTCCTGGAAATGTAAATGCTTTACTTTATGCACTTCCTCTGTAATCCCTCCTGGAAATGTAAGAAATCTACTTTGTGCACTTCCTCTGTAATCCCTCCTGGAAATTTAAGAACTTTAATTTATGCACTTCCTCAGTAATCCCTCCTGGAAATGTAAGAACTCTACTTTGTGCACTTCCTCTTTAATTCCTCATGGAAATGTAAGAACTTTACTTTATGCACTTCCTCTGTAATCCCTCCTGGAAATGTAAGAACTCTACTTTGTGCACATCCCCTGTAATCCCTCCTGGAAATGTAAGGACTCTACTTTGTGCACTTCCTCTGTAATCCCTCCTGGAATTGTAAGAAATTTACTTTATGCACTTTCTCTGTAATCCCTCCTGGAAATGTAAGGACTCTATTTTGTGCATTTCCTCTATAATTCCTCCTGGAAATGTAAGAACTTTACTTTATGCACTTCCTCTGTAATCTCTCCTGGAAATGTAAGTACTTTACTTTATGCACTTCCTCTGTAATCCCTCCTGGAAATGTAAGAAATCTACTTTGTGCACTTCCTCTGTAATCCCTCCTGGAAATGTAAGCAATCTACTTTGTGCACTTCCTTTGTAATCCCTCCTGGGAATGTAAGAATTTTGTGCATTTCCTCTGTAATTCTTCCTGGAAATGTAAGAACTTTACTTTATGAACTTCCTCTGTAATCCCTCCTGGAAATGTAAGAACTTTACTTTATGCACTTCCTCAGTAATCCCTCCTGGAAATGTAAGAACTCTACTTTGTGCACTTCCTCTGTAATCCCTCCTGGAAATGTAAGAAGTTTACTTTATGCACTTCCTCTGTAATCCCTCCTGGAGATGTAACAACTCGACTTTGTGCATTTCCTCTATAATTACTCCTGGAAATGTAAGAACTTTATGCACTTCTTCTGTAATCCCACCTGGAAATGTAAGAACTCTACTTTGTGCACTTCCTCTGTAAATCCTCCTGGAAATGTAAGAAATTTACTTTATGCACTTCCTCTGTAATATCTCCTGGAAATGTAAGAACTCTACTTTGTGCACTTCCTCTTTAATTCCTCATGGAATTGTAAGAACTTTACTTCATGCACTTCCTCTGTAATCCCTCCTGGAAATGTAAGAACTCTACTTTGTGCACATCCCCTGTAATCCCTCCTGGAAATGTAAGGACTCTACTTTGTGCACTTCCTCTGTAATCCCTCCTGGAAATGTAAGGAATTTACTTTATGCACTTTCTCTGTAATCCCTCCTGGAAATGTAAGGACTCTATTTTGTGCATTTCCTCTATAATTCCTCCTGGAAATGTAAGAACTTTACTTTATGCACTTCCTCTGTAATCTCTCCTGGAAATGTAAGTACTTTACTTTATGCACTTCCTCTGTAATCCCTCCTGGAAATGTAAGAAATCTACTTTGTGCACTTCCTCTGTAATCCCTCCTGGAAATGTAAGAAATCTAATTTGTGCACTTCCTCTGTAATCCCTCCTCGGAATGTAAGAATGTTGTGCATTTCCTCTGTAATTCTTCCTGGAAATGTAAGAACTTTACTTTATGCACTTCCTCTGTAAATCCTTCTGGAAATGTAAGAACTCTACTTTGTGCATTTCCTCTATAATTCCTCCTGGAAATGTAAGAACTTTACTTTATGCACTTCCTCAGTAATCCCTCCTGGAAATGTAAGAATTCTACTTTGTGCTCTTCCTCTGTAATCCCTCCTGGAAATGTAAGAACTTTACTTTCTGCACTTCCTCTTTAATCCCTCCTGGAAATGTAAAAACTCTACTTTGTGCACTTCCTCTGTAATCCCTCCTGGAAATGTAAGAACATTGTGCACTTCCTCTGTAATTCCTCCTGGAAATGTAAGAACTCTACTTTATGCAATTCCTCTGTAATTCCTCCTGGAAATGTAAGAACTCTACTTTGTGCATTTCCTCTATAATTCCTCCTGGAAATGTAAGAACTTTACTTTATGCACTTCCTCAGTAATCCCTCCTGGAAATGTAAGAACTTTACTTTGTGCACTTCCTCTGTAAATCCTCCTGGAAATGTAAGAACTTTACTTTATGCACTTCCTCTGTAATCCCTCCTGGAAATGTAATGACTCTACTTTGTGCATTTTCTCTATAATTCCTCCTGGAAATGTAAGAACTTTACTTTATGCACTTCCTCTGTAATCCCTCCTGGAAATGTAAGAAATCTACTTTGTGCACTTCCTCTGTAATCCCTCCTGGAAATGTAAGAACGTTGTGCATTTCTTCTGTAATTGCTCCTGGAAATGTAAGAACATTACTTTATGCACATCCCCTGCTATCCCTCCTGGAAATGTAAGAATTTTACTTTATGCATTTCCTCCTGGAAATGTAAGAACATTACTTTATGCACATCCCCTGTAATCCCTCCTGGAAATGTAAGAACTTTCTTTTATGCACTTCCTCCTGGAAATGTAAGAACTTTACTTTGTGCACATCCCCTGTAATCCCTCCTGGAAATGTAAGAACTTTACTTTATGCACTTCCTCTGTAAATCCTCCTGGAAATGTAAGAACTTTACTTTATGCACTTCCTCTGTTATCCCTCCTGGAAATGTAAGAACTCTACTTTGTGCATTTCCTCTATAATTCCTCCTGGTAATGTAAGAACTTTATGCACTTCTTCTGTAATTCCACCTGGAAATGAAAGAACTCTACTTTGTGCACTTCCTCTGTAAATCCTCCTGGAAATGTAAGAACTTTACTTTATGCACTTACTCTGTAATACCTCTTGGAAATGTAAGAACTCTACTTTGTGCACTTCCTCTTTAATTCCTCATGGAAATGTAAGAACTTTACTTTATGCACTTCCTCTGTAATACCTCTTGGAAATGTAAGAACTCTACTTTGTGCACTTCCTCTTTAATTCCTCATGGAAATGTAAGAACTTTACTTTATGCACTTCCTCTGTAAATCCTTCTGGAAATGTAAGAACTTTACTTTATGCACTTCCTCAGTAATCCCTCCTGGAAATGTAAGGACTCTACTTTGTGCACTTCCTCTGTAATCCCTACTGGAAATGTAAGAACTTTACTTTATGCACTTCCTCTGTAATCCCTCCTGGAAATGTAAGAACTTTACTTTATGCACTTCTTCTGTAATCCCTCCTGGAAATGTAAGAACTCTACTTTCTGCACTTCCTCTTTAATCCCTCCTGGAAATGTAAAATCTCTACTTTGTGCACTTCCTCTGTAATCCCTCCTGGAAATGTAAGAACTTTGTGCACTTCCTCTGTAATTCCTCCTGGAAATGTAAGAACTCTACTTCATGCAATTCCTCTGTAATTCCTCCTGGAAATGTAAGAACTCTACTTTGTGCATTTCCTCTATAATTCCTCCTGGAAATGTAAGAACTTTACTTTATGCACTTCCTCAGTAATCCCTCCTGGAAATGTAAGAACTTTACTTTGTGCACTTCCTCTGTAAATCCTCCTGGAAATGTAAGAAATTTACTTTATGCACTTACTCTGTAATCCCTCCTGGAAATGTGAGAACTTTAATTTATGCACTTCCTCTGTAATCCCTCCTGGAAATGTAACGACTCTACTTTGTGCATTTCCTCTATAATTCCTCCTGGAAATGTAAGAACTCTACTTTATGCACTTCCTCTGTAATCCTTCCTGGAAATGTAAGAAATCTACTTTGTGCACTTCCTCTGTAATCCCTCCTGGAAATGTAAGAACGTTGTGCATTTCCTCTGTAATTGCTCCTGGAAATGTAAGAACATTACTTTATGCACATCCCCTGTAATCCCTCCTGGAAATGTAAGAACTTTACTTTATGCACTTCCTCTGTAAATCCTCCTGGAAATGTAAGAATTTTACTTTGTGCACATCCCCTGTAATCCCTCCTGGAAATGTAAGAACTTTACTTTATGCACTTCCTCTGTAAATCCTCCTGGAAATGTAAGAACTTTACTTTATTCACTTCCTCTGTAAATCCTCCTGGAAATGTAAGAACTTTACTTTATGCACTTCCTCTGTAAATCCTCCTGGAAATGTAAGAAGTTTACTTTATGCACTTCTTCTGTAATCCCTCCTGGAAATGTAAGAACTCTACTTTGTGCATTTCCTCTATAATTCCTCCTGGAAATGTAAGAACTTTATGCACTTCTTCTGTAATCCCACCTGGAAATGTAAGAACTCTACTTTGTGCACATCCTCTGTAAGTCATCCTGGAAATGTATGAACTTTTCTTTATGCACTTCCTCTGTAATACCTCCTGGAAATGTAAGAACTTTACTTTGTGCACTTCCTCTTTAATTCCTCATGGAAATGTAAGAACTTAACTTTATGTACTTCCTCTGCAATCCCTCCTGGAAATGTAAGAACTCTACTTTGTGCACATCCCCTGTAATCCCTCCTGGAAATGTAAGGACTCTACTTTGTGCACTTCCTCTGTAATCCCTCCTGGAAATGTAAGGACTCTATTTTGTGCATTTCCTCTATAATTCCTCCTGGAAATGTAAGAACTTTAATTTATGCACTTCCTCTGTAATCTCTCCTGGAAATGTAAGTACTTTACTTTATGCACTTCCTCTGTAATTCCTCCTGGAAATGTAAGAAATCTACTTTTTGCACTTCCTATGTAATCCCTCCTGGAAATGTAAGAAATCTACTTTGTGCACTTCCTCTTTAATCCCTCCTGGAAATGTAAGAAATCCACTTTGTGCACTTCCTCTGTAATCCCTCCTGGGAATGTAAGAATGTTGTGCATTTCCTCTGTAATTCCTCCTGGAAATGTAAGAACTTTACTTTATGCACTTCCTCTGTAATCCCTCCTGAAATGTAAGAACATTACTTTATGCACTTCCTCAGTAATCCCTCCTGGAAATGTAAGAACTCTACTTTGTGCACTTCCTCTGTAATCCCTCCTGGAAATGTAAGAACTTTACTTTATGCACTTCCTCTGTAAATCCTTCTGGAAATGTAAGAACTTTACTTTGTGCACTTCCTCTGTAATCCCTCCTGGAAATGTACGGACTCTACTTTGTGCACTTCCTCTTTAATCCCTCCTGGAAATGTAATAAATTTACTTTATGCACTTTCTCTGTAATCCCTCCTGGAAATGTAAGGACTCTATTTTGTGCATTTCCTCTATAATTCCTCCTGGAAATGTAAGAACTTTACTTTATGCACTTCCTCTGTAATCTCTCCTAGAAAAGTAAGTACTTTACTTTATGCACTTCCTCTGTAATCCCTCCTGGAAATGTAAGAAATCTACTTTGTGCACTTCCTCTGTAATCCCTCCTGGGAATGTAAGAATGTTGTACATTTCCTCTGTAATTCTTCCTGGAAATGTAAGAACTTTAATTTATGCACTTCCTCTGTAATCCCTCCTGGAAATGTAAGAACTTTACTTTCTGCATTTCCTCTTTAATCCCTCCTGGAAATGTAAAAACTCTACTTTGTGCACTTCCTCTGTAATCCCTCCTGGAAATGTAAGAACTTTACTTTGTGCACTTCCTCTGTAAATCCCTCCTGGGAATGTAAGAATGTTGTACATTTCCTCTGTAATTCTTCCTGGAAATGTAAGAACTTTAATTTATGCACTTCCTCTGTAATCCCTCCTGGAAATGTAAGAACTTTACTTTCTGCATTTCCTCTTTAATCCCTCCTGGAAATGTAAAAACTTTACTTTGTGCACTTCCTCTGTAAATCCTCCTGGAAATGTAAGAACTTTACTTTATGCACTTACTCTGTAATCCCTCCTGGAAATGTAAGAACTTTACTTTATGCACTTCCTCTGTAATCCCTCCTGGAAAAGTAACGACTCTACTTCGTGCATTTCCTCTATAATTCCTCCTGGAAATGTAAGAACTTTACTTTATGCACTTCCTCTGTAATCCCTCCTGGAAATGTAAGAAATGTACTTTGTGCACTTCCTCTGTAATCCCTCCTGGAAATGTAAGAACGTTGTGCATTTCCTCTGTAATTGCTCCTGGAAATGTAAGAACATTACTTTATGCACATCCCCTGTAATCCCTCCTGGAAATGTAAGAACTTTACTTTATGCACTTCCTCTGTAAATCCTCCTGGAAATGTAAGAACTTTACTTTGTGCACATCCCCTGTAATCCCTCCTGGAAATGTAAGAACTTTACTTCATGCACTTCCTCTGTAAATCCTCCTGGAAATGTAAGAACTTTACTTTATGCACTTCTTCTGTAATCCCTCCTGGAAATGTAATAACTCTACTTTGTGCATTTCCTCTATAATTCCTCCTGGAAATGTAAGAACTTTATGCACTTCTTCTGTAATCCCACCTGGAAATGTAAGAACTCTACTTTGTGCACATCCTCTGTAAGTCATCCTGGAAATGTAAGAACTTTACTTTATGCACTTCCTCTGTAATTCCTCATGGAATTGTAAGAACTTTTCTTCATGTACTTCCTCTGCAATCACTCCTGGAAATGTAAGAACTCTACTTTGTGCACATCCCCTGTAATCCCTCCTGGAAATGTAAGAACTCTACTTTGTGCACTTCCTCTGTAATCCCTCCTGGAAATGTAAGGACTCTATTTTGTGCATTTCCTCTATAATTCCTCCTGGAAATGTAAGAACTTTACTTTATGCACTTCCTCTGTAATCTCTCCTGGAAATGTAAGTACTTTACTTTATGCACTTCCTCTGTAATCCCTCCTGGAAATGTAAGAAATCTACTTTGTGCACTTCCTATGTAATCCCTCCTGGAAATGTAAGAAATCTACTTTGTGCACTTCCTCTGTAATCCCTCCTGGGAATGTAAGAATGTTGTGCATTTCCTCTGTAATTCCTCCTGGAAATGTAAGAACTTTACTTTATGCACTTCCTCTGTAATCCCTCCTGGAAATGTAAGAACTTTACTTTATGCACTTCCTCAGTAATCCCTCCTGGAAATGTAAGAACTTTACTTTATGCACTTCCTCTGTAAATCCTTCTGGAAATGTAAGAAGTTTACTTTGTGCACTTCCTCTGTAATCCCTCCTGGAAATGTAAGGACTCTGCTTTGTGCACTTCCTCTGTAATCCCTCCTGGAAATGTAATAAATTTACTTTATGCACTTTCTCTGTAATCACTCCTGGAAATGTAAGGACTCTATTTTGTGCATTTCCTCTATAATTCCTCCTGGAAATCTAAGAACTTTACTTTATGCACTTCCTCTGTAATCTCTCCTAGAAAAGTAAGTACTTTACTTTATGCACTTCCTCTGTAATCCCTCCTGGAAATGTAAGAAATCTACTTTGTGCACTTCCTCTGTAATCCCTCCTGGGAATGTAAGAATGTTGTGCATTTCCTCTGTAATTCTTCCTGGAAATGTAAGAACTTTAATTTATGCACTTCCTCTGTAATCCCTCCTGGAAATGTAAGAACTTTACTTTCTGCATTTCCTCTTTAATCCCTCCTGGAAATGTAAAAACTCTACTTTGTGCACTTCCTCTGTAATCCCTCCTGGAAATGTAAGAACTTTGTGCACTTCCTCTGTAATTCCTCCTGGAAATGTAAGAACTCTACTTTGTGCATTTCCTCTATAATTCCTCCTGGAAATGTAAGAACTTTACTTTATGCACTTCCTCAGTAATCCCTCCTGGAAATGTAAGAACTTTACTTTGTGCACTTCCTCTGTAAATCCTCCTGGAAATGTAAGAACTTTACTTTATGCACTTACTCTGTAATCCTCCTGGAAATGTAAGAACTTTACTTTATGCACTTCCTCTGTAATCCCTCCTGGAAATATAAGAACTCTACTTTGTGCACATCCCCTGTAACCCTCCTGGAAATGTAAGGACTCTACTTTGTGCACTTCCTCTGTAATCCCTCCTGGAAATGTAAGAAATTTACTTTATGCACTTTCTCTGTAATCCCTCCTGGAAATGTAAGGACTCTATTTTGTGCATTTCTTCTATAATTCCTCCTGGAAATGTAAGAAATCTACTTTTTGCACTTCCTCTGTAATCCCTCCTGGAAATGTAAGAAACCTACTTTGTGCACTTCCTCTGTAATCCCTCCTGGGAATGGAAGAATGTTGTGCATTTCCTCTGTAATTCTTCCTGGAAATGTAAGAACTTTACTTTATGCGCTTCCTCTGTAAATCCTTCTGGAAATGTAAGAACTTTACTTTGTGCACTTCCTCTGTAATCCCTCCTGGAAATGTAAGGAGTCTACTTTGTGCACTTCCTCTGTAATCCCTCCTGGAAATGTAAGAACTTTACTTTATGCACTTCCTCTGTAATCCCTCCTGGAAATGTAAGAACTTTACTTTATGCACTTCTTATGTAATCCCTCCTGGAAATGTAAGAACTCTACTTTGTGCACTTCCTCTGTAATCCCTCCTGGAAATGTAAGAACTTTACTATTCTGCACTTCCTCTTTAATCCCTCCTGGAAATGTAAAAACTCTACTTTGTGCACTTCCTCTGTAATCCCTACTGGAAATGCAAGAACTTTGTCCGCTTCCTCTGTGATTCCTCCTGGAAATGTAAGAACTCTACTTTATGCAATTGCTCTGTAATTCCTCCTGGAAATGTAAGAACTCTACTTTGTGCATTTCCTCTATAATTCTTCCTGGATATGTAAGAACTTTACTTTATGCACTTCCTCAGTAATTCCTCCTGGAAATGTAAGATCTTTACTTTGTGCACTTCCTCTGTAAATCCTCCTGGAAATGTAAGAACTTTACTTTATGCACTTCCTCTGTAATCCCTCCTGGAAATGTAACGACTCTACTTTGTGCATTTCCTCTATAATTCCTCCTGGAAATGTAAGAACTTTACTTTATGCACTTCCTCTGTAATCCCTCCTGGAAATGTAAGAAATCTACTTTGTGCACTTCCTCTGTAATCCCTCCTGGAAATGTAAGAACGTTGTGCATTTCTTCTGTAATTGCTCCTGGAAATGTAAGAACATTACTTTATGCACATCCCCTGTAATCCCTCCTGGAAATGTAAGAACTTTATTTTATGCACTTCATCCTGGAAATGTAAGAACTTTACTTTGTGCACATCCTATGTAATCCCTCCTGGAAATGTAAGAACTTTACTTTATGCACTTCCTCTGTAAATCCTCCTGGTAATGTAAGAACTTTATGCACTTCTTCTTTAATCCCACCTGGAAATGTAAGAACTCTACTTTGTGCACTTCCTCTGTAAATCCTCCTGGAAATGTAAGAACTTTACTTTATGCCCTTCCTCTATAATCCCTCCTGGAAATGTAAGTACTTTACTTTGTGCACTTCCTCTGTAAATCCTCCTGGAAATGTAAGAACTTTACTTTATGCACTTCCTCTGTAATCCCTCCTGGAGATGTAAGAACTCTACTTGGTGCATTTCCTCTATAATTCCTCCTGGAAATGTAAAAACTTTATGCACTTCTTCTGTAATCCCACCTGGAAATGTAAGAACTCTACTTTGTGCACTTCCTCTGTAAATCCTCCTGGAAATGTAAGAACTTTACTTTATGCACTTCCTCTGTAATACCTCCTGGAAATGTAAGAACTCTACTTTGTGCACTTCCTCTTTAATTCCTCATGGAAATGTAAGAATTTTACTTTATGCACTTCCTCTGTAATCCCTCCTGGAAATGTAAGAACTCTACTTTGTGCACATCCCCTGTAATCCCTCCTGGAAATGTAAGGACTCTACTTTGTGCACTTCCTCTGTAATCCCTCCTGGAAATGTAAGAAATTTACTTTATGCACTTTCTCTGTAATCCCTCCTGGAAATGTAAGGACTCTGTTTTGTGCATTTCCTCTATAATTCCTCCTGGAAATGTAAGAACTTTACTTTATGTACTTCGTCTGTAATCTCTCCTGGAAATGTAAGAACTTTACTTTATGCACTTCCTCTGTAATCCCTCTGGAAATGTAAGAAATCTACTTTGTGCACTTCCTCTGTAATCCCTCCTGGAAATGTAAGAAATCTACTTTGTGCTCTTCCTCTGTAATCCCTCCTGGGAATGTAAGAATGTTGTGCATTTCCTCTGTAATTCTTCCTGGAAATGTAAGAACTTTACTTTATGCACTTCCTCTGTAAATCCTTCTGGAAATGTAAGAACTTTACTTTGTGCACTTCCTCTGTAATCCCTCCTGGAAATGTAAGGACTCTACTTTGTGCACTTCCTCTGTAATCCCTCCTGGAAATGTAAGAACTTTACTTTCTGCACTTCCTCTGTAATCCCTCCTGGAAATGTAAGAACTTTACTTTATACACTTCTTCTGTAATCCCTCCTCGAAATGTAAGAACTTTACTATTCTGCACTTCCTCTTTAATCCCTCCTGGAAATGTAAAAACTCTACTTTGTGCACTTCCTCTGTAATCCCTACTGGAAATGTAAGAACTTTGTGCGCTTCCTCTGTAATTCCTCCTGGAAATGTAAGAACTCTACTTTATGCAATTCCTCTGTAATTCCTCCTGGAAATGTAAGAACTCTACTTTGTGCATTTCCTCTATAATTCCTCCTGGATATGTAAGAACTTTACTTTATGCACTTCCTCAGTAATTCCTCCTGGAAATGTAAGATCTTTACTTTGTGCACTTCCTCTGTAAATCCTCCTGGAAATGTAAGAACTTTACTTTATGCACTTCCTCTGTAATCCCTCCTGGAAATGTAAGAAATCTACTTTGTGCACTTCCTCTGTAATCCCTCCTGGCAATTTAAGAATGTTGTGCATTTCCTCTGTAATTCTTCCTGGAAATGTAAGAACTTTACTTTATGCACTTCCTCTGTAAATCCTTCTGAAAATGTAAGAACTTTACTTTGTGCACTTCCTCTGTAATCCCTCCTGGAAATGTAAGGACTCTACTTTGTGCACTTCTTCTGTAATCCCTCCTGGAAATCTAAGAACTCTACTTTGTGCACTTCCTCTGTAATCCCTCCTGGAAATGTAAGAACTTTACTATTCTGCACTTCCTCTTTAATCCCTCCTGGAAATGTAAAAACTCTACTTTGTGCACTTCCTCTGTAATCCCTCCTGGAAATGTAAGAACTTTGTGCACTTCCACTGTAATTCCTCTTGGAAATGAAAGAACTCTACTTTATGCAATTCCTCTGCAATTCCTCCTGGAAATGTAAGAACTTTACTTTGTGCACTACCTCTGTAAATCCTCCTGGAAATGTAAGAACTTTACTTTATGCACTTCCTCTGTAATCCCTCCTGGAAATGTAACGACTCTACTTTGTGCATTTCCTCTATAATTCCTCCTGGAAATGTAAGAACTTTACTTTATGCACTTCCTCTGTAATCCCTCCTGGAAATGTAAGAAATCTACTTTGTGCACTTCCTCTGTAATCCCTCCTGGAAATGTAAGAACGTTGTGCATTTCTTCTGTAATTGCTCCTGGAAATGTAAGAACATTACTTTATGCACATCCCCTGTAATCCCTCCTGGAAATGTAAGAACTTTACTTTATGCACTTCCTCCTGGAAATGTAAGAACTTTACTTTGTGCACATCCCCTGTAATCCCTCCTGGAAATGTAAGAACTTTACTTTATGCACTTCCTCTGTAAATCCTCCTGGAAATGTAAGAACTTTACTTTATGCACTTCCTCTGTAATCCCTCCTGGAAATGTAAGAACTCTACTTTGTGCATTTCCTCTATAATTCCTCCTGGAAATGTAAGAAATTTATGCACTTCTTCTGTAATCCCACCTGGAAATGTAAGAACTCTACTTTGTGCACTTTCTCTGTAAATCCTCCTGGAAATGTAAGAACTTTACTTTATGCACTTCCTCTGTAATACCTACTGGAAATGTAAGAACTCTACCTTGTGCACTTCCTCTTTAATTCCTCATGGAAATGTAAGAACTTTACTTTATGCACTTCCTCTGTAATGCCTCCTTAAAATGTAAGCACTCTACTTTGTGCACATCCCCTGTAATCCCTCCTGGAAATGTAAGGACTCTACTTTGTGCACTTCCTCTGTAATCCCTCCTGGAATTGTAAGAAATTTACTTTATGCACTTTCTCTGTAATCCCTCCTGGAAATGTAAGGACTCTATTTTGTGCATTTCCTCTATAATTCCTCCTGGAAATGTAAGAACTTTACTTTATGCACTTCCTCTGAAATCTCTCCTGGAAATGTAAGTACTTTATTTTATGCACTTCCTCTGTAATCCCTCCTGGAAATGTAAGAAATCTCCTTTGTGCACTTCCTCTGTAATCCCTCCTGGAAATGTAAGCAATCTACTTTGTGCACTTCTTCTGTAATCCCTCCTGGGAATGTAAGAATGTTGTGCATTTCCTCTGTAATTCTTCCTGGAAATGTAAGAACTTTACTTTGTGCTCTTCCTCTGTAATCCCTCCTGGAAATGTAAGAACTTTACTTTATGCACTTCCTCAGTAATCCCTCCTGGAAATGTAAGAACTCTACTTTGTGCACTTCCTCTGCAATCCCTCCTGGAAATGTAAGAACTTTACTTTATGCACTTCCTCTGTAATCCCTCCTGGAGATGTAAGAACTCTACTTTGTGCATTTCCTCTATAATTCCTCCTGGAAATGTAAGAACTTTATGCACTTCTTCTGTAATCCCACCTGGAAATGTAAGAACTCTACTTTGTGCACTTCCTCTGTAAATCCTCCTGGAAATGTAAGAACTTTACTTTATGCACTTCCTCTGTAATACCTCCTGGAAATGTAAGAACTCTACTTTGTGCACTTCCTCTTTAATTTCTCATGGAAATGTAAGAACTTTACTTTATGCACTTCCTCTGTAATCCCTCCTGGAAATGTAAGAACTCTACTTTGTGCACATCCCCTGTAATCCCTCCTGGAAATGTAAAGACTCTACTTTGTGCACTTCCTCTGTAATCCCTCCTGAAAATGTAAGAAATTTACTTTATACACTTTCTCTGTAATCCCTCCTGGAAATGTAAGGACTCTATTTTGTGCATTTCCTCTATAATTCCTCCTGGAAATGTAAGAACTTTACTTTATGTACTTCCTCTGTAATCTCTCCTGGAAATGTAAGTACTTTACTTTATGCACTTCCTCTGTAATCCCTCCTGGAAATGTAAGAAATCTACTTTGTGCACTTCCTCTGTAATCCCTCCTGGAAATGTAAGAAATCTACTTTGTGCACTTCCTCTGTAATCCCTCCTGGGAATGTAAGAATGTTGTACATTTCCTCTGTAATTCTTCCTGGAAATGTAAGAACTTTACTTTATGCACTTCCTCTGTAAATCCTTCTGGAAATGTAAGAACTTTACTTTGTGCACTTCCTCTGTAATCCCTCCTGGAAATGTAAGGACTCTACTTTGTGCACTTCCTCTGTAATCCCTCCTGGAAATGTAAGAACTTTACTTTATGCACTTCCTCTGTAATCCCTCCTGGAAATGTAAGAACTTTATGCACTTCTTCTGTAATCCCTCCTGGAAATGTAAGAACTCTACTTTGTGCACTTCCTCTGTAATCCCTCCCGGAAATGTAAGAACTTTACTATTCTGCACTTCCTCTTTAATCCCTCCTGGAAATGTAAAAACTCTACTTTGTGCACTTCCTCTGTAATCCCTCCTGGAAATGTAAGAACTTTGTGCACTTCCTCTGTAATTCCTCCTGGAAATGTAAGAACTCTACTTTATGTAATTCCTCTGTAATTCCTCCTGGAAATTTAAGAACTCTACTTTGTGCATTTCCTCTATAATTCCTCCTGGATATGTAAGAACTTTACTTTATGCACTTCCTCAGTAATTCCTCCTGGAAATGTAAGATCTTTACTTTGTGCACTTCCTCTGTAAATCCTCCTGGAAATGTAAGAACTTTACTTTATGCACTTCCTCTGTAATCCCTCCTGGAAATGTAAGAACTTTACTTTATGCACTTCTTCTGTAATCCCTCTTGGAAATGTAAGAACTCTACTTTGTGCACTTCCTCTGTAATCCCTCCTGGAAATGTAAGAACGTTGTGCATTTCTTCTGTAATTGCTCCTGGAAATGTAAGAACATTACTTTATGCACATCCCCTGTAATCCCTCCTGGAAATGTAAGAACTTTACTTTATGCACTTCATCCTGGAAATGTAAGAACTTTACTTTGTGCACATCCCCTGTAATCCCTCCTGGAAATGTAAGAACTTTACTTTATGCACTTTCTCTGTAAATCCTCCTGGAAATGTAAGAACTTTACTTTATGCACTTCCTCTGTTATCCCTCCTGGAAATGTAAGAACTCTACTTTGTGCATTTCCTCTATAATTCCGCCTGGTAATGTAAGAACTTTATGCACTTCTTCTGTAATCCCACCTGGAAATGTAAGAACTCTACTTTGTGCACTTCCTCTGTAAATCCTCCTGGAAATGTAAGAACTTTACTTTATGCACTTCCTCTGTAATACCTCCTGGAAATGTAAGAACTCTACTTTGTGCACTTCCTCTTTAATTCCTCATGGAAATGTAAGAGCTTTACTTTATGCACTTCCTCTGTAATCCCTCCTGGAAATGTAAGAACTCTACTTTGTGCACATCCCCTGTAATCCCTCCTGGAAATGTAAGGACTCTACTTTGTGCACTTCCTCTGTAATCCCTCCTGGAAATGTAAGAAATTTACTTTATGCACTTTCTCTGTAATCCCTCCTGGAAATGTAAGGACTCTATTTTGTGCATTTCCTCTATAATTCCTCCTGGAAATGTAAGAACTTTACTTTATGCACTTCCTCTGTAATATCTCCTGGAAATGTAAGTACTTTACTTTATGCACTTCCTCTGTAATCCCTCTGGAAATGTAAGAAATCTACTTTTTGCACTTCCTCTGTAATCCCTCCTGGAAATGTAAGAAACCTACTTTGTGCACTTCCTCTGTAATCCCTCCTGGGAATGGAAGAATGTTGTGCATTTCCTCTGTAATTCTTCCTGGAAATGTAAGAACTTTACTTTATGCGCTTCCTCTGTAAATCCTTCTGGAAATGTAAGAACTTTACTTTGTGCACTTCCTCTGTAATCCCTCCTGGAAATGTAAGGAGTCTACTTTGTGCACTTCCTCTGTAATCCCTCCTGGAAATGTAAGAACTTTACTTTATGCACTTCCTCTGTAATCCCTCCTGGAAATGTAAGAACTTTACTTTATGCACTTCTTCTGTAATCCCTCCTGGAAATGTAAGAACTCTACTTTGTGCACTTCCTCTGTAATCCCTCCTGGAAATGTAAGAACTTTACTATTCTGCACTTCCTCTTTAATCCCTCCTGGAAATGTAAAAACTCTACTTTGTGCACTTCCTCTGTAATCCCTACTGGAAATGCAAGAACTTTGTCCGCTTCCTCTGTAATTCCTCCTGGAAATGTAAGAACTCTACTTTATGCAATTCCTCTGTAATTCCTCCTGGAAATGTAAGAACTCTACTTTGTGCATTTCCTCTATAATTCTTCCTGGATATGTAAGAACTTTACTTTATGCACTTCCTCAGTAATTCCTCCTGGAAATGTAAGATCTTTACTTTGTGCACTTCCTCTGTAAATCCTCCTGGAAATGTAAGAACTTTACTTTATGCACTTCCTCTGTAATCCCTCCTGGAAATGTAACGACTCTACTTTGTGCATTTCCTCTATAATTCCTCCTGGAAATGTAAGAACTTTACTTTATGCACTTCCTCTGTAATCCCTCCTGGAAATGTAAGAAATCTACTTTGTGCACTTCCTCTGTAATCCCTCCTGGAAATGTAAGAACGTTGTGCATTTCTTCTGTAATTGCTCCTGGAAATGTAAGAACATTACTTTATGCACATCCCCTGTAATCCCTCCTGGAAATGTAAGAACTTTATTTTATGCACTTCATCCTGGAAATGTAAGAACTTTACTTTGTGCACATCCTATGTAATCCCTCCTGGAAATGTAAGAACTTTACTTTATGCACTTCCTCTGTAAATCCTCCTGGTAATGTAAGAACTTTATGCACTTCTTCTTTAATCCCACCTGGAAATGTAAGAACTCTACTTTGTGCACTTCCTCTGTAAATCCTCCTGGAAATGTAAGAACTTTACTTTATGCACTTCCTCTATAATCCCTCCTGGAAATGTAAGTACTTTACTTTGTGCACTTCCTCTGTAAATCCTCCTGGAAATGTAAGAACTTTACTTTATGCACTTCCTCTGTAATCCCTCCTGGAGATGTAAGAACTCTACTTTGTGCATTTCCTCTATAATTCCTCCTGGAAATGTAAGAACTTTATGCACTTCTTCTGTAATCCCACCTGGAAATGTAAGAACTCTACTTTGTGCACTTCCTCTGTAAATCCTCCCGGAAATGTAAGAACTTTACTTTATGCACTTCCTCTGTAATACCTCCTGGAAATGTAAGAACTCTACTTTGTGCACTTCCTCTTTAATTCCTCATGGAAATGTAAGAATTTTACTTTATGCACTTCCTCTGTAATCCCTCCTGGAAATGTAAGAACTCTACTTTGTGCACATCCCCTGTAATCCCTCCTGGAAATGTAAGGACTCTACTTTGTGCACTTCCTCTGTAATCCCTCCTGGAAATGTAAGAAATTTACTTTATGCACTTTCTCTGTAATCCCTCCTGGAAATGTAAGGACTCTGTTTTGTGCATTTCCTCTATAATTCCTCCTGGAAATGTAAGAACTTTACTTTATGTACTTCGTCTGTAATCTCTCCTGGAAATGTAAGAACTTTACTTTATGCACTTCCTCTGTAATCCCTCTGGAAATGTAAGAAATCTACTTTGTGCACTTCCTCTGTAATCCCTCCTGGAAATGTAAGAAATCTACTTTGTGCTCTTCCTCTGTAATCCCTCCTGGGAATGTAAGAATGTTGTGCATTTCCTCTGTAATTCTTCCTGGAAATGTAAGAACTTTACTTTATGCACTTCCTCTGTAAATCCTTCTGGAAATGTAAGAACTTTACTTTGTGCACTTCCTCTGTAATCCCTCCTGGAAATGTAAGGACTCTACTTTGTGCACTTCCTCTGTAATCCCTCCTGGAAATGTAAGAACTTTACTTTCTGCACTTCCTCTGTAATCCCTCCTGGAAATGTAAGAACTTTACTTTATACACTTCTTCTGTAATCCCTCCTCGAAATGTAAGAACTTTACTATTCTGCACTTCCTCTTTAATCCCTCCTGGAAATGTAAAAACTCTACTTTGTGCACTTCCTCTGTAATCCCTACTGGAAATGTAAGAACTTTGTGCGCTTCCTCTGTAATTCCTCCTGGAAATGTAAGAACTCTACTTCATGCAATTCCTCTGTAATTCCTCCTGGAAATGTAAGAACTCTACTTTGTGCATTTCCTCTATAATTCCTCCTGGATATGTAAGAACTTTACTTTATGCACTTCCTCAGTAATTCCTCCTGGAAATGTAAGATCTTTACTTTGTGCACTTCCTCTGTAAATCCTCCTGGAAATGTAAGAACTTTACTTTATGCACTTCCTCTGTAATCCCTCCTGGAAATGTAAGAAATCTACTTTGTGCACTTCCTCTGTAATCCCTCCTGGCAATTTAAGAATGTTGTGCATTTCCTCTGTAATTCTTCCTGGAAATGTAAGAACTTTACTTTATGCACTTCCTCTGTAAATCCTTCTGAAAATGTAAGAACTTTACTTTGTGCACTTCCTCTGTAATCCCTCCTGGAAATGTAAGGACTCTACTTTGTGCACTTCTTCTGTAATCCCTCCTGGAAATCTAAGAACTCTACTTTGTGCACTTCCTCGGTAATCCCTCCTGGAAATGTAAGAACTTTACTATTCTGCACTTCCTCTTTAATCCCTCCTGGAAATGTAAAAACTCTACTTTGTGCACTTCCTCTGTAATCCCTCCTGGAAATGTAAGAACTTTGTGCACTTCCACTGTAATTCCTCTTGGAAATGAAAGAACTCTACTTTATGCAATTCCTCTGCAATTCCTCCTGGAAATGTAAGAACTTTACTTTGTGCACTACCTCTGTAAATCCTCCTGGAAATGTAAGAACTTTACTTTATGCACTTCCTCTGTAATCCCTCCTGGAAATGTAACGACTCTACTTTGTGCATTTCCTCTATAATTCCTCCTGGAAATGTAAGAACTTTACTTTATGCACTTCCTCTGTAATCCCTCCTGGAAATGTAAGAAATCTACTTTGTGCACTTCCTCTGTAATCCCTCCTGGAAATGTAAGAACGTTGTGCATTTCTTCTGTAATTGCTCCTGGAAATGTAAGAACATTACTTTATGCACATCCCCTGTAATCCCTCCTGGAAATGTAAGAACTTTACTTTATGCACTTCCTCCTGGAAATGTAAGAACTTTACTTTGTGCACATCCCCTGTAATCCCTCCTGGAAATGTAAGAACTTTACTTTATGCACTTCCTCTGTAAATCCTCCTGGAAATGTAAGAACTTTACTTTATGCACTTCCTCTGTAATCCCTCCTGGAAATGTAAGAACTCTACTTTGTGCATTTCCTCTATAATTCCTCCTGGAAATGTAAGAAATTTATGCACTTCTTCTGTAATCCCACCTGGAAATGTAAGAACTCTACTTTGTGCACTTTCTCTGTAAATCCTCCTGGAAATGTAAGAACTTTACTTTATGCACTTCCTCTGTAATACCTACTGGAAATGTAAGAACTCTACCTTGTGCACTTCCTCTTTAATTCCTCATGGAAATGTAAGAACTTTACTTTATGCACTTCCTCTGTAATGCCTCCTTAAAATGTAAGCACTCTACTTTGTGCACATCCCCTGTAATCCCTCCTGGAAATGTAAGGACTCTACTTTGTGCACTTCCTCTGTAATCCCTCCTGGAATTGTAAGAAATTTACTTTATGCACTTTCTCTGTAATCCCTCCTGGAAATGTAAGGACTCTATTTTGTGCATTTCCTCTATAATTCCTCCTGGAAATGTAAGAACTTTACTTTATGCACTTCCTCTGAAATCTCTCCTGGAAATGTAAGTACTTTATTTTATGCACTTCCTCTGTAATCCCTCCTGGAAATGTAAGAAATCTCCTTTATGCACTTCCTCTGTAATCCCTCCTGGAAATGTAAGCAATCTACTTTGTGCACTTCTTCTGTAATCCCTCCTGGGAATGTAAGAATGTTGTGCATTTCCTCTGTAATTCTTCCTGGAAATGTAAGAACTTTACTTTGTGCACTTCCTCTGTAATCCCTCCTGGAAATGTAAGAACTTTACTTTATGCACTTCCTCAGTAATCCCTCCTGGAAATGTAAGAACTCTACTTTATGCACTTCCTCTGTAATCCCTCCTGGAGATGTAAGAACTTTACTTTATGCACTTCCTCTGTAATCCCTCCTGGAAATGTAAGAATGTTGTGCACTTCCTCTGTAAATCCTCCTGGAAATGTAAGAACTTTACTTTATGCACTTCCTCTGTAATACCTCCTGGAAATGTAAGAACTCTACTTTGTGCACTTCCTCTTTAATTCCTCATGGAAATGTAAGAACTTTACTTTATGCACTTCCTCTGTAATCCCTCCTGGAAATGTAAGAACTCTACTTTGTGCACATCCCCTGTAATCCCTCCTGGAAATGTAAAGACTCTACTTTGTGCACTTCCTCTGTAATCCCTCCTGGAAATGTAAGAAATTTACTTTATACACTTTCTCTGTAATCCCTCCTGGAAATGTAAGGCCTCTATTTTGTGCATTTCCTCTATAATTCCTCCTGGAAATGTAAGAACTTTACTTTATGTACTTCCTCTGTAATCTCTCCTGGAAATGTAAGTACTTTACTTTATGCACTTCCTCTGTAATCCCTCCTGGAAATGTAAGAAATCTACTTTGTGCACTTCCTCTGTAATCCCTCCTGGAAATGTAAGAAATCTACTTTGTGCACTTCCTCTGTAATCCCTCCTGGGAATGTAAGAATGTTGTACATTTCCTCTGTAATTCTTCCTGGAAATGTAAGAACTTTACTTTATGCACTTCCTCTGTAAATCCTTCTGGAAATGTAAGAACTTTACTTTGTGCACTTCCTCTGTAATCCCTCCTGGAAATGTAAGGACTCTACTTTGTGCACTTCCTCTGTAATCCCTCCTGGAAATGTAAGAACTTTACTTTATGCACTTCCTCTGTAATCCCTCCTGGAAATGTAAGAACTTTATGCACTTCTTCTGTAATCCCTCCTGGAAATGTAAGAACTCTACTTTGTGCACTTCCTCTGTAATCGCTCCCGGAAATGTAAGAACTTTACTATTCTGCACTTCCTCTTTAATCCCTCCTGGAAATGTAAAAACTCTACTTTGTGCACTTCCTCTGTAATCCCTCCTGGAAATGTAAGAACTTTGTGCACTTCCTCTGTAATTCCTCCTGGAAATGTAAGAACTCTACTTTATGTAATTCCTCTGTAATTCCTCCTGGAAATTTAAGAACTCTACTTTGTGCATTTCCTCTATAATTCCTCCTGGATATGTAAGAACTTTACTTTATGCACTTCCTCAGTAATTCCTCATGGAAATGTAAGATCTTTACTTTGTGCACTTCCTCTGTAAATCCTCCTGGAAATGTAAGAACTTTACTTTATGCACTTCCTCTGTAATCCCTCCTGGAAATGTAAGAACTTTACTTTATGCACTTCTTCTGTAATCCCTCTTGGAAATGTAAGAACTCTACTTTGTGCACTTCCTCTGTAATCCCTCCTGGAAATGTAAGAACGTTGTGTATTTCTTCTGTAATTGCTCCTGGAAATGTAAGAACATTACTTTATGCACATCCCCTGTAATCCCTCCTGGAAATGTAAGAACTTTACTTTATGCACTTCATCCTGGAAATGTAAGAACTTTACTTTGTGCACATCCCCTGTAATCCCTCCTGGAAATGTAAGAACTTTACTTTATGCACTTTCTCTGTAAATCCTCCTGGAAATGTAAGAACTTTACTTTATGCACTTCCTCTGTTATCCCTCCTGGAAATGTAAGAACTCTACTTTGTGCATTTCCTCTATAATTCCGCCTGGTAATGTAAGAACTTTATGCACTTCTTCTGTAATCCCACCTGGAAATGTAAGAACTCTACTTTGTGCACTTCCTCTGTAAATCCTCCTGGAAATGTAAGAACTTTACTTTATACACTTCCTCTGTAATACCTCCTGGAAATGTAAGAACTCTACTTTGTGCACTTCCTCTTTAATTCCTCATGGAAATGTAAGAGCTTTACTTTATGCACTTCCTCTGTAATCCCTCCTGGAAATGTAAGAACTCTACTTTGTGCACATCCCCTGTAATCCCTCCTGGAAATGTAAGGACTCTACTTTGTGCACTTCCTCTGTAATCCCTCCTGGAAATGTAAGAAATTTACTTTATGCACTTTCTCTGTAATCCCTCCTGGAAATGTAAGGACTCTATTTTGTGCATTTCCTCTATAATTCCTCCTGGAAATGTAAGAACTTTACTTTATGCACTTCCTCTGTAATCTCTCCTGGAAATGTAAGTACTTTACTTTATGCACTTCCTCTGTAATCCCTCCTGGAAATGTAAGAAATCTACTTTGTGCACTTCCTCTGTAATCCCTCCTGGAAATGTAAGAAATCTACTTTGTGCACTTCCTCTGTAATCCCTCCTGGGAATGTAAGAATGTTGTGCATTTCCTCTGTAATTCTTCCTGGAAATGTAAGAACTTTACTTTATGCACTTCCTCTGTAATCCCTCCTGGAAATGTAAGAACTTTAATTTATGCACTTCCTCAGTAATCCCTCCTGGAATTGTAAGAACTCTACTTTGTGCAGTTCCTCTTTAATTCCTCATGGAAATGTAAGAACTTTACTTTATGCACTTCCTCTGTAATCCCTCCTGGAAATGTAAGAACTCTACTTTGTGCACATCCCCTGTAATCCCTCCTGGAAATATAAGGACTCTACTTTGTGCACTTCCTCTGTAATCCCTCCTGGAATTGTAAGAAATTTACTTTATGCACTTTCTCTGTAATCCCTCCTGGAAATGTAAGGACTCTATTTTGTGCATTTCCTCTATAATTCCTCCTGGAAATGTAAGAACTTTACTTTATGCACTTCCTCTGTAATCTCTCCTGGAAATGTAAGTACTTTACTTTATGCACTTCCTCTGTAATCCCTCCTGGAAATGTAAGAAATCTACTTTGTGCACTTCCTCTGTAATCCCTCCTGGAAATGTAAGCAGTCTACTTTGTGCACTTCCTCTGTAATCCCTCCTGGGAATGTAAGTATGTTGTGCATTTCCTCTGTAATTCTTCCTGGAAATGTAAGAACTTTACTTTATGCACTTCCTCTGTAATCCCTCCTGGAAATGTAAGAACTTTACTTCATGCACTTCCTCAGTAATCCCTCCTGGAAATGTAAGAACTCTACTTTGTGCACTTCCTCTATAATTCCTCCTGGAAATGTAAGAACTTTATGCACTTCTTCTGTAATCCCACCTGGAAATGTAAGAACTCTACTTTGTGCACTTCCTCTGTAAATTCTCCTGGAAATGTAAGAAATTTTCTTTATGCACTTCCTCTGTAATACCTCCTGGAAATGTAAGAACTCTACTTTGTGCACATCCCCTGTAATCCCTCCTGGAAATGTAAGGACTCTACTTTGTGCACTTCCTCTGTAATCCCTCCTGGAAATGTAAGGAATTTACTTTATGCACTTTCTCTGTAATCCCTCCTGGAAATGTAAGGACTCTATTTTGTGCATTTCCTCTATAATTCCTCATGGAAATGTAAGAACTTTACTTTATGCACTTCCTCTGTAATCTCTCCTGGAAATGTAAGTACTTTACTTTATGCACTTCCTCTGTAATCCCTCCTGGAAATGTAAGAAATCTCCTTTGTGCACTTCCTCTGTAATCCCTCCTGGAAATGTAAGAACTTTAATTTATGCACTTCCTCAGTAATCCCTCCTGGAAATGTAAGAACTCTACTTTGTGCACTTCCTCTTTAATTCCTCATGGAAATGTAAGAACTTTACTTTATGCACTTCCTCTGTAATCCCTCCTGGAAATGTAAGAACTCTACTTTGTGCACATCCCCTGTAATCCCTCCTGGAAATGTAAGGACTCTACTTTGTGCACTTCCTCTGTAATCCCTCCTGGAATTGTAAGAAATTTACTGCATGCAATTTCTCTGTAATCCCTCCTGGAAATGTAAGGACTCTATTTTGTGCATTTCCTCTATAATTCCTCCTGGAAATGTAAGAACTTTACTTTATGCACTTCCTCTGTAATCTCTCCTGGAAATGTAAGTACTTTACTTTATGCACTTCCTCTGTAATCCCTCCTGGAAATGTAAGAAATCTACTTTGTGCACTTCCTCTGTAATCCCTCCTGGAAATGTAAGAAATCTACTTTGTGCACTTCCTCTGTAATCCCTCCTGGGAATGTAAGAATGTTGGACATTTCCTCTGTAATTCTTCCTGGAAATGTAAGAACTTTACTTTATGCACTTCCTCTGTAAATCCTTCTGGAAATGTAAGAACTTTACTTTGTGCACTTCCTCTGTAATCCCTCCTGGAAATGTAAGGACTCTACTTTGTGCACTTCCTCTGTAATCCCTCCTGGAAATGTAAGAACTTTACTTTATGCACTTCCTCTGTAATCCCTCCTGGAAATGTAAGAACTTTACTTTATGCACTTCTTCTGTAATCCCTCCTGGAAATGTAAGAACTCTACTTTGTGCACTTCCTCTGTAATCCCTCCTGGAAATGTAAGAACTTTACTATTCTGCACTTCCTCTTTAATCCCTCCTGGAAATGTAAAAACTACTTTGTGCACTTCCTCTGTAATCCCTCCTGGAAATGTAAGAACTTTGTGCACTTCCTCTGTAATTCCTCCTGGAAATGTAAGAACTCTACTTTATGCAATTCCTCTGTAATTCCTCCTGGAAATGTAAGAACTCTACTTTGTGCATTTCCTCTATAATTCCTCCTGGATATGTAAGAACTTTACTTTATGCACTTCCTCAGTAATTCCTCCTGGAAATGTAAGATCTTTACTTTGTGCACTTCCTCTGTAAATCCTCCTGGAAATGTAAGAACTTTACTTTATGCACTTCCTCTGTAATCCCTCCTGGAAATGTAAGAACTTTACTTTATGCACTTCTTCTGTAATCCCTCCTGGAAATGTAAGAACTCTACTCTGTGCACTTCCTCTGTAATCCCTCCTGGAAATGTAAGAACTTTACTATTCTGCACTTCCTCTTTAATCCCTCCTGGAAATGTAAAAACTCTACTTTGTGCACTTCCTCTGTAATCCCTCCTGGAAATGTAAGAACTTTGTGCACTTCCTCTGTAATTCCTCCTGGAAATGTAAGAACTCTACTTTATGCAATTCCTCTGTAATTCCTCCTGGAAATGTAAGAACTCTACTTTGTGCATTTCCTCTATAATTCCTCCTGGAAATGTAAGAACTTTACTTTATGCACTTCCTCAGTAATTCCTCCTGGAAATGTAAGATCTTTACTTTGTGCACTTCCTCTGTAAATCCTCCTGGAAATGTAAGAACTTTACTTTATGCACTTCCTCTGTAATCCCTCCTGGAAATGTAACGACTCTACTTTGTGCATTTCCTCTTTAATTCCTCCTGGAAATGTAAGAACTTTACTTTATGCACTTCCTCTGTAATCCCTCCTGGAAATGTAAGAAATCTACTTTGTGCACTTCCTCTGTAATCCCTCCTGGAAATGTAAGAACGTTGTGCATTTCTCCTGTAATCCCTCCTGGAAATGTAAGAACTTTACTTTATGCACTTCATCCTGGAAATGTAAGAACTTTACTTTGTGCACATCCCCTGTAATCCCTCCTGGAAATGTAAGAACTTTACTTTGTGCACTTCCTCTGTAAATCCTCCTGGGAATGTAAGAACTTTACTTTATGCACTTCCTCTGTTATCCCTCCTGGAAATGTAAGAACTCTACTTTGTGCATTTCCTCTATAATTCCGCCTGGTAATGTAAGAACTTTATGCACTTCTTCTGTAATCCCACCTGGAAATGTAAGAACTCTACTTTGTGCACTTCCTCTGTAAATCCTCCTGGAAATGTAAGAACTTTACTTTATGCACTTCCTCTGTAATACCTCCTGGAAATGTAAGAACTCTACTTTGTGCACTTCCTCTTTAATTCCTCATGGAAATGTAAGAGCTTTACTTTATGCACTTCCTCTGTAATCCCTCCTGGAAATGTAAGAACTCTACTTTGTGCTCATCCCCTGTAATCCCTCCTGGAAATGTAAGGACTCTATTTTGTGCATTTCCTCTATAATTCCTCCTGGAAATGTAAGAACTTTACTTTATGCACTTCCTCTGTAATCTCTCCTGGAAATGTAAGTACTTTACTTTATGCACTTCCTCTGTAATCCCTCCTGGAAATGTAAGAAATCTACTTTGTGCACTTCCTCTGTAATCCCTCCTGGAAATGTAAGAAATCTACTTTGTGCACTTCCTCTGTGATCCCTCCTGGGAATGTAAGAATGTTGTGCATTTCCTCTGTAATTCTTCCTGGAAATGTAAGAATCTTACTTCATGCACTTCCTCTGTAATCCCTCCTGGAAATGTAAGAACTTTAATTTATGCACTTCCTCAGTAATCCCTCCTGGAAATGTAAGAACTCTACTTTGTGCACTTCCTCTTTAATTCCTCATGGAAATTTAAGAACTTTACTTTATGCACTTCCTCTGTAATCCCTCCTGGAAATGTAAGAACTCTACTTTGTGCACATCCCCTGTAATCCCTCCTGGAAATGTAAGGACTCTACTTTGTGCACTTCCTCTGTAATCCCTCCTGGAATTGTAAGGACTCTATTTTGTGCATTTCCTCTATAATTCCTCCTGGAAATGTAAGAACTTTACTTTATGCACTTCCTCTGTAATCTCTCCTGGAAATGTAAGTACTTTACTTTATGCACTTCCTCTGTAATCCCTCCTGGAAATGTAAGAAATCTACTTTGTGCACTTCCTCTGTAATCCCTCCTGGAAATGTAAGCAGTCTACTTTGTGCACTTCCTCTGTAATCCCTCCTGGGAATGTAAGAATGTTGTGCACTTCCTCTGTAATCGCTCCTGGAAATGTAAGAACTTTACTTCATGCACTTCCTCAGTAATCCCTCCTGGAAATGTAAGAACTCTACTTTGTGCACTTCCTCTGTAATCCCTCCTGGAAATGTAAGAACTTTACTTTATGCACTTCCTCTGTAATCCCTCCTGGAGATGTTAGAACTCTACTTTGTGCATTTCCTCTATAATTCCTCCTGGAAATGTAAGAACTTTATGCACTTCTTCTGTAATCCCACCTGGAAATGTAAGAACTCTACTTTGTGCACTTCCTCTGTAAATCCTCCTGGAAATGTAAGAAATTTACTTTATGCACTTCCTCTGTAATACCTCCTGGAAATGTAAGAACTCTACTTTGTGCACATCCCCTGTAATCCCTCCTGCAAATGTAAGGACTCTACTTTGTGCACTTCCTCTGTAATCCCTCTTGGAAATGTAAGGAATTTACTTTATGCACTTTCTCTGTAATCCCTCCTGGAAATGTAAGGACTCTATTTTGTGCATTTCCTCTATAATTCCTCATGGAAATGTAAGAACTTTACTTTATGCACTTCCTCTGTAATCTCTCCTGGAAATGTAAGTACTTTACTTTATGCACTTCCTCTGTAATCCCTCCTGGAAATGTAAGAAATCTACTTTGTGCACTTCCTCTGTAATCCCTCCTGGAAATGTAAGCAATCTACTTTGTGCACTTCCTCTGTAATCCCTCCTGGAAATGTAATAAATTTACTTTATGCACTTTCTCTGTAATCCCTCCTGGAAATGTAAGGACTCTATTTTGTGCATTTCCTCTATAATTCCTCCTGGAAATGTAAGAACTTTACTTTATGCACTTCCTCTGTAATCTCTCCTAGAAAAGTAAGTACTTTACTTTATGCACTTCCTCTGCAATCCCTCCTGGAAATGTAAGAAATCTACTTTGTGCACTTCCTCTTTAATCCCTCCAGGGAATGTAAGAATGTTGTGCATTTCCTCTGTAATTCTTCCTGGAAATGTAAGAACTTTACTTTATGCACTTCCTCTGTAATCCCTCCTGGAAATGTAAGAACTTTACTTCATGCACTTCCTCAGTAATCCCTCCTGGAAATGTAAGAACTCTACTTTGTGCACTTCCTCTGTAATCCCTCCTGGAAATGTAAGAACTTTACTTTCTGAAATTCCTCTGTAAATCCTTCTGGAAATGTAAGAACTTTACTTTATGCACTTCCTCAGTAATCCCTCCTGGAAATGTAAGGACTCTACTTTGTGCACTTCCTCTGTAATCCCTACTGGAAATGTAAGAACTTTACTTTATGCACTTCCTCTGTAATCCCTCCTGGAAATGTAAGAACTTTACTTTATGCACTTCTTCTGTAATCCCTCCTGGAAATGTAAGAACTCTACTTTCTGCACTTCCTCTTTAATCCCTCCTGGAAATGTAAAATCTCTACTTTGTGCACTTCCTCTGTAATCCCTCCTGGAAATGTAAGAACTTTGTGCACTTCCTCTGTAATTCCTCCTGGAAATGTAAGAACTCTACTTCATGCAATTCCTCTGTAATTCCTCCTGGAAATGTAAGAACTCTACTTTGTGCATTTCCTCTATAATTCCTCCTGGAAATGTAAGAACTTTACTTTATGCACTTCCTCAGTAATCCCTCCTGGAAATGTAAGAACTTTACTTTGTGCACTTCCTCTGTAAATCCTCCTGGAAATGTAAGAAATTTACTTTATGCACTTACTCTGTAATCCCTCCTGGAAATGTGAGAACTTTAATTTATGCACTTCCTCTGTAATCCCTCCTGGAAATGTAACGACTCTACTTTGTGCATTTCCTCTATAATTCCTCCTGGAAATGTAAGAACTCTACTTTATGCACTTCCTCTGTAATCCCTCCTGGAAATGTAAGAAATCTACTTTGTGCACTTCCTCTGTAATCCCTCCTGGAAATGTAAGAACGTTGTGCATTTCCTCTGTAATTGCTCCTGGAAATGTAAGAACATTACTTTATGCACATCCCCTGTAATCCCTCCTGGAAATGTAAGAACTTTACTTTATGCACTTCCTCTGTAAATCCTCCGGGAAATGTAAGAATTTTACTTTGTGCACATCCCCTGTAATCCCTCCTGGAAATGTAAGAACTTTACTTTATGCACTTCCTCTGTAAATCCTCCTGGAAATGTAAGAACTTTACTTTATTCACTTCCTCTGTAAATCCTCCTGGAAATGTAAGAACTTTACTTTATGCACTTCCTCTGTAAATCCTCCTGGAAATGTAAGAAGTTTACTTTATGCACTTCTTCTGTAATCCCTCCTGGAAATGTAAGAACTCTACTTTGTGCATTTCCTCTATAATTCCTCCTGGAAATGTAAGAACTTTATGCACTTCTTCTGTAATCCCACCTGGAAATGTAAGAACTCTACTTTGTGCACATCCTCTGTAAGTCATCCTGGAAATGTATGAACTTTACTTTATGCACTTCCTCTGTAATACCTCCTGGAAATGTAAGAACTTTACTTTGTGAACTTCCTCTTTAATTCCTCATGGAAATGTAAGAACTTAACTTTATGTACTTCCTCTGCAATCCCTCCTGGAAATGTAAGAACTCTACTTTGTGCACATCCCCTGTAATCCCTCCTGGAAATGTAAGGACTCTACTTTGTGCACTTCCTCTGTAATCCCTCCTGGAAATGTAAGGACTCTATTTTGTGCATTTCCTCTATAATTCCTCCTGGAAATGTAAGAACTTTAATTTATGCACTTCCTCTGTAATCTCTCCTGGAAATGTAAGTACTTTACTTTATGCACTTCCTCTGTAATTCCTCCTGGAAATGTAAGAAATCTACTTTTTGCACTTCCTCTTTAATCCCTCCTGGAAATGTAAGAAATCCACTTTGTGCACTTCCTCTGTAATCCCTCCTGGGAATGTAAGAATGTTGTGCATTTCCTCTGTAATTTCTCCTGGAAATGTAAGATCTTTACTTTATGCACTTCCTCTGTAATCCCTCCTGAAATGTAAGAACATTACTTTATGCACTTCCTCAGTAATCCCTCCTGGAAATGTAAGAACTCTACCTTGTGCACTTCCTCTGTAATCCCTCCTGGAAATGTAAGAACTTTACTTTATGTACTTCCTCTGTAAATCCTTCTGGAAATGTAAGAACTTTAATTTGTGCACTTCCTCTGTAATCCCTCCTGGAAATGTAATAAATTTACTTTATGCACTTTCTCTGTAATCCCTCCTGGAAATGTAAGGACTCTATTTTGTGCATTTCCTCTATAATTCCTCCTGGAAATGTAAGAACTTTACTTTATGCACTTCCTCTGTAATCTCTCCTAGAAAAGTAAGTACTTTACTTTATGCACTTCCTCTGTAATTCCTCCTGGAAATGTAAGAAATCTACTTTGTGCACTTCCTCTGTAATCCCTCCTGGGAATGTAAGAATGTTGTACATTTCCTCTGTAATTCTTCCTGGAAATGTAAGAACTTTAATTTATGCACTTCCTCTGTAATCCCTCCTGGAAATGTAAGAACTTTACTTTCTGCATTTCCTCTTTAATCCCTCCTGGAAATGTAAATACTCTACTTTGTGCACTTCCTCTGTAATCCCTCCTGGAAATGTAAGAACTTTGTGCACTTCCTCTGTAATTCCTCCTGGAAATGTAAGAACTCTACTTTTTGCAATTCCTCTGTAATTCCTCCTGGAAATGTAAGAACTCTACTTTGTGCATTTCCTCTATAATTCCTCCTGGAAATGTAAGAGCTTTACTTTATGCACTTCCTCAGTAATCCCTCCTGGAAATGTAAGAACTTTACTTTGTGCACTTCCTCTGTAAATCCTCCTGGAAATGTAAGAACTTTACTTTATGCACTTACTCTGTAATCCCTCCTGGAAATGTAAGTACTTTACTTTATGCACTTCCTCTGTAATCTCTCCTGGAAATGTAAGTACTTTACTTTATGCACTTCCTCTGTAAACCCTCCTGGAAATGTAAGAAATCTACTTTGTTCACTTCCTCTGTAATCCCTCCTGGAAATGTAAGAAATCTACTTTGTGCACTTCCTCTGTAATCCCTCCTGGGAATGTAAGAATGTTGTGCATTTCCTCTGTAATTCTTCCTGAAAATGTAAGAACTTTACTTTATGCACTTCTTCTGTAATCCCACCTGGAAATGTAAGAACTCTACTTTGTGCACTTCCTCTGTAAATCCTCCTGGAAATGTAAGAAATTTACTTCATGCACTTCCTCTGTAATACCTCCTGGAAATGTAAGAACTCTACTTTGTGCACATCCCCTGTAATCCCTCCTGGAAATGTAAGGACTCTACTTTGTGCACTTCCTCTGTAATCCCTCCTGGAAATGTAAGGAATTTACTTTATGCACTTTCTCTGTAATCCCTCCTGGAAATGTAAGGACTCTATTTTGTGCATTTCCTCTATAATTCCTCCTGGAAATGTAAGAACTTTACTTTATGCACTTCCTCTGTAATCTCTCCTGGAAATGTAAGTACTTTACTTTATGCACTTCCTCTGTAATCCCTCCTGGAAATGTAAGAAATCTACTTTGTGCACTTCCTCTGTAATCCCTCCTGGAAATTTAAGAACTTTAATTTATGCACTTCTTCAGTAATCCCTCCTGGAAATGTAAGAACTCTACTTTGTGCACTTCCTCTTTAATTCCTCATGGAAATGTAAGAACTTTACTTTATGCACTTCCTCTGTAATCCCTCCTGGAAATGTAAGAACTCTACTTTGTGCACATCCCCTGTAATCCCTCCTGGAAATGTAAGGACTCTACTTTGTGCACTTCCTCTGTAATCCCTCCTGGAATTGTAAGAAATTTACTTTATGCACTTTCTCTGTAATCCCTCCTGGAAATGTAAGGACTCTATTTTGTGCATTTCCTCTATAATTCCTCCTGGAAATGTAAGAACTTTACTTTATGCACTTCCTCTGTAATCTCTCCTGGAAATGTAAGTACTTTACTTTATGCACTTCCTCTGTAATCCCTCCTGGAAATGTAAGAAATCTACTTTGTGCACTTCCTATGTAATCCCTCCTGGAAATGTAAGCAATCTACTTTGTGCACTTCCTTTGTAATCCCTCCTGGGAATGTAAGAATGTTGTGCATTTCCTCTGTAATTCTTCCTGGAAATGTAAGAACTTTACTTTATGCACTTCCTCTGTAATCCCTCCTGGAAATGTAAGAACTTTACTTTATGCACTTCCTCAGTAATCCCTCCTGGAAATGTAAGAACTCTACTTTGTGCACTTCCTCTGTAATCCCTCCTGGAAATGTAAGAACTTTACTTTATGCACTTCCTCTGTAATCCCTCCTGGAGATGTAGCAACTCGACTTTGTGCATTTCCTCTATAATTCCTCCTGGAAATGTAAGAACTTTATGCACTTCTTCTGTAATCCCACCTGGAAATGTAAGAACTCTACTTTGTGCACTTCCTCTGTAAATCCTCCTGGAAATGTAAGAAATTTACTTTATGCACTTCCTCTGTAATATCTCCTGGAAATGTAAGAACTCTACTTTGTGCACTTCCTCTTTAATTCCTCATGGAAATGTAAGAACTTTACTTCATGCACTTCCTCTGTAATCCCTCCTGGAAATGTAAGAACTCTACTTTGTGCACATCCCCTGTAATCCCTCCTGGAAATGTAAGGACTCTACTTTGTACACTTCCTCTGTAATCCCTCCTGGAAATGTAAGGAATTTACTTTATGCACTTTCTCTGTAATCCCTCCTGGAAATGTAAGGACTCTATTTTGTGCATTTCCTCTATAATTCCTCCTGGAAATGTAAGAACTTTACTTTATGCACTTCCTCTGTAATCTCTCCTGGAAATGTAAGTACTTTACTTTATGCACTTCCTCTGTAATCCCTCCTGGAAATGTAAGAAATCTACTTTGTGCACTTCCTCTGTAATCCCTCCTGGAAATGTAAGAAATCTACTTTGTGCACATCCTCTGTAATCCCTCCTGGGAATGTAAGAATGTTGTGCATTTCCTCTGTAATTCTTCCTGGAAATGTAAGAACTTTACTTTATGCACTTCCTCTGTAAATCCTTCTGGAAATGTAAGAACTCTACTTTGTGCATTTCCTCTAGAATTCCTCCTGGAAATGTAAGAACTTTACTTTATGCACTTCCTCAGTTATCCCTCCTGGAAATGTAAGAACTCTACTTTGTGCTCTTCCTCTGTAATCCCTCCTGGAAATGTAAGAACTTTACTTTCTGCACTTCCTCTTTAATCCCTCCTGGAAATGTAAAAACTCTACTTTGTGCACTTCCTCTGTAATCCCTCCTGGAAATGTAAGAACTTTGTGCACTTCCTCTGTAATTCCTCCTGGAAATGTAAGAACTCTACTTTATGCAATTCCTCTGTAATTCCTCCTGGAAATGTAAGAACTCTACTTTGTGCATTTCCTCTATAATTCCTCCTGGAAATGTAAGAACTTTACTTTATGCACTTCCTCAGTAATCCCTCCTGGAAATGTAAGAACTTTACTTTGTGCACTTCCTCTGTAAATCCTCCTGGAAATGTAAGAACTTTACTTTATGCACTTCCTCTGTAATCCCTCCTGGAAATGTAATGACTCTACTTTGTGCATTTTCTCTATAATTGCTCCTGGAAATGTAAGAACTTTACTTTATGCACTTCCTCTGTAATCCCTCCTGGAAATGTAAGAAATCTACTTTGTGCACTTCCTCTGTAATCCCTCCTGGAAATGTAAGAACGTTGTGCATTTCTTCTGTAATTGCTCCTGGAAATGTAAGAACATTACTTTATGCACATCCCCTGTTATCCCTCCTGGAAATGTAAGAACTTAACTTTATGCACTTCCCCTGTAATCCCTCCTGGAAATGTAAGAACTTTCTTTTATGCACTTCCTCCTGGAAATGTAAGAACTTTACTTTGTGCACATCACCTGTAATCCCTCCTGGAAATGTAAGAACTTTATTATGCACTTCCTCTGTAAATCCTCCTGGAAATGTAAGAACTTTACTTTATAAACTTCCTCTGTTATCCCTCCTGGAAATGTAAGAACTCTACTTTGTGCATTTCCTCTATAATTCCTCCTGGTAATGTAAGAACTTTATGCACTTCTTCTGTAATTCCACCTGGAAATGAAAGAACTCTACTTTGTGCACTTCCTCTGTAAATCCTCCTGGAAATGTAAGAACTTTACTTTATGCACTTCCTCTGTAATACCTCTTGGAAATGTAAGAACTCTACTTTGTGCACTTCCTCTTTAATTCCTCATGGAAATGTAAGAACTTTACTTTATGCACTTCCTCTGTAATACCTCTTGGAAATGTAAGAACTCTACTTTGTGCACTTCCTCTTTAATTCCTCATGGAAATGTAAGAACTTTACTTTATGCACTTCCTCTGTAAATCCTCCTGGAAATGTAAGAATTTTACTTTGTGCACATCCCCTGTAATCCCTCCTGGAAATGTAAGAACTTTACTTTATGCACTTCCTCTGTAAATCCTCCTGGAAATGTAAGAACTTTACTTTATTCACTTCCTCTGTAAATCCTCCTGGAAATGTAAGAACTTTACTTTATGCACTTCCTCTGTAAATCCTCCTGGAAATGTAAGAAGTTTACTTTATGCACTTCTTCTGTAATCCCTCCTGGAAATGTAAGAACTCTACTTTGTGCATTTCCTCTATAATTCCTCCTGGAAATGTAAGAACTTTATGCACTTCTTCTGTAATCCCACCTGGAAATATAAGAACTCTACTTTGTGCACATCCTCTGTAAGTCATCCTGGAAATGTATGAACTTTACTTTATGCACTTCCTCTGTAATACCTCCTGGAAATGTAAGAACTTTACTTTGTGCACTTCCTCTTTAATTCCTCATGGAAATGTAAGAACTTAACTTTATGTACTTCCTCTGCAATCCCTCCTGGAAATGTAAGAACTCTACTTTGTGCACATCCCCTGTAATCCCTCCTGGAAATGTAAGGACTCTACTTTGTGCACTTCCTCTGTAATCCCTCCTGGAAATGTAAGGACTCTATTTTGTGCATTTCCTCTATAATTCCTCCTGGAAATGTAAGAACTTTAATTTATGCACTTCCTCTGTAATCTCTCCTGGAAATGTAAGTACTTTACTTTATGCACTTCCTCTGTAATTCCTCCTGGAAATGTAAGAAATCTACTTTTTGCACTTCCTATGTAATCCCTCCTGGAAATGTAAGAAATCTACTTTGTGCACTTCCTCTTTAATCCCTCCTGGAAATGTAAGAAATCCACTTTGTGCACTTCCTCTGTAATCCCTCCTGGGAATGTAAGAATGTTGTGCATTTCCTCTGTAATTCCTCCTGGAAATGTAAGAACTTTACTTTATGCACTTCCTCTGTAATCCCTCCTGAAATGTAAGAACATTACTTTATGCACTTCCTCAGTAATCCCTCCTGGAAATGTAAGAACTCTACTTTGTGCACTTCCTCTGTAATCCCTCCTGGAAATGTAAGAACTTTACTTTATGCACTTCCTCTGTAAATCCTTCTGGAAATGTAAGAACTTTACTTTGTGCACTTCCTCTGTAATCCCTCCTGGAAATGTACGGACTCTACTTTGTGCACTTCCTCTGTAATCCCTCCTGGAAATGTAATAAATTTACTTTATGCACTTCCTCTGTAATCCCTCCTGAAATGTAAGAACATTACTTTATGCGCTTCCTCAGTAATCCCTCCTGGAAATGTAAGAACTCTACTTTGTGCACTTCCTCTGTAATCCCTCCTGGAAATGTAAGAACTTTACTTTATGCACTTCCTCTGTAAATCCTTCTGGAAATGTAAGAACTTTACTTTATGCACTTCCTCTGTAATCTCTCCTAGAAAAGTAAGTACTTTACTTTATGCACTTCCTCTGTAATCCCTCCTGGAAATGTAAGAAATCTACTTTGTGCACTTCCTCTGTAATCCCTCCTGGGAATGTAAGAATGTTGTACATTTCCTCTGTAATTCTTCCTGGAAATATAAGAACTTTAATTTATGCACTTCCTCTGTAATCCCTCCTGGAAATGTAAGAACTTTACTTTCTGCATTTCCTCTTTAATCCCTCCTGGAAATGTAAATACTCTACTTTGTGCACTTCCTCTGTAATTCCTCCTGGAAATGTAAGAACTCTACTTTTTGCAATTCCTCTGTAATTCCTCCTGGAAATGTAAGAACTCTACTTTGTGCATTTCCTCTATAATTCCTCCTGGAAATGTAAGAACTCTACTTTTTGCAATTCCTCTGTAATTCCTCCTGGAAATGTAAGAACTCTACTTTGTGCATTTCCTCTATAATTCCTCCTGGAAATGTAAGAACTTTACTTTATGCACTTCCTCAGTAATCCCTCCTGGAAATGTAAGAACTTTACTTTGTGCACTTCCTATGTAAATCCTCCTGGAAATGTAAGAACTTTACTTTATGCACTTACTCTGTAATCCCTCCTGGAAATGTAAGAACTTTACTTTATGCACTTCCTCTGTAATCCCTCCTGGAAAAGTAACGACTCTACTTCGTGCATTTCCTCTATAATTCCTCCTGGAAATGTAAGAACTTTACTTTATGCACTTCCTCTGTAATCCCTCCTGGAAATGTAAGAAATCTACTTTGTGCACTTCCTCTGTAATCCCTCCTGGAAATGTAAGAACGTTGTGCATTTCCTCTGTAATTGCTCCTGGAAATGTAAGAACATTACTTTATGCACATCCCCTGTAATCCCTCCTGGAAATGTAAGAACTTTACTTTATGCACTTCCTCTGTAAATCCTCCTGGAAATGTAAGAACTTTACTTTGTGCACATCCCCTGTAATCCCTCCTGGAAATGTAAGAACTTTACTTCATGCACTTCCTCTGTTAATCCTCCTGGAAATGTAAGAACTTTACTTTATGCACTTCTTCTGTAATCCCTCCTGGAAATGTAAGAACTCTACTTTGTGCATTTCCTCTATAATTCCTCCTGGAAATGTAAGAACTTTATGCACTTCTTCTGTAATCCCACCTGGAAATGTAAGAACTCTACTTTGTGCACATCCTCTGTAAGTCATCCTGGAAATGTAAGAACTTTACTTTATGCACTTCCTCTGTAATTCCTCATGGAATTGTAAGAACTTTACTTCATGTACTTCCTCTGCAATCACTCCTGGAAATGTAAGAACTCTACTTTGTGCACTTCCTCTGTAATCCCTCCTGGAAATGTAAGGACTCTATTTTGTGCATTTCCTCTATAATTCCTCCTGGAAATGTAAGAATTTTACTTTATGCACTTCCTCTGTAATCTCTCCTGGAAATGTAAGTACTGTACTTTATGCACTTCCTCTGTAATCCCTCCTGGAAATGTAAGAACTCTACTTTGTGCACTTCCTCTGTAATCCCTCCTGGAAATGTAAGGACTCTATTTTGTGCATTTCCTCTATAATTCCTCCTGGAAATGTAAGAACTTTACTTTATGCATTTCCTCTGTAATCTCTCCTGGAAATGTAAGTACTTTACTTTATGCACTTCCTCTGTAATCCCTCCTGGAAATGTAAGAAATCTACTTTGTGCACTTCCTATGTAATCCCTCCTGGAAATGTAAGAAATCTATTTTGTGCACTTCCTCTGTAATCCCTCCTGGAAATGTAAGAAATCTACTTTCTGCACTTCCTCTGTAATCCCTCCTGGGAATGTAAGAATGTTGTGCATTTCCTCTGTAATTCCTCCTGGAAATGTAAGAACTTTACTTTATGCACTTCCTCTGTAATCCCTCCTGAAAATGTAAGAACTTTACTTTATGCACTTCCTCAGTAATCCCTCCTGGAAATGTAAGAACTTTACTTTATGCACTTCCTCTGTAAATCCTTCTGGAAATGTAAGAAGTTTACTTTGTGCACTTCCTCTGTAATCCCTCCTGGAAATGTAAGGACTCTGCTTTGTGCACTTCCTCTGTAATCCCTCCTGGAAATGTAATAAATTTACTTTATGCACTTTCTCTGTAATCACTCCTGGAAATGTAAGGACTCTATTTTGTGCATTTCCTCTATGATTCCTCCTGGAAATCTAAGAACTTTACTTTATGCACTTCCTCTGTAATCTCTCCTAGAAAAGTAAGTACTTTACTTTATGCACTTCCTCTGTAATCTCTCCTGGAAATGTAAGAAATCTACTTTGTGCACTTCCTCTGTAATCCCTCCTGGGAATGTAAGAATGTTGTGCATTTCCTCTGTAATTCTTCCTGGAAATGTAAGAACTTTACTTTATGCACTTCCTCTGTAATCCCTCCTGGAAATGTAAGAACTTTACTTTATGCACTTCCTCAGTAATCCCTCCTGGAAATGTAAGAACTCTACTTTGTGCACTTCCTCTGTAATCCCTCCTGGAAATGTAAGAACTTTACTTTCTGCAATTCCTCTGTAAATCCTTCTGGAAATGTAAGAACTTTACTTTATGCACTTCCTCAGTAATCCCTCCTGGAAATGTAAGGACTCTACTTTGTGCACTTCCTCTGTAATCCCTCCTGGAAATGTAAGAACTTTACTTTATGCACTTCCTCTGTAATCCCTCCTGGAAATGTAAGAACTTTACTTTATGCACTTCTTCTGTAATCCCTCTTGGAAACGTAAGAACTCTACTTTCTGCACTTCCTCTTTAATCCCTCCTGGAAATGTAAAAACTCTACTTTTTGCACTTCCTCTGTAATCCCTCCTGGAAATGTAAGAACTTTGTGCACTTCCTCTGTAATTCCTCCTGGAAATGTAAGAACTCTACTTTATGCAATTCCTCTGTAATTCCTCCTGGAAATGTAAGAACTCTACTTTGTGCATTTCCTCTATAATTCCTCCTGGAAATGTAAGAACTTTACTTTATGCACTTCCTCAGTAATCCCTCCTGGAAATGTAAGAACTTTACTTTGTGCACTTCCTCTGTAAATCCTCCTGGAAATGTAAGAACTTTACTTTATGCACTTACTCTGTAATCCCTCCTGGAAATGTGAGAACTTTACTTTATGCACTTCCTCTGTAATCCCTCCTGGAAATGTAACGACTCTACTTTGTGCATTTCCTCTATAATTCCTCCTGGAAATGTAAGAACTTTACTTTATGCACTTCCTCTGTAATCCCTCCTGGAAATGTAAGAACTTTACTTTATGCACTTCCTCTGTAAATCCTCCTGGAAATGTAAGAACTTTACTTTGTGCACATCCCCTGTAATCCCTCCTGGAAATGTAAGAACTTTACTTTATGCACTTCCTCTGTAAATCCTCCTGGAAATGTAAGAACTTTACTTTATTCACTTCCTCTGTAAATCCTCCTGGAAATGTAAGAACTTTACTTTATGCACTTCCTCTGTAAATCCTCCTGGAAATGTAAGAACTTTACTTTATGTACTTCTTCTGTAATCCCTCCTGGAAATGTAAGAACTCTACTTTGTGCATTTCCTCTATAATTCCTCCTGGAAATGTAAGAACTTTATGCACTTCTTCTGTAATCCCACCTGGAAATGTAAGAACTCTACTTTGTGCACATCCTCTGTAAGTCATCCTGGAAATGTATGAACTTTACTTTATGCACTTCCTCTGTAATACCTCCTGGAAATGTAAGAACTTTACTTTGTGCACTTCCTCTTTAATTCCTCATGGAAATGTAAGAACTTAACTTTATGTACTTCCTCTGCAGTCCCTCCTGGAAATGTAAGAACTCTACTTTGTGCACATCCCCTGTAATCCCTCCTGGAAATGTAAGGACTCTACTTTGTGCACTTCCTCTGTAATCCCTCCTGGAAATGTAAGGACTCTATTTTGTGCATTTCCTCTATAATTCCTCCTGGAAATGTAAGAACTTTAATTTCTGCACTTCCTCTGTAATCTCTCCTGGAAATGTAAGTACTTTACTTTATGCACTTCCTCTGTAATCCCTCCTGGAAATGTAAGAAATCTACTTTTTGCACTTCCTATGTAATCCCTCCTGGAAATGTAAGAAATCTACTTTGTGAACTTCCTCTTTAATCCCTCCTGGAAATGTAAGAAATCTACTTTGTGCACTTCCTCTGTAATCCCTCCTGGGAATGTAAGAATGTTGTGCATTTCCTCTGTAATTCCTCCTGGAAATGTAAGAACTTTACTTTATGCACTTCCTCTGTAATCCCTCCTGAAATGTAAGAACATTACTTTATGCACTTCCTCAGTAATCCCTCCTGGAAATGTAAGAACTCTACTTTGTGCACTTCCTCTGTAATCCCTCCTGGAAATGTAAGAACTTTACTTTATGCACTTCCTCTGTAAATCCTTCTGGAAATGTAAGAACTTTACTTTGTGCACTTCCTCTGTAATCCCTCCTGGAAATGTAAGGACTCTACTTTGTGCACTTCCTCTGTAATCCCTCCTGGAAATGTAATAAATTTACTTTATGCACTTTCTCTGTAATCCCTCCTGGAAATGTAAGGACTCTATTTTGTGCATTTCCTCTATAATTCCTCCTGGAAATGTAAGAACTTTACTTTATGCACTTCCTCTGTAATCTCTCCTGGAAATGTAAGAAATCTACTTTGTGCACTTCCTCTGTAATCCCTCCTGGGAATGTAAGAATGTTGTACATTTCCTCTGTAATTCTTCCTGGAAATGTAAGAACTTTACTTTATGCACTTCCTCTGTAATCCCTCCTGGAAATGTAAGAACTTTACTTTATGCACTTCCTCAGTAATCCCTCCTGGAAATGTAAGAACTCTACTTTGTGCACTTCCTCTGTATTCCCTCCTGGAAATGTAAGAACTTTACTTTCTGCAATTCCTCTGTAAATCCTTCTGGAAATGTAAGAACTTTACTTTATGCACTTCCTCAGTAATCCCTCCTGGAAATGTAAGGACTCTACTTTGTGCACTTCCTCTGTAATCCCTCCTGGAAATGTAAGAACTTTACTTTATGCACTTCCTCTGTAATCCCTCCTGGAAATGTAAGAACTTTACTTTATGCACTTCTTCTGTAATCCCTCCTGGAAATGTAAGAACTCTACTTTGTGCACTTCCTCTTTAATGCCTCCTGGAAATGTAAAAACTCTACTTTGTGCACTTCCTCTGTAATCCCTCCTGGAAATGTAAGAACTTTGTGCACTTCCTCTGTAATTCCTCCTGGAAATGTAAGAACTCTACTTCATGCAATTCCTCTGTAATTCCTCCTGGAAATGTAAGAACTCTACTTTGTGCATTTCCTCTATAATTCCTCCTGGAAATGTAAGAACTTTACTTTATGCACTTACTCTGTAATCCCTCCTGGAAATGTGAGAACTTTACTTTATGCACTTCCTCTGTAATCACTCCTGGAAATGTAACGACTCTACTTTGTGCATTTCCTCTATAATTCCTCCTGGAAATGTAAGAACTCTACTTTATGCACTTCCTCTATAATCCCTCCTGGAAATGTAAGAAATCTACTTTGTGCACTTCCTCTGTAATCCCTCCTGGAAATGTAAGAACGTTGTGCATTTCCTCTGTAATCCCTCCTGGAAATGTAAGAACTCTACTTTGGGCACTTCCTCTGTAATCCCTCCTGGAAATGTAAGAACTTTATACACTTCCTCTGTAAATCCTCCTGGAAATGTAAGAACTTTACTTTGTGCACATCCCCTGTAATCCCTCCTGGAAATGTAAGAACTTTACTTCATGCACTTCTTCTGTAAATCCTCCTGGAAATGTAAGAACTTTACTTTATGCACTTCCTCTGTAATCCCTCCTGGAAATGTAAGAACTTTACTTTATGCACTTCTTCTGTAAATCCTTCTGGAAATGTAAGAACTTTACTTTGTGCACTTCCACTGTAATCCCTCCTGGAAATGTAAGAACTTTACTTTATGCATTTCTTCTGTAATCCCTCCTGGAAATGTAAGAACTCTACTTTGTACACTTCCTCTGTAATCCCTCCTGGAAATATAAGAACTTTACTTTCTGCACTTCCTCTTTAATCCCTCCTGGAAATGTAAAAACTCTACTTTGTGCAGTTCCTCTGTAATCCCTTCTGGAAATGTAAGAACTTTGTGCACTTCCTCTGTAATTCCTCCTGGAAATGTAAGAACTCTACTTTATGCAATGCCTCTGTAATTCCTCCTGGAAATGTAAGAACTCTACTTTGTGCATTTCCTCTATAATTCCTCCTGGAAATGTAAGAACTTTACTTTATGCACTTCCTCAGTAATACCTCCTGGAAATGTAAGAAATTTACTTTGTGCACTTCCTCTGTAAATCCTCCTGGAAATGTAAGAACTTTACTTTATGCACTTACTCTGTAATCCCTCCTGGAAATGTAAGAACTTTACTTCATGCACATCCTCTGTAATCCCTCCTGGAAAAGTAACGACTCTACTTCGTGCATTTCCTCTATAATTCCTCCTGGAAATGTAAGAACTTTACTTTATGCACTTCCTCTGTAATCCCTCCTGGAAATGTAAGAAATCTACTTTGTGCACTTCCTCTGTAATCCCTCCTGGAAATGTAAGAACGTTGTTCATTTCCTCAGTAATTGCTCCTGGAAATGTAAGAACATTACTTTATGCACATCCCCTGTAATCCCTCCTGGAAATGTAAGAACTTTACTTTATGCACTTCCTCTGTAAATCCTCCTGGAAATGTAAGAACTTTACTTTGTGCACATCCCCTGTAATCCCTCCTGGAAATGTAATAACTTTACTTCATGCACTTCCTCTGTAAATCCTCCTGGAAATGTAAGAACTTTACTTTACGCACTTCTTCTGTAATCCCTCCTGGAAATGTAAGAACTCTACTTTGTGCATTTCCTCTATAATTCCTCCTGGAAATGTAAGAACTTTATGCACTTCTTCTGTAATCCCACCTGGAAATGTAAGAACTCTACTTTGTGCACATCCTCTGTAAGTCATCCTGGAAATGTAAGAACTTTACTTTATGCACTTCCTCTGTAATTCCTCATGGAAATGTAAGAACTTTACTTCATGTACTTCCTCTGCAATCACTCCTGGAAATGTAAGAACTCTACTTTTTGCATATCCCCTGTAATCCCTCCTGGAAATGTAAGAACTCTACTTTGTGCACTTCCTCTGTAATCCCTCCTGGAAATGTAAGGACTCTATTTTGTGCATTTCCTCTATAATTCCTCCTGGAAATGTAAGAACTTTACTTTATGCATTTCCTCTGTAATATCTCCTGGAAATGTAAGTACTTTACTTTATGCACTTCCTCTGTAATCCCTCCTGGAAATGTAAGAAATCTACTTTGTGCACTTCCTATGTAATCCCTCCTGGAAATGTAAGAAATCTATTTTGTGCACTTCCTCTGTAATCCCTCCTGGAAATGTAAGAAATCTACTTTGTGCACTTCCTCTGTAATCCCTCCTGGGAATGTAAGAATGTTGTGCACTTCCTCTGTAATCCCTCCTGGAAATGTAAGAACGTTGTGCATTTCCTCTGTAATTGCTCCTGAAAATGTAAGAACATTACTTTATGCACATCCCCTGTAATCCCTCCTGGAAATGTAAGAACTTTACTTTATGCACTTCCTCTGTAAATCCTCCTGGAAATGTAAGAACTTTACTTTATTCACTTCCTCTGTAAATCCTCCTGGAAATGTAAGAACTTTACTTTATGCACTTCCTCTGTAAATCCTCCTGGAAATGTAAGAACTTTACTTTATGCACTTCTTCTGTAATCCCTCCTGGAAATGTAAGAACTCTACTTTGTGCATTTCCTCTATAATTCCTCCTGGAAATGTAAGAACTTTATGCACTTTTTCTGTAATCCCACCTGGAAATGTAAGAACTCTACTTTGTGCACATCCTCTGTAAGTCATCCTGGAAATGTAAGAACTTTACTTTATGCACTTCCTCTGTAATACCTCCTGGAAATGTAAGAACTTTACTTTGTGCACTTCCTCTGTAATCCCTCCTGGAAATGTAAGAACTCTACTTTGTGCACATCCCCTGTAATCCCTCCTGGAAATGTAAGGACTCTACTTTGTGCACTTCCTCTGTAATCCCTCCTGGAAATGTAAGGACTCTATTTTGTGCATTTCCTCTATAATTCCTCCTGGAAATGTAAGAACTTTAATTTATGCACTTCCTCTGTAATCTCTCCTGGAAATGTAAGTACTTTACTTCATGCACTTCCTCTGTAATCCCTCCTGGAAATGTAAGAAATCTACTTTTTGCACTTCCTATGTAATCCCTCCTGGAAATGTAAGAAATCTACTTTGTGCACTTCCTCTTTAATCCCTCCTGGAAAGGTAAGAAATCTACTTTGTACACTTCCTCTGTAATCCCTCCTGGGAATGTAAGAATGTTGTGCATTTTCTCTGTAATTCCTCCTGGAAATGTAAGAACTTTACTTTATGCACTTCCTCTGTAATCCCTCCTGAAATGTAAGAACATTACTTTATGCACTTCCTCAGTAATCCCTCCTGGAAATGTAAGAACTCTACTTTGTGCACTTCCTCTGTAATCCCTCCTGGAAATGTAAGAACTTTACTTTATGCACTTCCTCTGTAAATCCTTCTGGAAATTAAAGAAATCTACTTTGTGCACTTCCTCTGTAATTCCTCCTGGAAATGTAAGAAATCTACTTTGTGCACTTCCTCTGTAATCCCTCCTGGAAATGTAAGAAATCTACTTTATGCACTTCCTCAGTAATCCCTCCTGGAAATGTAAGAACTCTACTTTGTGCACTTCCTCTGTAATTCCTCCTGGAAATGTAAGAACTTTACTTTATGCACTTCCTATGTAATCCCTCCTGGAAATGTAAGAAATCTACTTTGTGCACTTCCTCTGTAATCCCTCCTGGAAATGTAAGAAATCTACTTTGTGCACTTCCTCTGTAATCCCTCCTGGGAATGTAAGAATGTTGTGCATTTCCTCTGTAATTCCTCCTGGAAATGTAAGAACTTTACTTTCTGCACTTCCTCTTTAATCCCTCCTGGAAATGTAAGAACTTTACTTTCTGCACTTCCTCTTTAATCCCTCCTGGAAATGTAAAAACTCTACTTTGTGAACTTCCTCTGTAATTCGTCCTGGAAATGTAAGAACTTTGTGCACTTCCTCTGTAATTCCTCCTGGAAATGTAAGAACTCTACTTTATGCAATTCCTCTGTAATTCCTCCTGGAAATGTAAGAAATCTACTTTGTGCATTTCCTCTATAATTCCTCCTGGAAATGTAAGAACTTTACTTTATGCACTTCCTCAGTAATCCCTCTTGGAAATGTAAGAACTTTACTTTGTGCACTTCCTCTGTAAATCCTCCTGGAAATGTAAGAACTTTACTTTATGCACTTACTTTGTAATCCCTCCTGGAAATGTAAGAAATCTATTTTGTGCACTTCCTCTGTAATCCCTCCTGGAAATGTAAGAAATCTACTTTGTGCACTTCATCTGTAATCCCTCCTGGGAATGTAAGAATGTTGTGCACTTCCTCTGTAATCCCTCCTGGAAATGTAAGAACGTTGTGCACTTCCTCTGTAATTGCTCCTGGAAATGTAAGAACATTACTTTATGCACATCCCCTGTAATCCCTCCTGGAAATGTAAGAACTTTACTTTATGCACTTCCTCTGTAAATCCTCCTGGAAATGTAAGAACTTTACTTTATTCACTTCCTCTGTAAATCCTCCTGGAAATGTAAGAACTTTACTTTATGCACTTCCTCTGTAAATCCTCCTGGAAATGTAAGAACTTTACTTTATGCACTTCTTCTGTAATCCCTCTTGGAAATGTAAGAACTCTACTTTGTGCATTTCCTCTATAATTCCTCCTGGAAATGTAAGAACTTTATGCACTTTTTCTGTAATCCCACCTGGAAATGTAAGAACTCTACTTTGTGCACATCCTCTGTAAGTCATCCTGGAAATGTAAGAACTTTACTTTATGCACTTCCTCTGTAATACCTCCTGGAAATGTAAGAACTTTACTTTGTGCACTTCCTCTGTAATCCCTCCTGGAAATGTAAGAACTCTACTTTGTGCACATCCCCTGTAATCCCTCCTGGAAATGTAAGGACTCTACTTTGTGCACTTCCTCTGTAATCCCTCCTGGAAATGTAAGGACTCTATTTTGTGCATTTCCTCTATAATTCCTCCTGGAAATGTAAGAACTTTAATTTATGCACTTCCTCTGTAATCTCTCCTGGAAATGTAAGTACTTTACTTCATGCACTTCCTCTGTAATCCCTCCTGGAAATGTAAGAAATCTACTTTTTGCACTTCCTATGTAATCCCTCCTGGAAATGTAAGAAATCTACTTTGTGCACTTCCTCTTTAATCCCTCCTGGAAAGGTAAGAAATCTACTTTGTACACTTCCTCTGTAATCCCTCCTGGGAATGTAAGAATGTTGTGCATTTTCTCTGTAATTCCTCCTGGAAATGTAAGAACTTTACTTTATGCACTTCCTCTGTAATCCCTCCTGAAATGTAAGAACATTACTTTATGCACTTCCTCAGTAATCCCTCCTGGAAATGTAAGAACTCTGCTTTGTGCACTTCCTCTGTAATCCCTCCTGGAAATGTAAGAACTTTACTTTATGCACTTCCTCTGTAAATCCTTCTGGAAATTAAAGAAATCTACTTTGTGCACTTCCTCTGTAATTCCTCCTGGAAATGTAAGAAATCTACTTTGTGCACTTCCTCTGTAATCCCTCCTGGAAATGTAAGAAATCTACTTTATGCACTTCCTCAGTAATCCCTCCTGGAAATGTAAGAACTCTACTTTGTGCACTTCCTCTGTAATTCCTCCTGGAAATGTAAGAACTTTACTTTATGCACTTCCTATGTAATCCCTCCTGGAAATGTAAGAAATCTACTTTGTGCACTTCCTCTGTAATCCCTCCTGGAAATGTAAGAAATCTACTTTGTGCACTTCCTCTGTAATCCCTCCTGGGAATGTAAGAATGTTGTGCATTTCCTCTGTAATTCCTCCTGGAAATGTAAGAACTTTACTTTCTGCACTTCCTCTTTAATCCCTCCTGGAAATGTAAGAACTTTACTTTCTGCACTTCCTCTTTAATCCCTCCTGGAAATGTAAAAACTCTACTTTGTGCACTTCCTCTGTAATTCGTCCTGGAAATGTAAGAACTTTGTGCACTTCCTCTGTAATTCCTCCTGGAAATGTAAGAACTCTACTTTATGCAATTCCTCTGTAATTCCTCCTGGAAATGTAAGAAATCTACTTTGTGCATTTCCTCTATAATTCCTCCTGGAAATGTAAGAACTTTACTTTATGCACTTCCTCAGTAATCCCTCCTGGAAATGTAAGAACTTTACTTTGTGCACTTCCTCTGTAAATCCTCCTGGAAATGTAAGAACTTTACTTTATGCACTTACTTTGTAATCCCTCCTAGAAATGTAAGAACTTTACTTTATGCACTTCCTCTGTAATCCCTCCTGGAAATGTAAGAAATCTACTTTGTGCACTTCCTCTGTAATCCCTCCTGGAAATGTAAGAACGTTGTGCATTTCCTCTGTAATTGCTCCAGGAAATGTAAGAACATTACTTTATGCACATCCCCTGTAATCCCTCCTGGAAATGTAAGAACTTTACTTTATGCACTTCCTCTGTAAATCCTCCTGGAAATGTAAGAACTTTACTTTGTGCACATCCCCTGTAATCCCTCCTGGAAATGTAAGAACTTTACTTTATGCACTTCCTCTGTAAATCCTCCTGGAAATGTAAGAACTTTACTTTATGCACTTCATCTGTAAATCCTCCTGGAAATGTAAGAACTTTACTTTATGCACTTCTTCTGTAATCCCTCCTGGAAATAGAAGAACTCTACTTTGTGCATTTCCTCTATAATTCCTCCTGGAAATGTAAGAACTTTATGCACTTCTTCTGTAATCCCACCTGGAAATGTAAGAACTCTACTTTGTGCACATCCTCTGTAAGTCATCCTGGAAATGTAAGAACTTTACTTTATGCACTTCCTCTGTAATACCTCCTGGAAATGTAAGAACTTTACTTTGTGCACTTCCTCTTTAATTCCTCATGGAAATGTAAGAACTTTACTTTATGTACTTCCTCTGCAATCCCTCCTGGAAATGTAAGAACTCTACTTTGTGCACATTCCCTGTAATCCCTCCTGGAAATGTAAGGACTCTACTTTGTGCACTTCCTCTGTAATCCCTCCTGGAAATGTAAGGACTCTATTTTGTGCATTTCCTCTATAATTCCTCCTGGAAATGTGAGAACTTTACTTTATGCACTTCCTCTGTAATCCCTCCAGGAAATGTAAGAACTTTACTTTATGCACTTACTCTGTAAATACTCCTGGAAATGTAAGAACTCTACTTTCTGCACTTCCTCTTTAATTCCTCATTAAATGTAAGAACTTTACTTTATGCGCTTCCTCTGTAATCTCTCCTGGAAATGTAAGAACTTTACTTTTTGCACTTCCTCTGAAAATACTCCTGGAAATGTAAGAACTTTACTTTATGCACTTCCTCTGTAATCCCTCCTGGAAATGTAAGGACTCTACTTTGTGCACTTCCTCTGTAATCCCTCCTGGAAATGTAAGGACTCTACTTTCTGTACTTCCTCTTTAATTCCTCATGGAAATGTAAGAACTTTACTATATGCACTTCCTCTGTAATCCCTCCTGGAAATGTAAGAACTTTACCTTATGCACTTCCTTGTAATCCCTCCTGGAAATGTAAGAACTTTACTTTATGCACTTATTCTTTAATCCCTCCTGGAAATGTAAGAAATCTACTTTGTGCACTTCCTCTGTAATCCCTCCTGGAAATGTAAGAATGTTGCGCATTTCCTCTGTATTTCCTCCTGGAAATTTAAGAACTTTACTTTATGCACTTCCTCTGTAATCCCTCCTGGAAATGTAAGAACTTTACTTTATGCACTTCCTCTGTAATCCCTCCTGGAAATGTAAGAACTTTACTTTGTGCACTTCCTCTGTAAATCCTCCTGGAAACGTAAGAACTTTACTTTATGCACTTCCTCTGTAATCCCTTCTGGAAATGTAAGAACTATACTTTGTGCATTTCCTCTATAATTCCTCCTGGAAATGTAAGAACTTTACTTTATGCAAGTCCACTGTAATCCCTCCTGGAAATGTAAGAACTTTACTTTATGCACTTCCTATGTAATCCCTCCTGGAAATGTAAGAACTTTACTTTATGCACTTCCTCTGTAAATCCTCCTGGAAATGTAAGAACTTTACTTTGGGCACATCCCCTGTAATCCCTCCTGGAAATGTAAGAACTTTACTTTATGCACTTCCTCTGTAAATCCTCCTGGAAATGTAAGAATTTTACTTTATGCACTTCCTTTGTAATCGCTCCTGGAAATGTAAGAACTTTACTTTGTGCACTTCCTCTGTAAGTCCTCCTGGAAATGTAAGAACTTTACTTTATGCACTTCCTCTGTAATCCCTTCTGGAAATGTAAGAACTTTACTTTATGCACTTCCTCTGTAATCCCTCCTGGAAATGTAAGGACTCTACTTTGTGCATTTCCTCTATAATTCCTCCTGGAAATGTAAAAACTCTACTTTGTGCACTTCCTTTGTAATCCCTCCTGGAAATGTAAGAACTTTGTGCAGTTCCTCTGTAATTTCTCCTGGAAATATAAGAACTCTACTTCATGCAGTTCCTCTGTAATTCCTCCTGGAAATGTAAGAACTCTCCTTTGTGCATTTCCTCTATAATTCCTCCTGGAAATGTAAGAACTTTACTTTATGCACTTCCTCTGTAATCCCTCCTGGAAATGTAAGAATTTTACTTTATGCACTTCCTCTGTAATCCCTCCTGTAAATGTAAGAACTCTACTTTGCGCATTTCCTCTATAATTCCTCCTGGAAATGTAAGAACTTTACTTTATGCACTTCCTCTGTAATCCCTCCTGGAATTGTAAGAACTTTACTTTATGCCCTTCCTCTGTAAATACTCCTGGAAATGTAAGAACTCTACTTTCTGCACTTCCTCTTTAATTCCTCCTGGAAATGTAAGAACTTTCCTTTATGCACTTCCTCTGTAATCCCTCCTGGAAATGTAAGAACTTTACTTTATGCACTTCCTCTGTAATCCCTCCTGGAAATGTAAGAACTTTACTTTATGCACTTCCTCTGTAAATCCTTTTGGAAATGTAAGAACTTTACTTTGTGCACGTCCCCTGTAATCCCTCCTGGAAATGTAAGAACTTTGTGCACTTCCTCTGTAATTCCTCCTGGAAATGTAAGAACTCTACTTTATGCACTTCCTCTGTAATTCCTCCTGGAAATGTAAGAACTCTACTTTGTGCATTTCCTCTATAATTCCTCCTGGAAATGTAAGAACTTTACTTTATGCACTTCCTCTGTAATCCCTCCTGGAAATGTAAGAACTTTACTTTATGCACTTCCTCTGTAATCCCTCCTGGAAATGTAAGAACTCTACTTTGTGCATTTCCTCTATAATTCCTCCTGGAAATGTAAGAACTTTACTTTATGCACTTCCTCTGTAATCCCTCCTGGAAATGTAAAAAAAAACATAAAAAATTGACAGCTCTCCTGACAGGTTTATTTTAGTCTATTCCTCAATGAAATACCAATTCAGAAACCTCATTTTTTAAGTAAGGTTTATGCAGTTCCTCTGTTATCCCTCCTGGAAATGTGTGATTAATTTGATTGTTGGTGTTTCCATTCTCCTTGTCAATGGGATGTATCCCTATTCCCTAACCATTCTGTCTTGTCTTTAATGGGGAGGTTTTCCAACCAGTTTTTAATTTATTCATACATTTCCAGGATGGATAACTGAGGAACAGCACAAACCAGTGTTTGATAAAAGATGCTACAGATTTCAGCTCTCCTGACAAGTTTGTTTTAGTGTATTCTTGTCTACCCATTGAAATACCGATTCAGAAACCTCATATTTTAGAAGGTTTTTGCAGTTCCTCCGTTATCCCTTCTGGAAATTTATGACTAAATTGACTGTTGGTGTTATCATTCTCTTCGTCAGTGGGTTGTATCCATACATATACTGTCTTTCCTTAATGGGGAGGGTTACACCCAGCTTTCATTTATTCATACATTTCCAGGAGGGCTAACAAGAGGAACAGTACTGTATAAAGCAGAGTTAAATAAAAGATATTACAAAATTCAGCTATCCAGACATGTTTGTTTTTAATAAATTCCCATATTTCTCATGAAATACCTATTCAGAAGCCTAATTTCTAAGAACTAAGCTCTATGCAGTTCCTCTGTTATCTCTCCTGGAAATGTGTGAATAAATTGACAGCCAAAGTCCCCATTCTGTTTGTCAATGGGATGTCCAATCAAGTGTGTCAATGGCAGACTGTGTAGAGACATCTCCATGGGGAAAGGCAAAGCCTACCTGTCAATTTAAAAAAAAAAAAAAATTCCAGGAGGGGTAAAAGAGGAAAAGCACAAAACAGAGTTCAATAAAATATTATATAGAATTATCCTTTCCAGACATATCTGTTTTAGTACACTCCCATATTCTCCATGAAATGACAATTTTAGATTATCTCTACTTTCACCCTCTGTTTTCCCTCCTGGGAATGAATGAGTAATCTGAAAACTGGGTGTTGCCATTCCCTTGTCCATACCCACTGTGCAATCAATGATAAAACTGTGTAGAATAACATCCCATGGAGCACGGTAATACTAAGCTGTCAATTTATTTCTACATTTCCAGGAGGGAGAGCAGAGAAACGGCACAACAGTGAGTTCTAAAATGCTCAGAAGTATCTACGAAAACAGATGGAATTAAGCCCATAGAGATCGTTTGTAAATTGCCGACTTCTCGGAGTCATTTCTCTACACCTAAAAATGCAAATTTTCCTTTCGCACAACAAATAAAAAAAAGATTATTATTTGTTTTATGCAGAACGGAGCGAAAGAAATAAGGGATTATTATTACCGATCTCCTCTGCCCTCCGCGTATATAGCAGGAGGAAAGATCCAAGGATTGTTTTTTAATATGGTTTCACATAAAAGGTTGGATGACAAACATCTTCAAGGAGTTCAACCCCTATTATGTGCGGCATAAAGCAGGATGGAACAGCCTCTCGCTCAGTGAGCTCTGCTCGCTCTGCGGCTGCTGCCAGGGGATTATACACAGTGACATATTATTTTTTAGCCAATAGATTACTCATCTAAATGGCGGTAAATAAAGATTACCCAAAATAATGTGCACGTAAGCCGTCCAGTATTGTTATGGGTGTTTTCTAAAAAATAGAGTGAGGAAGCACAGGAATGGTGGAGGAGTGAGGAAGCACAGGAATGGTGGAGGAGTGAGGAAGCACAGGAATGGTGGAGGACTGAGGAAGCACAGGAATGGTGGAGGACTGAGGAAGCACAGGAATGGTGGTGGACTGAGGAAGCACAGGAATGGTGGTGGACTGAGGAAGCACAGGAAAGGTGGTGGACTGAGGAAGCACAGGAATGGTGGAGGAGTGAGGAAGCACAGGAATGGTGGAGGAGTGAGGAAGCACAGGAATGGTGGAGGAGTGAGGAAGCACAGGAATGGTGGAGGAGTGAGGAAGCACAGGAATGGTGGAGGAGTGAGGAAGCACAGGAATGGTGGGGGAGTAAGGAAGCACAGGAATGGTGGAGGAGTGAGGAAGCACAGGAATGGTGGAGGAGTGAGGAAGCACAGGAATGGTGGAGGAGTGAGGAAGCACAGGAATGGTGGAGGAGTGAGGAAGCACAGGAATGGTGGAGGAGTGAGGAAGCACAGGAATGGTGGAGGACTGAGGAAGCACAGGAATGGTGGAGGAGTGAGGAAGCACAGGAATGGTGGAGGAGTGAGGAAGCACAGGAATGGTGGAGGAGTGAGGAAGCACAGGAATGGTGGAGGAGTGAGGAAGCACAGGAATGGTGGAGGAGTGAGGAAGCACAGGAATGGTGGGGGAGTAAGGAAGCACAGGAATGGTGGGGGAGTAAGGAAGCACAGGAATGGTGGAGGAGTAAGGAAGCACAGGAATGGTGGGGGAGTAAGGAAGCACAGGAATGGTGGGGGAGTAAGGAAGCACAGGAATGGTGGGGGAGTAAGGAAGCACAGGAATGGTGGAGGACTGAGGAAGCACAGGAATAATGGAGGGGTGAGGAAGCACAGGAATGGTGGTGGAGTGAGGAAGCACAGGAATGGTGGTGGAGTGAGGAAGCACAGGAATGGTGGTGGAGTGAGGAAGCACAGGAATGGTGGTGGAGTGAGGAAGCACAGGAATGGTGGTGGAGTGAGGAAGCACAGGAATGGTGGAGGAGTGAAGAAGCACAGGAATGGTGGAGGAGTGAAGAAGCACAGGAATGGTGGAGGAGTGAAGAAGCACAGGAATGGTGGAGGAGTGAAGAAGCACAGGAATGGTGGTGGACTGAGGAAGCACAGGAATGGTGGAGGGGTGAGGAAGCACAGGAATGGTGGAGGAGTGAGGAAGCACAGGAATGGTGGAGGAGTGAGGAAGCACAGGAATGGTGGAGGGGTGAGGAAGCACAGGAATGGTGGAGGAGTGAGGAAGCACAGGAATGGTGGAGGGGTGAGGAAGCACAGGAATGGTGGAGGGGTGAGGAAGCACAGGAATGGTGGAGGGGTGAGGAAGCACTGGAATGGTGGAGGGGTGAGGAAGCACTGGAATGGTGGAGCAGTGAGGAAGCACAGGAATGGTGGAGGAGTGAGGAAGCACAGGAATGGTGGAGGAGTGAGGAAGCACAGGAATGGTGGAGGAGTGAGGAAGCACAGGAATGGCGAAGGACTGAACAAGCACAGGAATGACGGAGGACTGAGGAAGCACAGGAATGATGGAGGACTGAGGAAGCACAGGAATGGTAGAAGACTGAGGAAGCAGAGGAATGGTGGAGGACTGACTGAGGAAGCACAAGAATGGTGGAGGACTGACTGAAGAAGCACAGGATTGGCGGAGGACTGAGGAAGCACAGGAATGATGGAGGACTGAGGAAGCACAGGAATGGCAGAAGACTGAGGAAGCACAGGAATGGCAGAAGACTGAGGAAGCACAGGAATGGCAGAAGACTGAGGAAGCACAGGAATGGCAGAAGACTGAGGAAGCACAGGAATGGCAGAAGACTGAGGAAGCACAGGAATGGTGGTGGACTGAGGAAGCACAGGAATGGCAGAAGACTGAGGAAGCACAGGAATGGCAGAGGACTGAGGAAGCACAGGAATGGCAGAGGACTGACTGAGGAAGCACAGGAATGGCAGAAGACTGAGGATGCACAGGAATGACAGAGGACTGAGGAAGCACAGGAATGGCAGAAGACTGAGGAAGCAGAGAAATGGTGGAGGACTGACTGAGGAAGCACAAGAATGGCGGAGGACTGACTGAAGAAGCACAGGATTGGCGGAGGACTGAGGAAGCACAGGAATGGTGGAGAACTGAGGAAGCACAGGGATGGCAGCAGACTGAGGAAGCACAGGAATGGCGGAGGACTGAGGAAGCACAGGAATGGTGGAGGACTGAGGAAGCACAGGAATGGCGGAGGACTGAGGAAGCACAGGAATGGCGGAGGACTGAGGAAGCACAGGAATGGCGGAGGACTGAGGAAGCACAGGAATGGCGGAGGACTGAGGCAGCACAGGAATGGCGGAGGACTGAGGAAGCACAGGAATGGCGGAGGACTGAGGAAGCACAGGGATGGCAGCAGACTGAGGAAGCACAGGGATGGCAGCAGACTGAGGAAGCACAGGGATGGCAGCAGACTGAGGAAGCACAGGGATGGCAGCAGACTGAGGAAGCACAGGGATGGCAGCAGACTGAGGAAGCACAGGGATGGCAGCAGACTGAGGAAGCACAGGGATGGTGTAGAATTGAGGAAGTACAGGAATGGCGGAGGGCTGAGGAAGCACAGGAATGGCGGCAGACTGAGGAAGCACAGGAATGGCGGCAGACTGAGGAAGCACAGGAATGGCGGCAGACTGAGGAAGCACAGGAATGGCGGCAGACTGAGGAAGCACAGGAATGGCGGCAGACTGAGGAAGCACAGGAATGGCGGCAGACTGAGGAAGCACAGGAATGGCAGAAGACTGAGGAAGCACAGGAATGGCAGAAGACTTGAGTAAGCACAGGAATGGCAGAAGACTGAGGAAGCACAGGAATGGCAGAAGACTGAGGAAGCACAGGAATGGCAGAAGACTGAGGAAGCACAGGAATGGCAGAAGACTGAGGAAGCACAGGAATGGCAGAAGACTGAGGATGCACAGGATGGCGGAGGACTGAGTAAGCACAGGAATGGCAGAAGACTGTGGATGCCCAGGAATGGCAGAAGACTGAGGAAGCAAAGTTGTTAGCTAACCATAACTTACAAATTGCAGGGGATCCTTCCACTGGACGCCCCACCAAGAACCTGTCACCTCCTAAAAATGGGGCTCTGGCTCCTGAAAGCCAGGCTCTCAGCCTGAAAGGAGCAGTAGGGCACATGCTTGACCTCAGCTCCATTCATACAGGACTGTTGGAAACGGTGGAGCGCTGTACTGGGCTTTCTCCAGCAGTAGCAGTCCTATAGACAATGATTCACATGGAGGTTGAGCATTCAAGATGGGACTAATCCAAAAGATCCATAACCGTCTTCCATGGGAAACCTCAAGTAGCGAGTAAACTACCCCCCCCCCCCCCCCACCATCCTGTAAATTTGGGATTACTTTAAATTCTGGGAATCCTCTCTTTGTAGGGTCTGCAGTGGGATCTCTGAAGGTCAAGGAACCTATGGAGAACTCCCTTTTCTATGGCCCCTGCAATAAAACAACTGAAAGGGGAGAATGGTCCAAGGGTCCAGGATGGGCCAGCACCCTTTCCTCTATGTACGCCCCTGAACATGTCACCGCATTTTTATGAAGAAGCACAAATCCTGAAATCCTGTAGGTTCTTGAAATTTGCTGGTGGGTAATCGGAGCCCACTTTTGCTCAGCTCCCAATTAACCCTTTGCATGCTACACCGTATATATGTGTGTACATATATATATATATATATATATATATATATATATATATATATATACACATATATATATATACACATATATATATATATACACATATATATATATATACAGTACAGACCAAAAGTTTGGACACATCTTTTCATTTAAAGATTTTTCTGTATTTTCTTGACTATGAAAATTGTACATTCACACTGAAGGCATCAAAACTATGAATTAACACATGTGGAATTATATACTTAACTAAAAAGTATGAAACAACTGAAACTATTTCTTATATTCTACTGTAGGTTCTTCAAAGTAGCCACCTTTTGCTTTGATCACTGCTTTGCACACTCTTGGCTTTCTCTTGATGAGCTTCAAGAGGTAGTCACCGGAAATGTTTTTCACTTCAAAGGTGTGCCCTGTCAGGTTTAATAAGTGGGATTTCTTGCCTTATAAATGGGGTTGGGACCTTCAGTTGTGTTGTGCAGAAGTCAGGTGAATACACAGCTGACAGTCCTACTGAATAGACTGTTAAAATTTGTATTATGGCTAGAAAAAAGCAGCTAAGTAAAGAAAAACGAGTGGCCATCATTACTTTAAGAAATGAAGGTTAGTCAGTCCGAAAAATTGGGAAAACTTTGAAAGTGTCCCCAAGTGCAGTTGCAAAAACCATCAAGCGCTTCAAAGAAACTGGCTCACATGAGGACCGCCCCAGGAAAGGAAGACCAAGAGTCACCTCTACTTCTGAGGATAAGTTTATCCGAGTCACCAGCCTCAGAAATTGCAGGTTAACAGCAGCTCAGATTAGAGACCAGGTCAATGCCACACAGAGTTCTAGCAGCAGACACATCTCTACAACAACTGTTAAGAGGAGACTTTGTGCAGCAGGCCTTCATGGTAAAATAGCTGCTAGGAAACCACTACTAAGTACAGGCAACAAGCAGAAGAGACTTGTTTGGGCTAATGAACACAAGGAATGGACATTAGACCAGTGGAAATCTGTGCTTTGGTCTGATGAGTCCAAATTTGAGATCTTTGGTTCCAAACACCGTGTCTTTTTGCGACGCAGAAAAGGTGAACGGATGGACTCTTCATGCCTGGTTCCCACAGTGAAGCATGGAGGAGGAGGTGTGATGGTGTGGGGGTGCTTTGCTGGTGACACTGTTGGGGATTTATTCAAAATTGAAGGCATACTGAACCAGCATGGCTACCACAGCATCTTGCAGCGGCATGCTATTCCATCCGGTTTGCGTTTAGTTGGTCCATCATTTATTTTTCAACAGGACAATGACCTCAAACACACCTCCAGGCTGTGTAAGGGCTACTTGACCAAGAAGGAGAGTCATGGGGTGCTATGCCAGATGACCTGGCCTCCACAGTTACCATACCTGAACCCAATCGAGATGGTTTTGGGTGAGCTGGACCGCAGAGTGAAGGCAAAAGGGCCAACAAGTGCTAAGCATCTCTGGGAACTCCTTCAAGATTGTTGGAAGACCATTGCCGGTGACTACCTCTTGAAGCTCATCAAGAGAATGCCAAGAGTGTGCAAAGCAGTCATCAAAGCAAAAGGTGGCTACTTTGAAGTACCTAGAATATAAGACATATTTTCAGTTGTTTTACACTTTTTTGTTAAGTATCTAATTCCACATGTATTAATTAATAATTTTGATGCCTTCAGTGTGAATGTACAATTTTCATAGTCATGAAAATGCAGAAAAAACTTTAAATAAGAAGGTGTGTCCAAACTTTTGGTCTGTACTGTATATGAGCAAAAATTTAGGGGGGGTGGTCCTTATTTGTTGACAAATTATTTATGGGATCCATTCCTCTGTGTATTTATTGTTTTTTCCACTGACATAAATGTTGTGTGATTTTTTGATGTTTAGCATGTCAATTATGGCATGACTAGTATATACTGCTGGTCAATATGTTTATTGTTTGTGTGTGTACTTAGGGATACGTAGGGATAAGCAAGGGACAGCCTCCGAGGATCGGGGACACCAATCTGCACTACTAGGGTGAAAACACTCCGATGTTAGGGAGGGAGAGATACTCCACTAGGGCTGCTTAGGGCAAGTCTGTCTGTACTACCTACCACCCTTATTATCCATCCCTCATATGGTGCTTTTATTGATATGTGTAGTTAATTTTTGTCCTAGTTGTACTATTGAGTACACTTTTAAATGGCTTTGATAGCAGCCTTCAGCTCGTCATCGTTGTTGGGTCTGATGTCTCTCATCTTCCTCTTGACAATACCCCATAGATTCTCTATAATAGATTCTCTATGGGGTTAAGGTCAGGCGAGTTTGCTACCAACCAAGCACAGTGATACTGTTGTTTTTAAACCAGGTATTGGTACTTTTGGCAGTGTGGACAGGGGCCAAGTCCTGCTGGAGAATGACATTTCCATCTCCAAAAAGCTTGTCGGCAGAGGGAAGCATGAAGTGCTGTAAAATGTCCTGGTAGACGGCTGCGCTGAGTTTGGTCTTGATAAAACACAGTGGACCTACACCAGCAGATGACATGGCTCCCCAAACCATCACCGATTGTGGAAACTTCACACTAGACCTCCAGCAGCTTGGATTGTGGGCTCTCCACTCTTCCTCCAGACTCTGAGACATTGTGGAGTGTGTCAGTGACTGCCTTCTGGACATCTGTCAAGTCAGCAGTCTTCCCCATGATTGTGGAGCCTACTGAAACAGACTAAAGGACCTTGTTAAATGCTTAGGAAGCCTTTGCAGGTGTTTTTTGTTAATTATTCTAATTTATTGAGATAATGACTTTTGTGTTTTCATTGGCTGTAAGCCATAATCATCAACATTAACAGAAATAAACACTTGAAATAGATGACTCTGTCTGTAATGACTCTATATGAGTTTCACTTTTTGTATTGAAGAACTGAAATAAATTAACTTTTTGATGATATTCTAATTTAGTGAGATGCACCTGTATTATTAGAATTATCACACCAGTACACCTGTTTTCTCATTTGCAAGATTTAAGTAAACCTTCTATTATATCGTTTTCATTTGTGAATGTCCTTATACTTTCAAGCAGAACCTAGACACCCCACAATACAATAACCCATCGATCACTACAAGACCTCCGTTTTCCATGGATATCCATATTATAGACTGAGTATACCTTTCTTATGCCTGAACCGCGCACCCCTCGGTGAAGACAGTGAGTTTTTTGGGGGCAGCTTATGGTCGTCTCAGGATATGAACACCCCCTGATCTGCTTGAAAATAGAACTGAAATAAAATGTTGAGAAAAAATGTCAAATATCACGTTGACCCTTCAAGTCACTGTCTTGTAAATCTTTATCACTTCTCCACAGAATAGGTGATTGGTCTGAAATCACTCAGGGGGTAAAGAGACTCTGTCATCACAGAATAACTAATCAAACCAATGGCAGCCCCTCAGTATATCATGGCACCCTGTATTTTGATTGGCAGCTGTAGCTTTATAGACTCGAGCGGGGGTCTCAAACATTTGGCCACAGGGGCTGCTTCATGCAGGCCGCAGGCACCGTACACCTGGAGGATTGTGGCACGTCAGCACTTTTTCAGTGGAACATATTGCAGGCGCCGTGCACAGACAAGCTCTTTGCTCAGCTCTACCAATGCCAACTGTGGGTCAATCACAGGCCAGCAGCGAATGTCCGCAGGGGACCAGGATGAGAACAGGACTAGAAGATGAGGATCAGGATGTGGTACCACATTTTTAATCTTGATTTCTTTTTGTGTTTCTTAAAGCCATAAAGTTGCCATTTGAAATGACTTTAGTTTTGTGCCATGTCTGTGATCTGCTTTTTTTCAACAACATTAAACAACTGAATGAACATCCTCCGAGCCCGGTGACTCCATAATTTTTGCCAGGGGTTGTAGAAAAGAAATATGGTGTCCCTGAAAATAGCACTTTGTCTTGCTAAGAATGAAGCACAACCCCCCTCACCCCACTCAAATTATTTATTTTTCTAGGTGCGGACAATTATACCCCATTAAGGCTCATACACCTGGACTAGAGAAAAGCAAGTATGTGGTAAAGTGCACTGAACTGTTCGGCACAACAAGGGTGCACCGAGTGCCTGCACTACATTGGAGCCGTCTTTTTTTGTCTTTATGACAGAATCCCTTTGCAGAGTTACTATCCTTTAGGCAGAGTGCACGTGGTTATAATAATAGTCTAGCTAGTCCCATCCATAGACATGAGTGATCGTGTGCTTCTCACACATGCCTAACATAGCTGTTTTGCTGTTTATTTACCCCAATTTGATCAATAAATTAATGCAGAATAATGTTTACTGCTCATTTCCAAGGGATCTTGGTGCAAGCCCCCCAAAAAATGCTTCTGTGCGCAGGCACAATCATTATTATTTAGATACGTCCGTTAGGCAAGCTATGCTACTGTGCCCAGAAATCATGTACCTCACTGCAGCAACTCAGTTCTAGTCATCTCTGTAGTGAGACAGAATGGAGTTACTGTATAGAGAACATACTTATATTCCTTACAGTGCACAGACATCACGAGCCTCCATACAGCAACTCCAAGCTAGTCACCTCTGTAGTGAGACGGCTAGCATGGAGTTGCTGTACAAGGGGCGTCCTTATACACAGTACAGTGCACAGAGATCATGGACCTCAGTGCAGCAACTCCCATCTAGTCACCTCTGTACTGAGACATCTAGACTGAAGTTACTGTACAGAGGACGTCCTTATACACAGTACAGTGCACACAAACTATGAATCTCACTACAGCAACTCCGATCTAGTCACCTCTGTACTGAGACATCTAGACTGAAGTTACTGTACAGAGGACGTCCTTATACACAGTACAGTGCACACAAACTATGAATCTCACTACAGCAACTCCGATCTAGTCACCTCTGTACTGAGACATCTAGATTGAAGTTACTGTACAGAGGACGTCCTTATACACAGTACAGTGCACAGAGATCATGGACCTCAGTGCTGCAACTCCGATCTAGTCACCTCTGTACTGAGACAACTAGACTGAAGTTACTGTACAGAGGACGTCCTTATACACAGTACGGTGCACAGAGATCATGGACCTCAGTGCAGCAACTCCGATCTAGTCACCTCTGTACTGAGACATCTAGATTGAAGTTACGGTGCAGAGGACGTCCTTATACACAGTACGGTGCACAGAGATCATGGACCTCAGTGCTGCAACTCCGATCTAGTCACCTCTGTACTGAGACATCTAGATTGAAGTTACTGTACAGAGGACATCCTTATACACAGTACGGTGCACAGAAATCATGGACCTCAGTGCTGCAACTCCGATCTAGTCACCTCTGTACTGAGACAACTAGACTGAAGTTACTGTACAGAGGACGTCCTTATACACAGTACGGTGCACAGAGATCATGGACCTCAGTGCAGCAACTCCGATCTAGTCACCTCTGTACTGAGACATCTAGATTGAAGTTACTGTACAGAAGACGTCCTTATACACAGTACAGTGCACAGAGATCATGGACCTCAGTACAGCAACTCCGATCTAGTCACATCTGTACTGAGACATCTAAACTGAAGTTACTGTACAGAGGACGTCCTTATACACAGTACAGTGCACAGAGATCATGAACCTTACTGCAGCAACTCTGATCTAGTCACCTCTGTACTGAGACATCTAGATTGAGGTTACTGTACAGAGGACGTCCTTATACACAGTACAGTGCACAGAGATCATGGACCTCAGTGCAGCAACTCCGATCTAGTCACCTCTGTACTGAGACATCTAGATTGTAGTTACTGTACAGAGGACGTCCTTATACACAGTACAGTGCACAGAGATCATGGACCTCAGTGCTGCAACTCCGATCTAGTCACCTCTGTACTGAGACATCTAGATTGAGGTTACTGTACAGAGGACGTCCTTATACACAGTACAGTGCACAGAGATCATGGACCTCAGTGCAGCAACTCCGATCTAGTCACATCTGTACTGAGACATCTAGATTGTAGTTACTGTACAGAGGACGTCCTTATACACAGTACAGTGCACAGAGATCATGGACCTCAGTGCTGCAACTCCGATCTAGTCACCTCTGTACTGAGACATCTAGATTGAAGTTACTGTACAGAGGACGTCCTTATACACAGTACAGTGCACAGAGATCATGAACCTCAGTACAGCAACTCCCATCTAGTCACCTCTGTACTGAGACATCTAGATTGAAGTTACTGTACAGAGGACGTCCTTATAGACATTAATCCAAGCAAAGTGGTATCAAAGTTTAGTTAAAATATAACCTTTACTTAGTGCAATTAAAAGGGTACAATAATATGTCATCCAGTAAGGTTGTGTGCCCACGATGCGTTTTTCAAGCGTTTATGCTGCGGAATTTCCGCAGCGTAAACGCTTGGGAAACGCTTGGTAAACCTTCCCCCATGGTCTCCAATGCAATTCCGCACTTTCAATGCCCATGCTGCGGATTTTTCCGCAGCGTTTATGCTGCGCTCAAAAATCTGCAGCATGTCCATTAATTTTGCGGAAGCGCTGCGTTTTCCCCGCCATCGACTTGCATTAGAACGCGCCAATTTGGCAAGACTCCATCTGTACTTGCGTAATTGGCGCGTTCTAATGTGCGGATGGTACCCGCGTGTGGAGGACAGGAGACTCTCCTCCACACCCAGGTACCATTAAAAGCTGTAAAAAAAAGAATAAAATAAAAAATAAAGATTATATTCACCTTCCGACGGCCCCCGGACTCCTTCCCTGTGCTTGCCGATAGATCGCGCAGGACTGAAGGACCTGCGGTGACGTCACAGTCATGTGACGGCAGGTCTTTCAGTACAGCGTACAGCGATCTGCCGGCAGCCAGCACAGGAGCGCAGCAAGACTGCAGGGGCCATCAGAAGGTAAGTATAGGTTAATTTTTTTATTTTTAACCATTCTCTCGGGTCACACTATATAAATCCATGCCGTTTGCATGGATTTATATAGTGTGACCTAGTTGTCACAAGCACTTTCCAAGTGATGCTAAAATCGCTTGGAAAGCGCTTGACACCCGCATGCGGAAATGCATGTGAAGAACGCTTCACATCCGCATGTCCCTGGCAGGAAAAGCGCATGTACAATCCGCATGTACAATCCGCATGTACGATCCGCATGTACAATCTGCATGTACAATCTGCATGTACAATCCGCATGTACAATCCGCATGCGTTTTTTTCTGCCAGGGAGATGCAGAAACGCTCAGGAAAAAATCCTGAGCATTTCTGCATCGTGGGCACATAGCCTAAGACAAAAACGAACAACATACAAACAAACTCAGAGGCAGTGGCGTACCGTCCATAGAGGCAGACCACGCAACTGCTATGGGGCCCGAGTGATCAGGGGGCCCGGCGTCGGATGTCCTGTCGATAGACACGCCCCTCTAGATGGCTACGCTGCATGCACAGCAGAGAGGAGTTGAGGCTGAGCAGCCTGAGCGACCATCATTAGAGCTGCCTAGTGGAGGCAGAGGAGCCGGCCGCGCTGCAGGGTAAGTCTCTGACTGGCTGCAGAGGGAGCCGGCCTGGCTGCAGGGTAAGTCTCTGACTGGCTGCAGAGGAGCCGGCCTGGCTGCAGAGTAAGTCTCTGACTGGCTGCTCAGGGAGCCGGCCTGGCTGCAGGGTAAGTCTCTGACTGGCTGCAGAGGGAGCCGGCCTGGCTGCAGGGTAAGTCTCTGACTGGCTGCAGAGGGAGCCGGCCTGGCTGCAGTGTAAGTCTTTGACTGGCTGCAGAGGAGCCGGCCTGGCTGCAGGGTAAGTCTCTGACTGGCTGCAGAGGAGCCGGTCTGGCTGCAGGGTAAGTCTCTGGCTGGCTGCAGAGGAGCCGGCCTGGCTGCAGGGTAAGTCTCTGACTGGCTGCAGAGGGAGCCGGCCTGGCTGCAGGGTAAGTCTCTGACTGGCTGCCGAGGGAGCCGGCCTGGCTGCAGGGTAAGTCTCTGACTGGCTGCAGAGGAGCAGGCCTGGCTGCAGGGTAAGTCTTTGACTGGCTGCACAGGGAGCCGGCCTGGCTGCAGGGTAAGTCTCTGACTGGCTGCAGAGGAGCCGGCCTGGCTGCAGGGTAAGTCTCTGACTGGCTGCAGAGGAGCCGGCCTGGCTGCAGGGTAAGTCTCTGACTGTCTGCAGAGGGAGCCGGCCTGGCTGCAGGGTAAGTCTCTGACTGGCTGCAGAGGGAGCCGGCAGGGCTGCAGGGTAAGTCTCTGACTGGCTGCAGAGGAGCCGGCCTGGCTGCTGGGTAAGTCTCTGACTGGCTGCAGAGGGAGCCGGCAGGGCTGCAGGGTAAGTCTCTGACTGGCTGCAGAGGGAGCCGGCCTGGCTGCAGGGTAAGTCTCTGACTGGCTGCAGGGTAAGTCTCTGACTGGCTGCAGAGGAGCCGGCCTGGCTGCAGGGTAAGTCTCTGACTGGCTGCAGAGGGAGCCGGCCTGGCTGCAGGGTAAGTCTCTGACTGGCTGCAGGGTAAGTCTCTGACTGGCTGCAGAGGGAGCCGGCAGGGCTGCAGGGTAAGTCTCTGGCTGGCTGCAGAGGGAGTCGGCCTGGCTGCAGGGTAAGTCTCTGACTGGCTGCAGAGGGAGCCGGCCTGGCTGCAGTGTAAGTCTCTGACTGGCTGCAGAGGGAGTCGGCCTGGCTGCAGGGTAAGTCTCTGACTGGCTGCAGAGGGAGCCGGCCTGGCTGCAGGGTAAGTCTCTGACTGGCTGCAGGGTAAGTCTCTGACTGGCTGCAGAGGGAGCCGGCAGGGCTGCAGGGTAAGTCTCTGGCTGGCTGCAGAGGGAGTCGGCCTGGCTGCAGGGTAAGTCTCTGACTGGCTGCAGAGGGAGCCGGCCTGGCTGCAGTGTAAGTCTCTGACTGGCTGCAGAGGGAGTCGGCCTGGCTGCAGGGTAAGTCTCTGACTGGCTGCAGAGGGAGCCGGCCTGGCTGCAGGGTAAGTCTCTGACTGGCTGCAGAGGGAGCCGGCCTGGCTGCAGGGTAAGTCTCTGACTGGCTGCAGAGGGAGCCGGCCTGGCTGCAGGGTAAGTCTCTGACTGGCTGCAGGGTAAGTCTCTGACTGGCTGCAGAGGGAGCCGGCCTGGCTGCAGGGTAAGTCTCTGACTGGCTGCAGGGTAAGTCTCTGACTGGCTGCAGAGGAGCCGGCCTGGCTGCAGGGTAAGTCTCTGACTGGCTGCAGAGGGAGCCGGCCTGGCTGCAGGGTAAGTCTCTGACTGGCTGCAGGGTAAGTCTCTGACTGGCTGCAGAGGGAGCCGGCCTGGCTGCAGGGTAAGCCTCTGGCTGGCTGCAGAGGGAGTCGGCCTGGCTGCAGGGTAAGTCTCTGACTGGCTGCAGAGGGAGCCGGCCTGGCTGCAGTGTAAGTCTCTGACTGGCTGCAGAGGGAGTCGGCCTGGCTGCAGGGTAAGTCTCTGACTGGCTGCAGAGGGAGTCGGCCTGGCTGCAGGGTAAGTCTCTGACTGGCTGCAGAGGGAGCCGGCCTGGCTGCAGGGTAAGTCTCTGACTGGCTGCAGAGGGAGCCGGCCTGGCTGCAGGGTAAGTCTCTGGCTGGCTGCAGAGGGAGCCGGCAGGGCTGCAGGGTAAGTCTCTGACTGGCTGCAGAGGGAGCCGGCCTGGCTGCAGGGTAAGTCTCTGACTGGCTGCAGAGGGAGCCGGCCTGGCTGCAGGGTAAGTCTCTGACTGGCTGCAGAGGAGCCGGCCTGGCTGCAGGGTAAGTCTCTGACTGGCTGCACAGGGAGCCGGCCTGGCTGCATGGTAAGTCTCTGACTTGCTGCAGAGGGAGTCGGCCTGGCTGCAGGGTAAGTCTCTGACTGGCTGCAGAGGAGCCGGCCTGGCTGCAGGGTAAGTCTCTGACTGGCTACAGAGGGAGCCGGCAGGGCTGCAGGGTAAGTCTGTGACTGGCTGCAGAGGGAGCCGGCCTGGCTGCAGGGTAAGTCTCTGACTGGCACTCTGTACTGTAAGTGTGAAATGTAAATGAATTTCTTTTACTTTGTGTCCTGTTTTGGATGTGCGGGTGTTAAGGCAGGGGGGAGGGGTCGTGTTTGGAATTCTGCCAACTATCTAGGGTAACTGGGGAGGAGGGCTGCAAACAAATAAAAAGTCAGGAAGCCCCTCACACCAAGCCACTGTCTTGTGTCTGTCAGTCACCACAGAGATCCTGAACCTGGGACCAGAGGGTTGAGCTAAACATTAGGACACCTGTGACAATGGAAGCCTATTAATAAATTGTTTAAATGACTTCTTTACACACATTTATCTGCATTGCAGATCATGCACTCCTAATGAAGGATTAACTGAAGGAGGAATGGACAGGCTGCAGAGTGCACAGCAGAGCAAAGGACACGGCTGTCAGAGTGAGTACATCTGACCCCAGACCATCACTAATCACTAGTATTGCTGCAGCTAGCCACACTGTATGTGCGCACAATGCGTACCAGCCTGCGGCCCCAATGCTGCGGAATAGCTACCATTTTTTTTTCACCTGCAGACTTTCCTTTGACGCTGCATAAACACGTAGCGTCAAACCCGCAGCGGCTCCGGATCATGGGCACAGAGCCTAAGGGTACGTTCCCACGTTCAAGATTTGCTGCGGTTTTGACGCTGCATATTTATGCAGTGTCAAACCCGCAACAGCCAGATGTTACAGCATAGTGGATGTTCTTTTCTGTCCACTATGCATCTCTGTGCACCAGCGGATCACCAGCGGAAACTGAGATGCGGCGTGTCCTTCAGACCCCGAGCATGTCGATTTCTCTTGTGGGTCCGCATGTAGACTTTCCTCATAGACTTGCTTAGTTGAGGAAGATCCGCATGTGTAAAAATGCGTGTCCAGTAATTTACATAATAAGTACAAAAATTCTGCAGCGTGAAAACCGCAACAAATCCTGAAAGTGGGAATGTACTCTTAAAAAAGTTATCCACTACTTTGACATTGATGCTCTATCCATAGGATAGGGCATCAATGTATGATCGGCCGGGGTCCCGGACGCCCCATCCCCATCAATCAGCTGTTATCATGCCGGCGGCAGCGGCCACAAGTCCTTATCTGCGGTGCTTGGCCGTCCATCTGTAGTGGCCGCCGCTCGTAACTGCACATCCGCCTCCCATTCAATTGAATAGGAGGCGGATATACAGTTACAAGCGGCCGCCACTATAACTTGACGGCCAGGCACCACAGGCAAGGACTTCCGGCCGGCGGCCACCGGCACGATAACAGCTGATCGGCAGCGATGCCACGTGTGGGACCCCAGCCGATCATACATTGATGCCCTATCCTAAGGACAGGGCATCAATGTCAAAGTAGTGGACAACCCCTTTAAAGGGTTGTCCAGTCTTGAGATGAAAGTCTGCAATCACTCTATGACTGCAGACTTCTGAATCCTCAGAGCGCACACATCGCGTGCAGGCGGTCATGCCACCACAAGTATGTGATTTGTGTTATGATCTGCAACATGAACTAAGGAAAGATAGGGGAAGGCTGTCCCTACAATAAGACTAAGCTGAATCCCTACGTTGTAGCGGGCTGCCTGTTCCGAGTGAACAGACCCGCCTTAGTCTTCAGCTAGTCTGAACGGAGACCTATAGCATAAAGGAGAGGGGTCCCTAAAAGAACTAAGGACTGGGACAAAAATGGGACACCTCCTAAACAGAGTAGTTGCAGAACACAAAAATACAAACTGACAAAAGGGTACTAGAGGTCCCAGAAGGACCAAGCGAGCTGCCAGATAGGCACAGAAGCACCTGGCTAGAGAAGCAGTCAAACAACACTGAAGTCCAACAGAGCCAAAAGGGCGGAGCTGTAATATAAAGGCAAATGGTCACATGACCGCTATACACAGGAAGGAAAAAACAAACAAACAGGAGGGTTCTAACAATTTGCATGCTTCCAGTCACATTCTGACTAGACGTGTTCGTCCTCGATCAATACAAGGGAACTGAATGCGGCCGAGCACGTTTAATCGACACGTGACCACAGATATGCAAAACACATACTTGTACGTGACCAGCTACTCTTGCCATTGTCATCGAAGAATCCTGACAGCGTATGATGTGAGGATTCAGATGACCGTAGTCATATAGAGCGATTGTAAACTTTCAGCCCAAACTTGGACAACCCCTCTGTGTTTATGTATGTGTGGCACCCCAGGGGTCTGGTTTCCACAGTAACAAGCAATGTTATGTCTGAGAGCAGGTGGGAGGTCTCTTGGTCAGGGATCCTGTGCATGCCACACCTCCTGCCCAGTCCTGGGAGGGGAAGAACTTCCCCTGTATAAACCTGGGGCTGAGGCAGGGTTAGAGAGTTCAGAGGGAGAGTTCAGCCAGGAGGGCTGACAGGGAGCTGTGGCTCCGGCTGGGCCCAGCTCCTGGGCCATGCCAGAAGTAGAGAAGAGAAGCAGCATAGGAAGAAACAACAGGAGCTCTGTGGGAGCAGTGCTACAAGGAGTCAGGGGCTGGCAGCTGCAGAGCTCGCCCTGACTGAGAAGATTTCTTACCGGACCCGGAGTCCGAGGCTGTGGGGACTAACTCCTACCCAGCAGCAGAATCCGTCAGGCAGGGGATTTCAGGTCCTCTGGCCAAGAAACCCGAAGGCACGGTCACACGCATGGGACCAGCACCGCCGTCATGGAGCGGAAGCTACTAGAAGGCCCCGAGTCACCGGCCATACGGGTGAGCACCACACGGTACACTCAGGGACGTGGGCTACTTATACCCGCCTCTAGCAAGGTAGCCAGAAGAGTACAGTCAGTTTGGGAGGCCTACAACTCCGCCTGGCCAGGGGAGATCCCATCTGCTCAAGGACTGACCAGGCCCCGATCGCTAGCCAGTACTCCGGGAGGGTCTATCTTTGTCACCAGTAAAGACCCTGAATCACACCGCAGCGTCTCTGAGTGATTCCTGCTACCCCCATCATCCACGTCGGCTGCCCTGAGGCCATACCCCTCCCGTTGGGGGTTATACCATCCACGCTGCACCATCCTTCCACCGGCCTCAGCGGTCTGCCCTGCAGCGGCAGCTCCATAGCTGCATTCAACGGGTGGCGTAGTCGTCCTACATCTACCGCTGATACAGCGCCACTTAGTCTGACTCCCTGGGCACGGACCGGGTCACCGCCACGAGACTACAACCCTCAACAGATCCGGCTCCGGGTAAGCTCCCGCCTGCGCAACGCAGCGCGACACAGGCCCAGGGGCGCGTCATATGTATATCGCCTCCAGACAGAATAAATTAAGTGTGAACAGGCGCTGCTGCTATCACTGCATAATAAAGAATACAGTCGCCTCTGTAAGCGTAGAGATATGGAAAATGAAGGTACTTGGTGCATAAATTGGCCAATTCATGGGAGCCCATCAAGAACAACAAGATGTACCATTCTTTCATAGGACTAACCAAATTTAAAGTGTGCAAATTGAAGTGGTCAGTGCCAAAAAGTGCCTGTTTCTGCCATTTTCCCATAACTCCACCTGATGAAGGCAGCAGACCGCTGCAGAAAAGTGTTGTGGGCATTAATACTTCAATAAAGAGGTTTGTTTTATCCTTTTCCAGCGCCTTATCCAGTTTCTAGCGCCCCACTGACCACTTCAATTTGCACACTGTTCACTTTTCCCTTGGGAGTTGTGGCTGGAGGCTGCAGAGAACTGGATACAATTTCAGCTGCAGGACCTGTAGGACCTGCGATGATGTCATCACCCATGTGACCCCACCCGGAATCACATGATTGGAAGCTCCATCTGCTAATCCAGAGGAGACACTGAAGGCATCGTGGCAGCGCTATCAGCGCCAGTAGCTGTTTAACCTGGGTTGTGCGGTCTGCACAACCCACTCAGGTGAGCAGACCACTGTATCTGCACGTATATTCCACTTCCATACAGGTTCACACAAGCACTGCGCTTTTCCACCCCACCCCCTTTTTTGTCTAACCAAATTTAAAGGGCAGGTAGGATCCACTACTAATTAAAAACAACCTTAGGACTCATTCACACTTCTGATTTTTCCACATACAAGAAAAATGGCCAATTATTCTGATCGGACTTTAATCAGAGTGTGACCTGAGTGTCATCCGTTGTTCTCGTATCTGGAGAAATAAAAAAATAAAACAATTCTCCACCTTCTTCATTCTTACAGACCATAAAAATCGACTGCACTGAGATGTCAGAGTGCAGTCCGTTTTTTTTTCACAAACCCATTGACCTTGCATGGCCAAGTGTAATCTGACCCTTGGATCAAAATCGGGCATGTCTCTAAAATCACAGACATGTGAATGGCCCCATAGACTATCACAGGTACGAGTGCTATCCTTGAAGACGATGGATAGCACTCGTATGCAAATATTGCACGTGTGATTGAGGCCTTAGGCTGATGGGAGATCATATACTATTGGAGGTGGTGACTGTCTCCATATCTGACTGATCCCCTCCCATCAGCCTAAGACCTCATTCACACATCCATATTTTTGATCAGATTCTCGGCAGGCCAGTCTGTTCTTCACAGCCAGCTGACGTTCTGAGTGCTAACACAGTGGAGTGTAGAGAGATGCGCTTTGCACAATCTTCACAGGTTACAACCCGTAAGGCTATATTCACACATTGTGTTTTTGCTAATTTTTTTTCCGTTGCCAAAACCTGCTCTCTTGGCAGTAGAGAAAAAGCAGGTTTTGCTGAGTTTTTTTCTGCGTTTTTGTCAGGGTACATTTGTTTCTTGTGCATGCTGATAAAGTTTAGTGCATAAAAAGAAACATGATTCAATTTCCTCAGGTTTTTGCACCAAAAACACAGCAAAACTTGATACCTGCGTTTTTGCTGCAATTTTGCGCTACCCATTGCTTTCTATGGGTGAAAAACGCTAAAAGAAGTGACATGCTGCTGTTTGCAAAAATGCAGCTCTTTGACAAAACAGTCAGGAAAAAAAAACAAAGAGTGTGCATGAGATTTCTGAAATCTCAGTCTTTGCTGGTACTGTAAAACGCAGCAGAAAATTCATAAATGCTGCAAAAACGCAACATGTGAACATAGCCTAAAGTTAGCTCAGTTTCTTATCAGGGGATTTCATCCACGATGTTGATATTTCGGCAAATGGACAAAGGTTGTCTTTATAAGTGAAGCTCTATACGTAATATGGACTTCACTATATATGTATGTGTGGCGCCCCTGAGGGTTCGACCGCCACAGGGATGCTGCACCTCTTTAATGGGGTGTAGTGTTCCTCCTCTGAGGTAACAACAGTGCGATGGTCAGGATTCTACCTCCACATCCAACACCACACTTCTCCCACCAGAGGGGGCTAGTAGGCACTAGGTGCTGCCCCTACTGGAAATCGGGAGACTGGGGAACCAAGAGATAGGGGAACCAATTAGTGGGTGAGGGTGGAGGATTCACAGTTTAGTGACACTTTAAATTTCATATTTAATACAAAGCCACCTTGGTTCTGGGTTCATTGATCGTTCTTTGATCGTGACCTTCCTCCCTGAGCGTGGATCCTGTGTGGACCTGCAGTGGATGGAGGCACGGCCCTCGTACCCTGGCTTTGGGTCAAGGGGCAGGTTGCAGATAATGAATGTCTCAGCCCGGTCAAGGACCATGACCAAGAAGGCCCGGAGCTTAGGAGTGTAGCTCCACCGCAAATGGATCACAGGGGGATGCAGACGGAGCGGTATACGCCACCTATCCTCGCCAACCTGATTTATTCAGAGGGATTCCGGCTGCAAGAGGGGTACCGGCCCCCGACACCTGACCTTGCCACTGTACGTCCTGGTCAGGGAAGTCCGGTAGGCCCTGAGGACCCCATCGGGTAACGGAAGGAGCGGAGCTGCCACCCGTACCCTTTTTCTGAGTGAAGTTCAGAGGGAGACCCGGCCTATCTACACACACACAGACAGGTAAGGACCCGGTCTGAAGTCTAGGAACACTCTGGTGCGGAGTCCTGATTGAACACTGGACTTACTTGGAGGTTGTCGGACCCCCCCCCCCCCCGTCTCTGGTGACCGCAGAACTCTGCGAGGAGCAGGGAGAAGCCTTCCAACTGCAATCTCCACCGTGAATAAAAACCCTGGAAGTTAACCCCTATGGCCTCCGGACTCTTTATTCTGCATTACACCGCACTACGCAGTACCAGACCTCCTAGACTACAACCCCCTCCATCCTGTCCCTCTGCCCTGAGGCCCTGCTCCACCTGTGGGGAGTAGTAACAACAATGGCTACAATAACACCCTGCCTCAGCGGACTGTAGCGGCGCTGGTGGCCTTCACCAGGTGCCACAGGTGGCGTAGTCGAGATCAGCCACTCAACCCGGATAAGCCCATACCATCCTTTTTAATGTGACGGCCCTGGGCACGGAGCGGGTCCGGGCCACGGCTGCACCCCATCTACAACACAGGACCCCGAGTCCCCCATCTCCCAGGGTAGGGCTTACAGCGTCACTCAACTGGCGTAGTCAGCAGGATCGCGTGCCCGCAGCAAAGGAAGGAATTACCTTCTGTGTGCCTTACACCTTAGACTGTCATTTCCACTTAAAATGGCGCCCGCCCAAGAAGAACAGATGCCATAGTCTATTGGAAAGACTGTCTTCTAACACCTCCTATCATGGGCCAGGCTCCCACATGGCGCCAAAAGTGTGGACCGCCCCTTCCATCAGAAACTGTCCGCGGGGTAATGCCCGTCAAAATGGATGGGCCAAACGAAGGCGTGGCTGTCAGCATACCGCCCTGGAGCCGCCCCAAAAGAGGAGGAAAAAGAAAAAAAACAACAAGGTGCGGTTATTGCATTTGAGGTTTGGCGGCCTTCAGGAGCGGACATGGACGCTGCTGGAGCGCAACAAACGGAACCTTCCTAACCTGGCCCAGGTCCTTCCCCCGGCAGGGAGCGAAGCGGCACAATACTTACAGCGGGAGATATTGAATTTCTCCACCAGGAAGCCCCGGGTCTTGCACAGAGACTGCATGAGGCCCAGAAGGCGGCGTCTGCTGCGTGGCAGGAAGAAATGCTGCTGCGCATACGAACCCGCCATCAAGGAGCCGAAGCTCGGGAGAAGCGGTGACAAAGGTCGTGAGCGGCCCAGAGGCAGGTGAGTGTGCTTCACCTGCCCCGGCTGCTGAACCTACCGTGCCCGTACTGGACCTCATGGCCGAGTATCTCCTGCTTGGCGCGGTCCCCTGGGAGCAGGTCTTTGCCCCGGAGCTGCAAGCTTCTGCTATAGGCGGAGACCTGCACTGCCGTCCAACTCCTGATTCGGAAATACCTGAGGCTGCTGGGGTATCCACCGACCCCAACCCGGACCGGTCCGCACTTGCAGAGGACCCGCTGCAACCCCTGCTGACACCGCTACCCGCACCAACAGTCACCTGGCCGGCGGCTGAGGAGTGGGCCTGGGACAACCGGGGGGGACCTGATGGGCTTCCCCCGGGAGACCCAGGCTGAAGCGCGCAGGAGGAGCGAGCTGTGCCGTCAGCAGATCCTTCAACTCAGCCGGGAGCATCGCCAGAGGGAGATTCGCTGCGAGCGCCTCGAGGTGCGCGCCAAGGCTGCAAAGTCCCGGGCCCGCCAGGAGGAGAAGACCCGTCCAAGCCCCCGTGTGGAAGGGCAAGTTGTCCGCTTCCACCATGAGGCGGGGTGGGGATTCATTCGGAGTTCCCAGCATGAGCACGACGTCTTTGTCAGCCGGCGGGACGTCGAGCCGCGGCTGAAAAAGGGACACCCTGGCCGGAACCTCGTCCCGGGTGACATAGTCACGTACACCCGCCACCACGGGGTGCGGGGGTGGTACGCCCTGGATGTCCACAAGGTGTTCGGGAGCGATGCCCCCTCGCGCTCGGCCTTAGAGGACCGGTCAGCCTCCGTCAGGAGGAATGAGCCTTTTCCCCGGAGGGGACCCGAGAATTAAGCAGCCCCGGCGGCTGTAACTTGTTTAAAGTTGTAATGGTTGTGTTTATGTTTTAATTTACATTCCCGGTTTCTAGAGACATTTGGCCCTGCGGACTTGCAGCAGACAGACTCATACCCTGTAAATAGTTTGCATCTCTTTAGGTGCTCCTTATATTGGTTTTATGTAAAACCGTGGCTATTTCTACCTCAGACCTCAGAAGAAAAACCTGTCTGGAGTGGCTCTCCTGGAGGTCCAACTCGGGATCTTCATGCCCTGCAGCCACCCCAGGGCCTACGTTGGGGGTTTGGGACAGGTCCCTCGTGCTTCTGAACTGCCTTTAAGTCCCTGCACTTTAACCCGTCTGTCTGTGCATAAATGTCTCTGGATGATTCTTGTACTTTTATATTTTTATACCTTTGTACTTTTATATTATATGCTGTTCGAAACGTTTAAGAAGAAGTGCCTCCCATAAAGGGAAGATAGTTTATTGTTCATATATAAAAAAAAAAAAACTGTACCAGGTATTGCTCTTTTGCAGCCCGCGGACGTGCTGTGTTTCACCAGGGGGGAATGTGGCACCCCTGAGGGTTCGACCGCCACAGGGATGCTGCACCTCTTTAATGGGGTGTAGTGTTCCTCCTCTGAGGTAAGAACAGTGCGATGGTCAGGACCCTACCTCCACATCCAACACCACACTTCTCCCACTAGAGGGGGCTAGTAGGCACTAGGTGCTGCCCCTACTGGGAAACGGGAGACTGGGGAACCAAGAGATAGGGGAATCAATTATTGGGTGAGGGTGGAGGATTCACATTTTAGTGACACTTTAAATTTCATATTTAATACAAAGCCATCTTGATTCTGGGTTCTTTGATTGTTCTTTGATCGTGACCTTCCTCCCTGAGCGTGGATCCTGTGTGGACCTGCATAGGATGGAGGCATGGCCCTCGTACCCTGGCTTTGGGTCGAGGGGCAGGTTGCAGATAATGAATGTCTCAGCCCAGTCAAGGACCATGACCAAGAAGGTCCGGAGCTCAGGAGTGTAGCTCCACTGCAAATGGATCCCAGGGGGATGCAGACGGAGCGGTATACGCCACCTATCCTTGCCAACCTGATTTATTCAGAGAGATTCCGGCTGCAAGAGGGGTACCGGTCCCCGACACCTGACCTTGCCACTCTACGTCCTGGTCAGGGAAGTCCGGTAGGCCCTGAGGATCCCACCGGGTAACGGAAGGAGCGGAGCTGCCACCCGTACCCTTTTTCTGAGTGAAGTTCAGAGGGAGACCCAGCCTATCTACACACACACAGACGGGAAAGGACCCGGTCTGAAGTCTAGGAACACTCTGGTGCAGGGTCCTGATTGAACACTGGACTTACTCGGAGGTTGTCGGACCCCCCCCCCGTCTCTGGTGACCGCAGAACTCCGCGAGGAGCAGGGAGAAGCCTTCCAACTGCAATCTCCACCGTGAGTAAAAACTCTGGAAGTTAACCCCTATGGCCTCCGGACTCTTTATTCTGCATTACACCGCACTATGCAGTACCAGACCTCCTAGACTACAACCCCCTCCATCCTGTCCCTCTGCCCTGAGGCCCTGCTCTGCCTGTGGGGAGTAGTAACAACGATGGCTGCAATAACACCCTGCCTCAGCGGACTGTAGCGGCGCTGGTCGCCTTCACCAGGTGCCACAGGTGACATAGTCGAGATCAGTCACTCAACCCGGATAAGCCCATACCATCCTTTTTAATGTGACGGCCCTGGGCATGGAGCGGGTCCGGGCCACGGCTGCACCCCATCTACAACACAGGACCCGGCTCCGAGTCCCCCATCTCCCAGGATAGGGCTTACAGCGTCACACATATGTACAAAAGAATGTCACTGTGTAAAATAGCTCTTACTATAGTACCATTGGCATACCACTAATAGCGGCAGATCATATGGCCACATTTGAGCTCTTTAGGAGACCAGATGCTTAAAGGCTCCCTGCTGTACCATTCAGCCATGAGTCTGTGTCTCAGTGCACCAAGCATGATGTCACTATGTCACGTCTGCTGTGCATCGCCTCCGTTCACACGGTGCATAGAGCAGCTCATTGGGGAAACAGGGGTAGGTGATTAATTTTTATATATTTTTTTATCAGTCAGGACTTGTAGGGGGTTGTGGAGCCTTATACTGTGGAGGCGCCTACTGTGGGGTCATCACTCTGCGTGTGGGGTACCTGTGCAGGCTATTATACTGTGGCTACTTTCATCATATTGTATGGAGGTCCTGTGGAGTGTGGAGACCATGATACAGTGGAGGACCTGTGGGCCATTATACTGTGTGGGCAGCTGTGAGGGCCATCATACAATGTGGGTCTGTGGGGACCATCATACTTCTTGGGAACCATAATACTGTGTGAGGGAGGGGAGTTGCTAGGGAGCCATCATACAGTGTGGGTATATGGGGGGCCATCATGCTGTGTGGGTGTTTGTGAGGGCATCATACCTTACTGGGGTAACTATGGAGTCATCTTACTGTGTGTGTGTCAGGGTTACTGTACAGGAATTTACTGTAGGGGGGTATAATACTGTGTGTTGGATGCCTGTTTTGTTGTATTTAAATCAACAGGGTGATAAAAAGGGATGAGAACACTAAAGGACTTCAGTATGGGCACATTCACTATGTGCATGCCACAAGACATGTTCATTTCCCTGTCTTCAAAAGTTGAGCTATGCCCTTTGTGAAAGCACCTATATACTGCGATTCTACTTACACTGCAGAATTTATTATTATTTTTTACTGGGGGGGGGGGGGCAATTTGGACTTTTGCTATGGGGCCCCATGATTTCTATGTACGCCCCTGGTTAAGGAACTTCCTTTCCAGGGTAAAGACTTGTGTATAAGGTAAAATAAATAACCAAAAACAAAAATGCTCCTCCACACCTTGGGCTATGTTCACAAGTAGCATTTTTTATGCGTTTTTGCACTTTTGTATTGCTTTCAACAGTGACAAATGCATTCACCGGGAAATGTCATTTTAACATTTTACAACCTTATCTGGCCATGTGCTGTGTGACACACGCATACAGTGCTGAAAACACATGGCAATAGCATTGGTAAGATCCCTGGAAGCATCTCTGACACCTAGGTTACTACCTAAAAGTGTGCCCATCAGAAGTGATCCTTGCCGCATCAGAAGATGCAGACTTGCAACTATCCCCGTGCAAATCCTTGTCCCAGGGCAGTGTTCAATTTGTATCTCCCCCATACCTTTCAATGCAAGCGCAAGTATGCAGCCTGCCACACACCCACCCCCAGGCTGCAATACCATACTGCTAACTTGCACTTGAAATGGGGCCTTTTAGTTTGGAGGAGGCCAAAGCTGGCCATTACCTCATGGCTGCTTTGGCAGCGAGGTATCCATACTCAGTCCCCAGCCGCCCGGCGGCCGGGTGTCCATAAACGGTCCCCAGCCGCCCCTATTTCTCCTTGGAAGTTCCCCCACACTTTTCTTAGCCCGGCCTGCTTTAGAGCAGCATTGGACGAGCCCACCAGAGAACCAGACTCCTCCGGTGGGCCCTGGCTTCTCCATCAGGGGAGTTGAGAGTGCCAAGGTGAGGAGCATGATGAGGATGATAGAAGTTAGCGTCTGCTTTGTTTTCTTGGAATGCAAGCGCATGTGACTCGCCCCCTGGGCCGTGGGGCACTCTGATCCGGGCAATTAGGGAAACGATGGGAGTAGTAGTGGCAACCCGGTTCCGTGGCTCAGGGTGGTCAGGCCAGTGGTAGTCCGTTATGTGTTATTGATAATGTCCGACTACGCCACCCGTGGATTGCGGTTATTAGGAACCGCCGCTGCATGCAGACCGCTGGGGCTGATGAGGTGTGCAGCTAGGGTAGTGTGACTCCCCACGGGAAGAGTGCGGCCCCAGGGCAGTATAGTGGATGGTGGGAGTGATGGTAGTGAGAGTCCCAGTGCTGATAGTGCTGGAGGAGCAAGGAGCACACAGACAACAGGTTGCAGTCCAGGGTCTTTACTAAACAGGTAAACTGACCCACAAACAGTCCCAGCTAGGAGGGGACCTGGATGTCTGAGAGCAACGGGGAAATTGGCCCTGGTCAGGGTGAGGGTGTAGGCCTACCGTGCTTTCTGCGCTCCTTCTGGCTATCTCCTCCTGATAGGGTAACAGCCCACGTTTCCGAGCTTTCCGTGTATTCTCGCCTGTATGGCCTGCGACGTGGGTTCCTTTCTGCTCCCAGCCTTGTACGGCTTTACTGGTCCCTTCGGTTGTGGCAGGGCCTCCAGGCTTCTTAGGCAAAGGAATATACAGTCCCTTGCGGACTGGTTCTCTGCTGGAGGATGTAGAATCCTCCCAGCCTCAGACACCAAAGTCTGGTAAAGTAAGTCTTTTCTCTGCCAAGACAGGCTCACTGCGCCTCTTGTCTCTGGCTTGTGGCTCTCCTTCTGCCACACTTCCTCTTACGTGCAATACAACTGTCCCTCCCTGCTCTGGGACCTGAATCCTCAGATAGGTCGTCCAGTTCTCTCTAACCCTGCCCCCAGTACCAGCTTTTATAGGGGCAGCCAGCTCCCCCTACTGGCCTGAGACAGGAGGCATTGCATGCTAATGTTCCCCTGACTAGAGAACCTCCCCCTTGCTCTCAGACACAGCTTTAATTACACTTGTGGCATCCAGGCCAGGGTGACACATTCCCCCCTAGTGAAATTTAGTACTCCGGGACTAAACAATAAACAAAGACAATATGCATAACAATAAAACATTAATAGACAGACGACGCACAAATTGAGTTCTTAAGGTCACAGTGTGGCCTGTGACCGGGTGTCCATATCACCAACTCAACGGGGAGCCTTAACCAGGTGGGGGTCTGTCCTACCCCAAGTCCTTCACAGTCTTAGTTCATTCCTGGGTTAGGCTCCGAACGCAGTCCATACAAGGTCCCGGTTATAAAAAGTCCATAACCTGTGAGTCCTTACGGTAGCTGCAAGAAACTGAAACAGAGTATTACCAAACAAGCATGTAACTTGGCAAACATTTCAACAGTTGGTAACAGGGCTATTGACAATTTTAGTACACTCTATATTCTCCAGCGAGCGGGTATCTGTCCCTTTGTGCTCCTGGTTGACCTACGTAGCCCACTGTCTGGTGGTGGACCAACCTGGCTTTCCCCACTAGCGTTAGGGGTACAGCTACCAGCTGGGTGTACAGGTAGGGCAGGCAGCTGTCTGCGGGTCCTTTGGCTTACCGCAGGCATGGCAGGCTCACTGTCAGCAGAGGGTTGACTCTCCTGGGCTGCTGGTACAGGCTCTTCTGCCTCTGGAACCGCTTGCTCCTCTTCACCTTCCGGCTCTGGTGTTGGTTGTTGCTGTGCCGGTTGCAGGAAATGCAGGACAGGTACCACTATAGCATCATTTATGCGAGTCCAGGACTGAGGGAACTCTCCGAGAACGGTGCTGATCATTTCTTCCTTGTCCTCTGCGGGTTCAAGGTCACTCTGATCCTCTTCTGCACTACGGAGTTGCTCGGGGCACCTTTTGAGGTGGTCTCTGGAGACGACACTAGTGGTTTCTCCTCCGTCCTTGGTGATTACGCACACGTTTGGGTTGTCGTGGTCAGACTGCAGTACGGTGTAGGGTTCCCTTTCCCACTGGTCGTCCAACTTATGTAGCCTTCTCTTCCGCTTCAGGACTTGCTCACCAGGTTCTAGGGGACCAGCAGGGGCGTGTTGATTGAAGAGTTTTTCTTGCCTCTCTCTCACCTGGGCCAGGCTCTTCTCCACACTCTCCTGTACCTTCTTGTACTGCAGTTGCCTTTCCGTATCCCAGTCCGCATCCGGGGAGGTGTCCTCAGGTATTAGGACTCCCATCTCCAGGTCTACGGGCAGCTTACCTGGTCTAGCTCGCATCAGGTAAGCCGGGGTGCAGTTTGTAGCATTCACCGGGATATTGTTGTATAGGTCTATCAGGTCCTGCAGTTTTTCTGGCCACAGGCTGCGTTCCTCCAGGGGCAACGTCTTCAGGAGATCAATGACTATATTGTTCATCTTCTCACACATCCCGTTGGTTTGTGGGTGGTAAGGCGTTGTACGAATTTTCTTACAGCCATAGAGGTTGCAGAACTCCTGGAAGATTTCAGCCTCGAACGCTGGACCCTGGTCTGTCAGGACCTGTTCCGGATACCCGTGTGGACGACAGAAGTATTGCTGGAAGGCTCTGGCTGCTGTTTGGGCTGTCAAGTCTTTTACCGGGACCACCACGAGAAAACGGGAATAGTGGTCCACGATTGTCAGGGCGTAGATGTACCCTGACCGGCTTGGAGCCAACTTGACGTGGTCTAGAGCTACCAGCTCAAGAGGCTGCGTGGTGACGATGGGCCTCAAGGGTGTCTTCTGGCTGGTGCGGTCCTTCCTCCTTAGGTGACAAGGGCCACAGTCTCTGCACCACTTTTCTACAGCTCCTCTCATGCCGACCCAAAAGAACCTTCCTCTTAGCAGGAACTCCAGTTTCTTCCAACCGAAGTGTTCCGCTCTGTCATGGTAAGCTCCCAGGACCATAGCTGCATCCCGCCTTGGGACCACGACTTGCCAGGTCAGCTCGTGCGTCCGGTGGTTGACAATCCTTCTGCACAACTTGCCTTCGTAGAGGAACAGCTTGCTCTTCTCCTTCCACAGCTGCTTCGCTTCCTCTGGAGCATCCGGATCCATGCGGGCGTCTTCCTGGGTCAGCAGATCTTTCACCAGGCGGATGGCAGGGTCACTATCTTGGGTCTCGGCCCAGCTGTGGTGAGGTAGGGGATTGATCATCACAGTTGTTAGATCCTCCTCCTTCACGCGGTGAGAGTGTTGAGCGGCTCCATACCGGTGAAACGCGGGGAGTTCTACCTCCTCCAGCTCTTCTGGGTCTTCGTCACCTTCAGGTAAGTGAGGCATCCTTGATAGGGCGTCCGCGTTGGCGTTGGTTTTGCCTGCCCGATATTTGATCACGAAGTCATAGTTGGAGAGACGGGCCATCCACCGCTGTTCTAGGGCACCCAGTCTTGCATTGTCCAGGTGTGTCAACGGGTTGTTATCCGTGTACACGGTGAACTTTGCGGAGGCCAGGTAATGCTTGAAGCGTTCCGTCACGGCCCACACCACCGCCAAGAATTCTAGCTTGAAGGAGCTGTAATTCTCCGGGTTCCTCTCGGTGGGCCTCAGCTTCCGACTGGCATATGCGATCACCCGTTCTCTGCCCTGTTGGTTTTGGGACAGTACGGCTCCCAGTCCCACATTACTGGCATCTGTGTGGAGAATGAAAGGCTGGCCATAATCAGGGTAGGCCAGGATCTCATCCCCTGTGAGGGCCATCTTTAGCTGGCGGAAGGACTCCTCTTCCGGTTTATCCCACTTGAAGGGTGGCTTCTGACTCCTGGACTTAGACTGTCCGATCAGGAGGTCCTGCATAGGAGCTGCCATCTTAGTGAACCCGGGGATGAACCTTCGGTAGTAGCCTACCAACCCGAGAAACTGTCTCACCTCTTTGATGTTCGAGGGGCTTGGCCAGCTCTTGATTGCCGTGACCTTGTCAGGGTCGGGGGCCACTCCTTTCGCGCTTACCACGTGCCCTAGGTACTGGACCTTTGGTTTCAGCAGGTGACACTTCGATGGTTTCACCTTCAGGCCATAGCCTGCCAGGGCTTCGAACACCTCGGCCAGGTGCTTGAGATGGTCCTCGTAGGTCTTCGAATAGACGATCACGTCGTCCTGGTAAAGGAGGACCGTCTCGAAGTTTCGGTGCCCTAGACAGCATTCCATCAGCCGCTGGAAGGTCCCTGGTGCGTTGCAGAGCCCGAAAGGCATACAGTTGAACTCACTCAGTCCCATCGGGGTGGTGAAGGCGGTCTTCTCCTTGTCAGCCTCTGCCACAGGAACCTGCCAGTACCCGCTAGTAAGGTCCAAAGTAGAAAAGAAGTTAGCAGATTTTAGTGCGGCTAAAGACTCCTCTATTCTAGGCAGCGGATATGCGTCTTTGTGGGTGATACAGTTGATTTGTCTATAGTCCACGCACATTCTCATGGTGCCGTCTTTCTTTTTCACCAGAACCAAGGGGGCTGCAGCTATCTCTAATGACCCCAGCTTCTTTCATCTCTCTTAGCATGCCCTTGGCGTTCTGATAATGTGCAGGGGGTACAGGTCGGTGTCTTTCTTTTATCGGTGGGTGGCTCCCAGTGGGGATGTGGTGTTCTATCCCTTTTACTCTGCCGAAGTCTAGCGGGTGCTTACTAAAGACTCTCTCGTACTCCTGTACCACCCGGTAGACTCCTAGTTTTTGGTGCAGGGGAGTGGAGTCAGCACCCACGTGGAGTTTCTGGCACCAGTCCTCTTTTTGTTTCTGGGAGCCATTACCCTCCGCCTGAGGAGATGGAGGCAAGGGTTCCACGGCCCTGATAGCTTTGTGTTCGACAACAAACAGTTTGGCGAGTGTAGCGTACCTGGGTAAGTGTACTTCCCTCTCCCCAATGTTGAGGATGCGGACGGGCACCCTCCCATGACGGACATCAACCACCCCCCGGGCTGTCAAAATGGTGGGCCTGCTGTCTGAGTACACGGGTTCTACCATGGCTTGGTAGTCTCTACCTCTCAACCCGATTGCAGTCCAACACCAGATCATCATTTCACTTTCGGGAGGCATGGAAATGGGGAATGGGTCACTCAGTTTTACGCTACCGATCTCACCACCAGACAGTTCTACCTGCTGCCGTCTCATCAGGGCTTTTATCTCCTTGTTGAGGACTCTCTGTTGGCTGGAACTAGCATTCACCGCCACCTGTTGTAGAATTACAATTACCTCTGAAAGACAATTTTCAATTATGTTAGTACCCACAGTTATTTTAGGGTGACTTTCATGACGGTCAGTGTCCACAATAATCACTCCCTGTGCCGGCAGTTCAACTTTACCAATTTTAATGGTCATCTCCTTGAACCCCATCTGCGGCACGGGTAAGCCATTACTGGCGATGATGCTCAAGTTACTGTCTGGATACCGTGTGATATCAGCATCAGTCCAATACTGCTTAAAAAGTACATAAGGGATTGTGGTTACTTGTGACCCAGTATCCAGCAAGGCGCTCATGGGGATACCGTCCAGCACCGCGGGTAAAACCGGGCGCCCCCCAACGTACTTATCACGCCAATTATAAGGGCCTGGTGATCTTATGCCTGGGGGTTGGCCCTCTGCCCCAGGTTGGACCCGTTTAAATTACAGTACCTGGAAATGTGTCCGGGCTGGTTGCATCGACGGCAAATGGGCTGTCCATCCTCTGCGTAGCGGTCTGTGGGCCTCCCTCGGAACGACGGGATCCTCCTCTGTCGACGCCACGGGACATCCTCCGGACTTGAAGCCAGCTCGATGGGTCTTGACGGGTCCACTTGCAACGCCTGGACGGTCCTGGTCAACGCCGCGACGCTCCTGGTCAGCTCCTGGACTTGGTGGTGCAGGTCTTTCGACGGGGCTTGGTTCAGGGCCTGTGCATCAGCCCCCACGGGACCCATAGAGGAGGGCGCCGTCTCCTGGTGGTAGGTGAGAGCAGGGCGCCGGGGGATTATAGCGCCACTTGTTGCGGATTCACGGAGCACCCTTATGGCCCTGTCCTTGAATTGGGCAAAGGTCAGATCAGGGTTCTGAAAGAACATGAGGCGCAGCTGGGTCCTGTGGGCGCTAGACAGCAGACCTTCTATGAACTGTTCTGTTAGGAGCTTATCCGTATCCTGCACGCTGCCAGGGTCAGCTTGTTGGATGGCCCTCAGGGCTTCCTGCAGATTGAGGGCATAGTCTCTGATGCTGTCCTGTGCCCGCTGCTTACATCCATAGAACCTCATTTTAATCTCAGCGGAGGTACATGTGTCAAAGGTACCCCGCAGCCGGGCCAGAATACCCTTCACAGTCCTTTTCTCCTCAGTGGGCCATGATTTTACCTCCCTTTGGGCTGCTCCAGTTAACTGCCCTGTCAATATGCTGACCTTCTGTTCCTCTGTCAGGGGGTAAACCTGGAACAAACTGTACAGCCTTTCCTTGAAGTCAGTTAGGGCATGGGGCTCCCCTGAGTACTTGGGCAGCCAGGCCGCTCCAGGGATGTAGGGCAGGGAAAAGGGCATCACCGCTGCTGCAGCTGCGTTGGTGGTAGTGGGCGCCTCTGTGTCCGACATCTTCCTCCCCCCTAGTTAAGCGTGGCCTACCTTCCGACGATCCTCTTCTGTAGGCCGCGGCTCCGCTGCTGCTGCTATGGACGAGGACCTGGCGTCGCGTCCTGATGACGTCAGCGTCGCTCTCTCTCCCTTCCAGGACCTTGCGCAGCGTCGGTGCGTGGGGCGGAGCTTCGGATCTCGCGCGGTTTTGACGTCCACGCCCCTCTAATTCCCGCGCGGCGTCCTGAAGATGGCGTCCGATGGCGGGAAGCAGCTGCGGATGGCGGTAAGACGGTAGAAGACGGCGGGAAACGGTCCAAGATGGCGTCTGATGGCGGGAATCGGCTCCAGATGGCGGGAATCGGCTCCAGATGGCGGGAAACGACTCCGGACGGCGGGAAACTTCGCCACAGGTAAGTTACAAAAGTCTTTTTCAGGCACGCAGTACCTGGTGGTTGCGGGCACGAAATCCTGCCGACTACGCCAAAGCTGACTCGCCCCCTGGGCCGTGGGGCACTCGGATCCGGGCAATTAGGGAAACGATGGGAGTAGTAGTGGCAACCCGGTTCCGTGGCTCAGGGTGGTCAGGCCAGTGGTAGTCCGTTATGTGTTATTGATAATGTCCGACTACGCCACCCGTGGATTGCGGTTATTAGGAACCGCCGCTGCATGCAGACCGCTGGGGCTGATGAGGTGTGCAGCTAGGGTAGTGTGACTCCCCACGGGAAGAGTGCGGCCCCAGGGCAGTATAGTGGATGGTGGGAGTGATGGTTGTGAGAGTCCCAGTGCTGATAGTGCTGGAGGAGCAAGGAGCACACAGACAACAGGTTGCAGTCCAGGGTCTTTACTAAACAGGTAAACTGACCCACAAACAGTCCCAGCTAGGAGGGGACCTGGATATCTGAGAGCAACGGGGAAATTGGCCCTGGTCAGGGTGAGGGTGTAGGCCTACCGTGCTTTCTGCGCTCCTTCTGGCTATCTCCTCCTGATAGGGTAACAGCCCACGTTTCTGAGCTTTCCGTGTATTCTCGCCTATATGGCCTGCGACGTGGGTTCCTTTCTGCTCCCAGCCTTGTACGGCTTTACTGGTCCCTTCGGTTGTGGCAGGGCCTCCAGGCTTCTTAGGCCAAGGAATATACAGTCCCTTGCGGACTGGTTCTCTGCTGGAGGATGTAGAATCCTCCCAGCCTCAGACACCAAAGTCTGGTAAAGTAAGTCTTTTCTCTGCCAAGACAGGCTCACTGCGCCTCCTGTCTCTGGCTTGTGGCTCTCCTTCTGCCACACTTCCTCTTAGGTGCAATACAACTGTCCCTCCCTGCTCTGGGACCTGAATCCTCAGATAGGTCGTCCAGTTCTCTCTAACCCTGCCCTCAGTACCAGCTTTTATAGGGGCAGCCAGCTCCCCCTACTGGCCTGAGACAGGAGGCATTGCATGCTAATGTTCCCCTGACTAGAGAACCTCCCCCTTGCTCTCAGACACAGCTTTAATTACACTTGTGGCATCCAGGCCAGGGTGACACACATGTATGTAGTAGCAGCTAGGCCTGAGGTGGTCAGCATTTTGGCGCATATCCTACCTCCTCCAAGGATTGCTGGATGTTTTCCTGCTACTATCCCAGTTCTATGACTCCGGTTAAAACAAAGCTTCAGGTGATGTGTAATAGTGGGGAAGGACGTAGCCTTCCTTTGGCACTGAAGTAGTTAAAGAAAGTGTTCCCGTAGTTAGACCTCTCTGAACTGTTGGTAGACCAAGCTAAGGGGTTAGCTTTAGTGGTCCAGTCAATAGAGTGGAGGGGGAACTTAGTGCCCAGATCAAGCCTTAAGTGATATAGAGCTTGTTCCTGACATAATTCCTTGTGGGCTGCAGTACCTGTAAACAGCCACAAGATGCCACTGTCCTGGGTGAAGATGTCAGGTTGAGTCTGCTGGCAGTGTTACAGACAGTGATGGGTTAATGCTGTGTGAAGACAGCTCACTGAGCGTGGGCACATTAGGAAAATCTCTTTAGTTTCCAGGATCAGGAAGTGATTCTTCAGTTAGAGATAGGACGGTGAACCGTACGGGCAGCCTGAATATATGGTGGCTTCTAGGGTAGACGGGAGCTCCATACCCTCAGACAGTGGGATCACTAGTGTGAAAGTCTCCCTACGCAAGAGCAAGAGTCCTGTTAGCCGGCTGGAGAAACTCATCAGAGGTAGTGAGGACCCGGGGCACTTCTAGTCTGCAGGAAGCAGAGGAAGATAAATAGGACTCCCGGCTTAGATGTGGGGGAGAGATCGGATCCAGATCACTGTTGGTATTGCAGAAGAGTCTCTTGGGCTAGAGATTAGAGTCACAGAGATGCTTCACTTAAAGAGGGAACCAGGGCTGAAGATGTTGCCAGTGCCTGTGAGAGAGATAATAACCTGTTGGGCCATATCCATTATATCTGCCTGTAAATATTGTACATATTCCTCTTCCCCAAGTAAAGTTCAAGTTCTGGTTAAGAACTTCGTGTCCTCTGAATTTATTGCTGCCCTGGTCCCAGAAGAGAAATGCCTGGAGACAGCCGCGATCGGATGGTTTGAAGTAAGTGGAGAGCACCACATACACAGCCACACATCAGAGGGAGGACACAAATTGTCTGTAGGGTGTCAGAGCGAGAGGGGGCTACAGCTCGCCCACGACTACCTTGCTGGGGCACCTTACAGATGAATGATGGATGAGGTGGTGGCAAAGGAGAGAGCAGGAGGAACAGGGACCATTCACATCAATATCAGGCCAGTCAACCAAACATGTCTTGTAGGATATGTTTCTGTACCAAAAGGAGTGGTTCGGCTACACAGTTATAGGGCATACAGTGAGTGCAATGCCTACCAAAAATTTTGAGGCACTCCAATGCCCCTTGGAAATGACATGGAGGTCAGAGGGCATTAACTAAACCGTTTTTTCCATTTATAGCAACTGGGTCTCCTGTGCACTTTTGGCCTAAGCAGTGAATGGAAGGCTTTCCAAAAATTATGAGGAATTGCAATGCCCCTTGAAACAGACGTGGATGACAGCATACTAAAAACCTTCTACCCATTATTGGGGAGTGGGTCTCCCTTAGTGTTCACCTACGCATTGAAGAGCAAAAGTTGACTAAAATTAGGAGGAAATGCAATGCCCGTTGGAAGAATGGTGGAGGTCGCAGTGGAATAAAAAGACAATATCAATGGCCCTTGAAAAAGTGGTGGAGGTCGCAGTAGCTTAACAAGACGGTTTTATGCCCCTTGGAAGAATTGTGGAGGTCGCAGTAGCTTAACAAGACGGTTTTAATGCTCCTGGGAAAGTGGTGGAGGTCGCAGTGGAATAAAAAGACAATATCAATGCCCCTCGGAAAAGTGGTGGAGGTTGCAGTAGCTTAACAAGACGGTTTTAATGCCCCTTGGAAGAGACATGGAGGTCGCAGTGGAATAAAAAGACAATATCAATGCCCCTGGGAAAAGTGGTGGTCGCAGTAGCTTAACAAGACGGTTTTAATGCCCCTGGGAAAAGTGGTGGAGGTCGCAGTAGCTTAACAAGATGGTTTTAATGCCCCTGGGAAAAGTGGTGGAGGTTGCAGTGGAATAAAAAGACAATATCAATGCCCCTGGGAAAAGTGGTGGTCGCAGTAGCTTAACAAGACGGTTTTAATGCCCCTGGGAAAAGTGGTGGAGGTCGCAGTAGCTTAACAAGACGGTTTTAATGCCCCTGGGAAGAGCGGTGGAGGTCGCAGTAGCTTAACAAGACGGTTTTAATGCCCCTTGGAAGAGACGTAGAGGTCAGAGGTCCTTAACTCTGACTGACATAGGGCCCACAATCCTCGGTGTGGGGAGGATGTGTTCCGTCCCAAGGTCCGACTGGGTTGCAGTGGAATAAAAAGACTATCAATGCCCCTGGGAAAAGTGGTGGAGGTCGCAGTAGCTTAGCAAGATGGTTTTAATGCCCCTTGGAAGAATGGTGAAGGACGCATTAGCTTAACAAGTTGGTTTTAATGCCCCTGGGAAAAGTAGTGGAGGTCGCAGTGGAATAAAAAGACAGTATCAATTCCCCTGGGAAAAGTGGTGGTCGCAGTAGCTTAACAAGACTGTTTTAATACCCCTTGGAAGAGACGTGGAGGTCGCAGTGGAATAAAAAGACAATATCAATGCCCCTGGGAAAAGTGGTGGAGGTCGCAGTAGCTTAACAAGACGGTTTTAATGCCCCTTGGAAATGACATGGAGGTCAGAGGTCCTTAACTCTGACTGACATAGGGCCCACAATCCTCGGTGTGGGGAGGATGTGTTCCGTCCCAAGGTCCGACTGGGTCCCGGCTTCCACTATGTTTACCCAGTGTGCCATCAGGGAGATGTACCGTCCCTGGCCACAAGCACTTGTCCGTTGTCAGGTGGACTCTCCCAGTAACTGCGTTGTTGAGGGCACGGCAGATGTTTTGGGACACGTGCTTGTGTAGTGTGGGGATGGCACACCGGGCAAAATAGTGTTGGCTGGGGACCGAGTACCGAGGGACGGCCGCCGCCATAAGGTTGCGGAAGGATTCCGTCTCCACCAGCCTAAAAGGCAGCATTTCCAACGCAAGTAGTCGTGAAATGTGCGAATTTAGGACTGTGACCTGTGAGGCGTTGGCTGCGAATTTGCGCTTTCGTTCAAAGGTCTGGGATATGGACAATTGAACGCTGCGGTGGGACGTGGACGTTGATGCTGTTTCTTGAGAAACTGCCATAACAAGTGAAGACTGAGTATGCAGTATGGAGAGGGGATTGCCTTGCACGCACAACAGGGGGTTCTCTTACATGCACAACAGCGGAAGAAGCAGTGGTGACACCCACTGACACAGGTCGTGGACCCTGGGGTTCGCCCCACAAAGTCGGGTGCTTGGCTGACATGTGCCTGATCATGCTGGTGGTGGTTAGGCTGGTAGTTTTGTCACCCCTGCTGATGCTGGCATGGCAGGTGATACAAATGGCCTTTTTGGGGTTATCAGCAGAGTCTTTAAAAAAATTCCAGACTCTGGAAGACCTACCGATTGTACTGGCAACGTCCCTCGTGTTGCTGTTACGGGGAATGGTTGCCCGCCTTCTGTCTGCGGCCACCACACTGCTTCTTCTGCCTGTTGGGGTACTCTGCCTCCCTCCCCCTGTGAGCTGCTGGCCTCGCTCTGCGTGTCCTCCTGCCACGTTGGGTCAGTTACTAGATCATCCACCACCTCCTCCTCTTCCACTTCCGCACCACGGTCCTCCTCCTCACTTCGTGGCAATTGTGTCTCGTCATCGTCCACCTCTTGTGACAAATTGCCAGCGTCGCCTTCCTGTGGCCATAGCTGTTCAAATATTTGGCCATGGGATCTCCTCTTCCACCACTTAAAGCGCAGCAGACGAGGGGCCCAAATATGGAAATGGACCAGTGAACAGCTCTTCAGAGTGTCCAACTGTGGGATCAGTTGCTGTCTGACGACACTCAGCATGGTGGGAGGAAGGTGCATCAGAGTGAAGAGGAGTATGCAGTTGATATTCACGGCTACTAACACTTGACCATGTGGAAGACAGACCGGAGGTGGTGGTGCCCAGGTGACTGGAAGTATTATCTGCTGTCCAATTAATAACCTGTTCCCACTGATCAGTTGGCAATAGTGGTGCTGTTGTGTGTTTCCCTAGTAATTCGGTCAAGAACTGGGAGCGAGAAGATGTGGCTGTTGGTTGTGACACATTTTCACCTTGGCCACGGCCCCGTCCTCTGCACGCACCATCACCAGAACGTTCAGTTTCACGTCCCTTGCCACGCACCTTGCCCATTGTAAATGAAGTAAAATAGCTTACACTTGCACGATCAATGGCAAAAGGGTAATAAAAAGGAGATTTGAACTGTGGAAGAGAAAAACCACAGTTCTAGTTCTCTGGCCTACACCAGAATCTTTTAAACAGATATATTTGTGTCTGAACAGTCAGCCAGACACTCAAACTTTTTTTTTTATGAAAAAAAGGCAAAAAAGTGGATAACACAGAGATTTGAACCGTGGAACTGCAAAACCACAGTTTTAGTTATCTGGCCTACACCAGATTCGTTTAAACAGATTTATTTGTGTCTGAACACTCACAGACACACTCAACTTTTTTTGGGGGGGGAGAAATACCAAAAGGTTAATAAGACGATTTTTGCAGGCTTTAGAGGCCCTACATTACCTATTTCGCAGTTTAAATCTCTCCCTAGCTCAGCAGCACTCTCCCTACACCGTCTGATCCGGAGCGACTGTGTCCAAGATGACGGCGCCCGGTTTTAAATACCCGAGGTGACGCTGTGCGGCCAGCCAATCAATGTAATGCCCACAACCAACATGGCTGCGGCATTACAGTGACTGGCTGGCAATCCCTGCATGTTCACTGGCTCTGTAAAGAGCGCCAAACGTGCAGGGCGGAGACCTGAGCTCCCGCCCGAGTTAACCGAAAATGCTCTGTGCTCGCCGAACATCCCGAGTAGTGAGATGCTCGGGCGAGTACTGAGCAGTGTCGAGCATGCTCGCTCAACACTAGTAATGACGTCACTACATCGCATCTGCTTTGCAGAGTGTGAGTGCACCAAAGATCTTAACAGAGCGTTGGGGGAGTGGGAGCGAATTGAGTTTGTGTAGTTTTCTTTTTCATATTTATATGGGAAGAGTGTCTGTATACAGTGGCTATTTGAGGGCTCATACTGTTGTAAGAGGGTGTGACATCAAGGATGAGAATCCCCAGCGCTGTGTAGCATTTGTGCATGAGGACTGCTATCTACTGTCCAAACGGGACCCTGCGGGACAGACCAGAAGAGGGAGAGTTTCAGGAGGGCTGAGTTTAGATGGAGCACCCGATCTGGTGACCTTGATGATGCAGTTCCCGGGTATAAAAGGACAGCACTCCAAAACGGGAGGAAATTTGGCGCCTAGAGAAGGGATGGACAGGATGTGTGTCTTGGGAGATGCTGAGGGCAGGGTGCCGGGCCGTTACAGGAAGCGCGAACCTTGTGGCGCGTCTGGAAGCAAGACCTAGGCAGTCCCAGACAAGCCCCGGAATCCAGATGATGCCAGTCAAGGCCCAAAGACCAGACCTGCCCAAGGCAAGTTTCAAGTCCTAAAGATCAGACCCAAGAACCGGAGCCCAGACGACGCAAGTCAAAAGCCGAGGCCCAGCCCTCATCCCACCGGGTACGAGAGACATCCGCCGTTGGTCAATACCTGAAGATTTTGAGGAAACTACGCTTGGGGGTGGACACCTGTGTCAACAGGAGGCGCGAGTGAGCTGGGCCGTTGCTTCCAGCACTGACGTACGGTACAGCGGTCGGCCTAGGCCAGTGCAACAGAAAGGGAGAAGTGAAGGAGGCCCAGTGAGCCTTGCTAAACTTTGTCAGGAGTTCTTGCGGATTAGAGGGAAGAACTGGAAACGCCCGCTAATGCCTGTGCTAGAGGAAGAAACAGTACAGTGACTCTCGTTATCGGGAACACCATGCCTGCTAGAAGACTATACAAATACTGTATATAAGAAGAGACTGTTATAATAGAGTGGACCTGAGGATTCATTATATGATTGATATTGTATATTTCATGCTGTAATTACCCTGTTATTCATTATTTACTAGTGTTGAGCAAGCACTAAAATGCTCGGGTGCTCGAAGCTCGGGCCGAGCTCGCCGTGATACTCGGGTGCTCGACCCGAGCAACGAGCCCAATGTTAGTCTATGGGAGACCCAAGCATTTTTGCGGCAGCACCCCCCCCAAGTCTTTTAAAAGCCTAACAAGTGCCCAAAACGATAGTGACAGTGCTCATATGACATGGGGACAGCATGGGGATCGCCCCATGAAGCGTTTCTGACCCCCAGGTCACTGCTGTCAACAACGTGGTCAGAGGTATAACCCATTTTTAAGGGCACACAATAAAACGTTCACAAACGAAACTGAAACTGCTTTTCTGTGAAATATGTTAAGGAAGTTCCTTTCCAGGGTAAAGACTTGTGTAAAAGGTAAAATAAATAACCAAAAACAAAAATACTCTTCCACACCTTGGGCTATGTTCACAAGTAGCATTTTTTTATGCCTTTTTGCACTTTTGTATTGCTGTCAACCATGACAAATGCATTCACCGGGAAATGTCATTTTAACATTTTACAACCTTATCTGGCCATGTGCTGTGTGACACATGCATACAGTGCTGAAAAGACATGGGAACAGCATGGGGAAGACCCCTGGAAGCATCTCTGACACCCAGGTCACTGCCTAAAAGTGTGTCCATCAGAAGTCATCCTGGCAGCATCAGAAGATGCAGACTTGCAACTATCCCCGTGCAAGTTCTTGTCCAGGGCAGTGTTCAATTGTACCTCCTCCATTCCTTGCAATGCAAGCGCAAATATGCAGCCAACCACCCAACTCCCCCCCCCCCCCCCCACCCCAGGGTGCAATACTATACTGCTTGCTTGCACTTGAAATTGGGCCTTTTAGGCATGTGGAGGCGGAATCTGGCCACCACGTCATGGCTGCGTTGGCGGCCTGGTATCCATACTTAGTCCCCAGCTGCTCGGCGGCCGGGTGTCCACACTCGGTCCCCAACCGCCAGGGGGCGGCCGGGTGTCCACACTCGGTCCCCAGCCGCCAGGGGGTGGCTGGGTGTCCATACTCGGTCCCCAGCTGCCCCGTCGGCCGGGTGTCCACACTCGGTCCCTAGCCGCCAGGGGGTGGCCGGGTGTCCATACTCGGTCCCCAGCCGCCCCGCGACCGGGTGTCCACACACGGTCCCCAGCCGCCCCTATTTCTCCTGTCAACTTCCCCCCACACACTTTTCTTAGCCCGGCCTGCTTTAGGGCAGCATTGGACGAGCCCACCAGAGAACCAGACTCCTCCGGTGGGCCCTGGCTTCTCCATCAGGGGAGTTGAGAGTGCCAAGGTGAGGAGCATGATGATGATGATAGAAGTTAGCATATGCTTTGTTTTCTTGGAATGCAAGCGCATGTATGTAGTAGCGGCTAGGCCTGAGGTGGTCAGCGTTTTGGCGCATATCCTACCTCCTCCGAGGATTGCTGGATGTTTTCCTGCTACTATCCCAGTTCTATGACTCCTGATAAAACAAAGCTTCAGGTGATGAATGATGGATGAGGTGGTGGCAAAGGAGGAACAGCAGGAGGAACAGGGACCATTCACATCAATATCAGGCCAGTCAACCACATATGTCTTGTAGGATATGTTTCTGTAACAAAAGGAGCAGTTCGGCTACACAGTTATAGGGCATACAGTGAGTGCAATGCCTACCAAATATTTTGAGGCACTCCAATGCCCCTTGGAAATGACATGGAGGTCAGAGGGCCTTAACTAAACTGTTTTTTTTCCATTTATAGCAACTGGGTCTCCTGTACACTGTTGGCCTAAGCAGTGAATGGAAGGCTTTCCAAAAATTATGAGGAGCTGCAATGCCCCTTGAAACAGACGTGGATTACAGCATACTAAAAACCTTCTACCCATTATTGGGGAGTGGTTCTCCCTTAGTTTTCGCCTTTGCATTGAAAAGCAAAAGCTGACTAAAATTAGGAGGAAATGCAATGCCCGTTGGAAGAGTCGTGCAGGTTACAGTAGCTTAACAAGACGGTTTGAATGCCCCTTGGAAGAGACGTGGAGGTCACAGTAGCTTAACAAGACGGTTTTAAGGCCCCTTACAAGAGCCATGCAGTATAGCATATTACAAACATTATTCCCATTATTGGGGAGTGTGTCTCCCATTGTCTTTGCTTATGCCTTCCAAGCAAAAGCTGCCAAAAATTAGGACGGAGGAACTTGCAATGCCCCTTACAAGAGCCATTCAGTACAGCATATTACAAACATTATTCCCATTATTGAGGAGTGTGTCTCCCATAGTCTTTGCTTATGCCTTCCAAGCAAAAGCTGCCAAAAATTAGGAGGAAATGCAATGCCCGTTCGAAGAGTCGTGGAGGTTAGAGTTAATTAAAAACAACATTTCAATGACCCTTGGAAGAGCTGTGGAGTTCAGAGTGGTTTAACAAGACGGTTTAATGCCCCTTGGAAAAGTGGTGCAGGTCGCAGTAGCTTAACAAGATGGATTGAATGCCCCTTGGAAGAGATGTGGAGGTCCCAGTAGCTTAACAAGACAGTTTTAATGCCCCTTGGAAAAGTGGTGGGGGTCGCAGTAGCTTAACAAGACGGTTTGAATGCCCCTTTGAAGAGACGTGGAGGTCCCAGTAGCTTAACAAGATGCTTTTAATGCCCCTTGGAAAAGTGGTGGAGGTCCCAGTAGCTTAACAAGACGGTTTTAATGCTCCTCGGAAAAGTGGTGGAGGTCACAGTAGCTTAACAAGATGGTTTTAATGCCCCTTGGAAAAGTGGTGGAGGTCGCAGTAGCTTAACAAGACGGTTTGAATGCCCCTTGGAAGAGACGTGGAGGTCCCAGTAGCTTAACAAGACGGTTTTACTGCCCCTCGGAAAAGTGGTGGAGGTCCCAGTAGCTTAGCAAGATGCTTTTAATGCCCCTTACAAGAGCCATACAGTACAGCATCTTAAAAATATTATTCCCATTATTGGGGAGTGGGTCTCCCACAGTCTTTGCTTATGCCTTCCAAGCAAAAGCTGACAAAAATAAGGACGGAGGAACTTTCAATAATGGCAACATGGACCACGGTCACCCTGGTGGTATAGTGGTGGTGGAGGCTGAGGATAAGGAGAAGAACATAAAACAGCCGAAATGAGGAAGCGTATACCCATGTGTGGGTGTGAAGCAGTGCATGTGATTACACCTCCCGAAATAACACAGTGGATTTGACTTTGTTACTCTGCTGTCATTTGGTGGTGATGAGAAGTCTGGCCCAATCCAGCCCTTGTTCATTTTGATAAGAGTCAGCTTGTCAGCATTGTCAGTTGACAGGTGAATGCGCTTATCAGTTATAATTCTCCCAGCGGCACTAAAAACACGCTCCGATAACACGCTAGCGGCAGGGCAGGCCAGGACCTCCAAGGTGTACAGAGCGAGTTCATTCCAAGTGTCCAGCTTGGATACCCAATAATTACAAGGCACAGAGGAATCACAGAGAACGCTGGTACGGTCGGCAAGGTACTCCCTCACCATCTTTTGAAACTTTCCACTCTTTGTGAGAGTACCCCGTGCCTCAGGGCCTGTAAGCTTGGCGGGTCTGAGAAAACTGTCCCAGAACGTTGACAGTGTTCCCCTGCCTCTGCTGGATTGGAGTTGCCTCTCTCTCGCTTTTACGCCTTGGTTGGTCAACGAACTGTGACCTCTGCCGCAAGCGTGTTCAGATGGGAATTTTTTTAACAGTTCTGCAGCAAGGGCCTTCTGGTACTGCCACATTTTTGTAGACCTCTCCACCTCAGGAATAAGAGAGTGAAAGTTCTCCTTGTAGCGGGGGTCTAAAAGTGTCACCAACCAGTAATGACTGTCACCCAATATTTTGACAACGCAAGGGTCACGGTTAAGGCAGCGTAACATAAAGTCAGCCATGCGTGCCAGACTGGTAACGGGCAAGACTTCCGTGTCCTCACCAAGATGACGACTGACCATGGTCTCCTCCTCCCCCCTGTCCTCAGGCCACCCACGCTGAACCGACTGTATGACAGTTGTACAGGTACTACCGTCTACAGCGCATGATACCAGCTCCTGTTCTTCCTCCTCCTCCTCCCTCCCCTCAGGCCACCCACGCTGAACCGACGGCATGACAGTTGTACAGGTACTACCGTCTACAGCGCATGATACCAGCTCCTGTTCTTCCTCCTCCTCCTCCCTCCCCTCAGGCCACCCACGCTGAACCGACGGCATGACAGTTGTACAGGTACTACCGTCTACAGCGCATGATACCAGCTCCTGTTCTTCCTCCTCCTCCTCCCTCCCCTCAGGCCACCCACGCTGAACCGACGGCATGACAGTTGTACAGGCACTACCGTCTACAGCGCATGATACCAGCTCCTGTTCTTAATCCTCCTCCTCCCTCCCCTCAGGCCCCCCACTCTGAACGGACAGCATGACCGTTGTACAGGTACTACCGTTTACAGCGCATGATACCAGCTCCTGTTCTTCCTCCTCCTCTTCCTCCCTCCCCTCAGGCCACCCACGCTGAACCGACGGCATGACAGTTGAACAGGTACTACCGTCTACAGCGCATGATACCAGCTCCTGTTCCTTCCTCCTCCTCTCCCTCATTGTCCCCCAATGCACGTTGGGATGAGATGAGGCTGGGCTGTGTGTAATCGCCCGCTACGGCTTCTTGATCCATCTCATCATACTCTGGCTGCAATGCCTCCTCTTTAATTCTCTGCAGAGAGCGTTGCAAAAGACAGACAAGTGGAATGCTGACGCTAATGATGGCGTCATCGCCACTCACCAGCTTGGTGGAATCCTCAAAGTTTGTCAGGATGGTACATATGTCAGACATCCAGGTCCACTCCTGAGGTCTTATGTGTGGAGTCAGACCTAAATATCGACGGCCTTGTTGCAGCTGGTATTCCACAACTGCTCTCTTCTGTGGGGGCTAGAGTTCCAATGTGTGGGGACATCACACACCAGTCGGTGTGACGGAAGCTGCAAGGGCGGCGGAAGCTGTAGCCGACTTGCGAAAATGAGTTGACAGGCGGCGTACTTTGACGAGCAGATCTGGCAACTCGGGGAACGATTTAAGAAACCGCTGAACCACGAGGTTAAGCACATGAGCCAGGCATGGTACGTGTGTGATCTCGCCTCGCCTCAGAGCCGCCACCAGGTTACGGCCATTGTCACACACGACCATGCCTGGATGTAGGTTCAGCGGTCTCAGCCACAGATCTGCCTGCTCTTTCACAGCTGTCCATAACTCACAAGCAGTGTGAGGTTTCTCACCTAAGCTTATGAGTTTCAGCACAGCCTGTTGCCGCTTGGCGGAGGCAGTACTGAAGTGCTTCCAGCTTGTAACTGATGTGGTGATATCTGAGATGGAGGCTGAACATGAGGAGGAGGAGGAGGAGGATGATGCATAGGAGCTGTACACTGTGGGAGCAACTCTGACTGACATAGGGCCCGCAATCCTCGGTGTGGGGAGGATGTGTTCCGTCCCAAGGTCCGACTGGGTCCCGGCTTCCACTATGTTTACCCAGTGTGCCGTCAGGGAGATGTACCGTCCCTGGCCACAAGCACTTGTCCACCTGTCCGTTGTCAGGTGGACTCTCCCAGTAACTGCGTTGTTGAGGGCACGGCAGATGTTTTGGGACACGTGCTTGTGTAGTGTGGGGATGGCACACAGGGCAAAATAGTGTCGGCTGGGGACCGAATACCGAGGGACGGCCACCGCCATACGGTTGTGGAAGCATTCCGTCTCCACCAGCCTAAAAGGCAGCATTTCCAACGCAAGCAGTCGTGAAATGTGCGAATTTAGGACTGTGGCCTGTGGGGCGTTAGCTGCGAATTTCCGCTTTCATTCAAAGGTCTGGGATATGGACAATTGAATGCTGCGGTGGGACGTGGAGGTGGACGTTGATGCTGTTTCTTGAGAAACTGCCATAACAAGTGAAGACTGAGAGGAGGGGGCATCTTTGCATGCAGTATGGACAGGGGATTGCCTTGCATGCACAACAGTGGAAGAAGCAGTGGAGACACCCGCTGACATGGGTTGTGGACCCTGGGGTTCGCCCCATAAAGTCGGGTGCTTTGCTGCCATGTGCCTGATCATGCTGGTGGTGGTCAGGCTGGTAGTTTTGTCACCCCTGCTGATGCTGGCATGGCAGGTGGTACAAATGGCCTTTTTGGGGTTATCAGCAGAGTCTTTAAAAAAATTCCAGACTCTGGAAGACCTACCGGTTGTACTGGCAACGTCCCTCATGTTGGTGTTACGGGAAACTGTTGCCCGCCTTCTGTGTGCAGCCACCACACTGCTTCTTCCTGCCTGTTGGGGTACTCTGCCTCCCTCACCCTGTGTGCTGCTGGCCTCGCTCTGCATGCCCTCCTGCCACGTTGGGTCAGTTACTAGATCATCCACCACCTCCTCCTCTTCCACTTGCACACCAGGATCCTCCTCACTTCCTGGCAATTGTGTCTCGTCATCGTCCATCTCTTGTGACAAATTGCCAGCGTCGACTTCCTGTGGCCGTGGCTGTTCAAATATTTGGGCATCGCTACATGGGATCTCCTCTTCCACCACTTCAAGCGGAGCAGGAGAGGGGCACAAATCTGGAAATGGACCAGTGAACAGCTCTTCAGAGTGTCCAAGTGTGGGATCAGTTGCTATCTGACGACACTCGGCATGGTGGGAGGAAGGAGCATCAGGGTGAGGAGGAGTATGCGGTCGAGACTCACGGCTTCAAAGAGTTGACCATGTGGAAGACAGACCGGAGGTGGTGGTGCGCAGGTAACTGGAAGTATTATCTGCTATCCAATTAATAACCTGTTCGCACTGATCAGTTCACAATACTGGTGTTGTTCTGTGCTTCCCTAGTAATTCGGTCAAGAAGTGGGAGCGAGAAGATGTGGCTGTTGGTTGTGGCACATTTTCACTTTGGCCACGGCCCCGTCCTCTGCACGCACCATCACCAGAATGTCCAGTTCCATGCCCTTGCCACGCGCCTTGCCCATTGTAAAGGAAGTAAAATAGCTGACACTCGCACTATCAATGGAAAAAGGGTAATAAAAAGTAGATTAGAACCGTGGAAGAGGAAAACCACAGTTCTGTTTCTCTGGCCTACACCCTACTCTTTTAAAGAATCTGAACAATCAGGGAGAAACTATTACTGTTTACGGAAAAAATACCAAAAGCTGGATAATAGAGATTTTTTACCGTGGAATGGCAAAACCACAGTTATTGTTTACTGGGGTATACTAGACTTTTTTAAATATATATATTTGCAGCTGAACAGTGAGTGATACACTCAAACTGTTTTTTTTAGATATAAATGGCCCAAAAGTGGATAATACAGAGGTTTGAACCGTGGAACTGCAAAACCACACTTGTATTTCTCGGGCCTACACCACACTATTTTCAACAGATATATTTGTGTCTGAAAAATCAGAGACACACTTTTTTTTTTTTTGGGGGGGGGGACACACCAAAAGGTTAATAAGAAGGGTATTTGTACAGTGTGAAGGAGGAAAAAAAAAGAGGATTTAGATGAAAAAAAAAAGGATTTTTCCTGGCCCCCGAGACCTGAAGCTAAGTCCATCAATTTCAGCAACAGGAGCACACAGGACTGTAATGCAGCGTTTGCTGGTATAAACACTGCGTCTCCTATACAGCCTGCCTGCCTGATATACCTGGGATGGATATTAGTCCTGAGAAGGACTGTTTGTTTGATCTGGCAGCCTTTACAGACCCTACACTAACTATTTCGCAGGATATATCTCTCCCTAAATCAGCAGCGCTGTTCCTACACTGTCTGATCCGGAGCGACTGTGTCCAAGATGGCGGCGCCCTGTTTTAAATACTCGAGGTGACGCTCTGCGGTCAGCCAATCACTGTAATGCCCACAAACAACATGGCTGCGACATTACAGTGACTGGCTGGCAATCCCTGCATGTTCATTGGCTCTGTAAAGAGCGCCAAAAGTGCAGCGCCGAGACCCGAGCTCCCGCCCGAGTAACCCGGAAATGCTCGGTGCTCGCTGAACATCCCAAGTAGCGTGCTGCTCGGGCGAGTACCGAGCAGTGTCGAGCATGCTCGCTCAACACTATTATTTACCATTGCTATAGTTACCACAATTTCCAGCCACATTAGGGACACAGTTTCATTGGGTACTTCCACCTTGTCCCTGCGCGTTGCATCTGGTCACCTGCTTACACTGTATGTAGGAGGCTGTGTGGGGGCTCATACTGTATATATGGGGCTGTGTGCAGGCTCATATGGTATATGGGAGGGTGTCAGCATACTTAATTCTGCTCAATATTAAGTGATACAATTAATATTAATATAATATAATAATTATAATTAATATGTTAATATTAATATTGAGCAGAATTAATTTTAGACTTCTGGTTCGGCATCCAGAATAGTAACTGTCTCTCATGTGGCCCCGCGGGAATATTAATTGCCCACCACTAAGAGATTATATTTTCAGTCGATGCTGGGAACTGTTGGGAGGGCATCGTCCATAGATCACTGCTTGCCCTCTTCTTTATGCTTTTATTGTATAATGCCAAACCAATACCAAAGCTCCGACAATTGTCTCCTACACATACTGTAACCATTAACTGACACTAGCAAAGTGGGCAACATTTCTAGAACGAGTGCACAGCAGAGTGTGACACTGCCCTTGGCAATCCGTCAGAATCCATTACATGTCAGTAACAGAATTGCGTGTTTCTCTTAGTAATCATAAGAGCACTATGCCATTAGCTTCCCGCAGAGATTATCAGCAAGGTAGCTTTTCATGACTTTTTCAGAAACATTTTTCACAAAATTGTCCTCCTATTATTTGATCAATTAGTTTAGTATAATAGTGTACTTTTATGAAAAGAATGGGGAAAAGCATTGATGACTGTGAACCCATTTTGTCTCACCGTGAGTTAAAATGGTCGCTTGTGAGATAAAAGCTGCAATAACTACCAGAACAAAGCTGGATCCAGTCTAACTACTGTATTCTATCTAATCAGTCAGACTAAGGCCGGTTTCACACGTCCGGATATTTCTGGTACTGGGAAAACCCATACAGGAGATATCAATGTCCATGTGTGGCACACATGTAGCAGCTGTGCGCCGCATCAGGAGCAAACGTACCGGCGCTTGGAAATCAGTGGTACAGTCAGCGCTGTTACCAAGCGCTGGGTGCTAAACGCTGCTCTCATTATGGTTCCCTGCCAGTGCTGCGATCAGCACCAGCAGGGACCATGATGAGAGTAGTAGTGTCTGCTCCCGCAGTGTCCGACTGTAAGAATAAGAATAGAATAAAAAATCCTTATTCTCACCTGTCTTAAGTGTCCACCGCAGTAATCCATACGGCCGCTCAGGCAGAGGAGCCGGGGAGAATGACTCCTGCAGCAAGCTGGCCCCAGAACTGTGCTCAGTAAGCGGTGTCCTGGCACTAACTGAGTGAAGCGCAGCTCCGCGGCCTGCTCACTGCAGCGGCTCATTCTCACCAGCTCCTCTGCTGAGCGGTCACATGGATTACAGCGGTGGACACTTACAGTAGAACAGGTGAGTATAAGGAGTTTTTATTTTATTCTTATTCTGACAGTCGGACACTGGAGGAGCAGACACTACTACTCTCATCATGGTCCCCTGCTGGTGCTGATCGCAGCATTGCCAGGGAATCGTGATGAGGGCAGCATTCAGAACCCGGTGCTTGGGAACAGCGCTAACTGTACTGCTGATTCCCAGGCGCCGGTACGTGTCACACAGATGGCATCTGTGTGCGGTATGTGTTTACACGGACCCATTGACTTGAATGGGTACTTGTGATCCGTGCTGCTGTCATCCAAAAACGGACATGTCAGCATGTTTTGCCCATGGACACACGGTCTGTGGAAACACATTGACATGTGCGCAGACCCATTAATTTGAATGGGTCTATGTGTGTCAGTGTCTCCGGTACGTGTGAAAGAGACTTAAAGGGGTTTTCTCACTAATGAAAGTTGATTTTAATCAATAGATCTTGGAATAATAATAAGTTCCACAATTGGATGTGTTTAAATATAATGTTCCTGTGCGGAGATAATCTTATAAATGTTCCCCTGTGTAATGGCCGTGTCTGACCGTGTATGGAACATGGTCTGATCATTCCACAGCTCCTGGGCAGGGGAAGAAGGAAAAGAGTATACAGACATTACAGCAGGGAACGCAGCTGATTCATTTTCTGAGGTAAAACATTTCCCTGCCTGTTTTTAAACAATGTTTTACTTCTAAGAAAGAATCAGCTGTGATCCCGTCCTGTAATGTCTGTATACTCTTTTGCTTCCTCCCCTGCCCAGGAGCTGTGGTATGATCAGACCATGTTCCTGCAGGGTCAGACACAGCCATTACACAATACACAGCAGAGGCACATTTATAAGATTATCTCAGCACAGGAACATTTTATTTAAATACATTCAATTGTGGAAATAATTATTATTCCAAGATTCATTGATTAAAATTAACTTTTGTTTGTGGGAAAATCACTTTAAGACACGTCAAACTCTACTATATTTGGCCCGCGACGCTGGGGACTATGTGGGGCCCATTACACTGTATGGAGGACTATGTCGGGCCATTTTACTATATAGAGGACTAAGTGGGGCCCATTATACTGTACGGAGGACTATGTGGGGCCCATTATCCTGTACGGAGGACTATGTGGGGCCATTATACTGTATGGAGGACTATGTGGGGCCATTATACTGTATGGAGGACTATGTGGGGCCCATTATGCTGTATGGACGACTATGTGAGGCCCATTATACTGTATGGGTGACTATGTGAGGCCCATTTTACTGTAGGGAGGATTGTGAGGGGCCCATTATTCTGTATGGAGGACTATGTGAGGCCCATAATACTGTATGGAGGATTATGAGGGGCCCATTATACTGTATGGAGCACTATGTGGGGCCTATTATTCAGAATGGAGGAGTATGTGGGGCCTATTATTCTGTATGGAGGACTATGTGGGGCCCATAATACTGTATGGAGCACTATGAGGTGGCACATTATATTGTATGGAGGACTATGTGGGGCCATTTTTCTGTATGGAGGACTATGTGGGACCCATTATTCTGTATGAAGGATTATGTGGGGCCCATTATTCTGTATGGAAAAATATGTGGGGCCAATTATTCTGTATGGAGGACTATGAGGTGGCACATTATTCAATATTGAGGACTATGTGGGGCCTATTTTATTGTAAGAAGGACAATGAGTTGGCCCATTATTCTGTATGGAGGACTATGTGGGGACAATTATACTGTATGGAGGCTATGTGGGGCCCATGATTCTGTATGAATGACTGTGTGAGGCCCATTATACTGTATGGAGGACTATGAGGTGGTACATTATATTGTATGGAGGACTATGTGGGGCCATTATTCTGTATGGAGGACTATGTGGGGCCCATTATATTGTATCGAGGACTATTTGGGGCCATTATTCTGTATGGAGGACTATGAGGGGCCCATTATTCTGGGTGGATGACTATGTGGGGCCCATTATACTGTAAGAAGGACAAAAAGTTGGCCCATTATTCTGTATGCTGGACTATGTGGTGCTCATTATTCTGAACGGAGGACTATGTGGGGCCCATTATTCTGTATGGAAGAAGATGTGGGGCCCATTATTCTGTATGGAGGACTATGTGGGCCCATTATACTGTATGGATGACTATGTGAGGCCCATTATACTGTGTGGAGGACTATGTGTGGCCCATTATACTGTATGGGTGACTATGTGAGGCCCATTATACTGTATGGAGGATTATGAGGGGCCCATTATACTGTATGGAGGATTATGAGGGGCTCATTATACTGTATGGAGCACTGTGTGGGACCATTATTCAGTATGGGTGACTATGTGGTGCCTATTATTCTGTATGGAGGACTATGTGGGGCACATTATACTGTATCGAGGAAGATGTGGGACCCATTATTCTGTATGGAGGACTATGTGGGGCCCATTATTCTGTATGGAGGACTATGTGGGGCCCATTATTCTACATGGAGAACTATGTGGGGCCATTATTCTGTATGGGGGACTATGTGGGGCCTATTGTACTGTATGGAGGACTATGAGGTGGCACATTATATTGTATGGAGGATTATGAGGGGCCCATTATTCTGTATGGAGGACTATGTGGGGCCCATTATTCTGTATGGAGGACTATGTGGGGCCCATTATATTGTATGGAGCACTATGTTGGCCCATTATTCAGTATGGAGGACTATGTGGGGCTCATTATACTGAATGGGTGACTATGTGAGGCCCATTATACTGTAGGGAGGATTATGAGGGGCCCATTATACTGTATGGAGGATTATGAGGGGCCCATTATACTGCATAGAGCACTATGTGGGCCCATTATTCAGTATGGAGGACTATATGGAGCCTATTATTCTGTATCTAGGACTATGTGGGGCCAATTTTACTGTATGGAGGACTATGAGGTGGCACATTATACTGTATGGAACACTACGTGGGCCCATTATTCCGTATGGAGGACAGTGGTGCCCATTATTCTGTATGGAGGACTATGTGGGGCCCATTATTCTGTATGGATGACTATGAGGCCCATTGTACTGTATGGAGGACTATGAGTTGGCACATTACATTGTACGGATAACTATGTGGGGCCATTATTCTGTATGGAAGACGATGTGGGGACATTATTCTGTATGGAGGACTATGTCGGACACATTATTCTGTATGGAGGAGTATGTGGGACCCATTATTCTGTATGGAGGACTATGTGGGGCCATTATTCTGTATGGAGGACTATCTAGGGCCCATTATTTTGTATGGAGGAATATGTGGGGGCCATTATTCTGTATGGAGGACTATCTAGGGCCCATTATTTTGTATGGAGGAATATGTGGGGGCCATTATTCTGTATGGAGGACAATTAGTTGGCCTATTTTTCTGTATGGAGGACTATGTGGGGCACATTATACTGTATGGAGCAGTATGTGGGCCCATTATTGAATATGGAGGACTATGTGGGGCCTATTATTCTTTATGGAGGAGTATGTGGAGCCCATTATACTGTATGGATGACTATGTGAGGCCCATTATGCTGTGTGGAGTACTATGTGGGGCCCATTATACTGTATGGGTGACTATGTGAGACCCCTTATACTGTATGGAGGATTATGAGGGGCCCATTATACTGTATGGAGGATTATGAGGGGCTCATTATACTGTATGGATCACTATGCGGGGCCATTATTCTGTATGGAGGACTATGTGGGGCCTATTATTCTGTATGGAGGACTATGTGGGGCCCATTATACTGTATGGAGGACTATGAGGTGACACATTAAACTGTATGGAGCACTATGTGGGCCCATTATTCAGTATTGAGGACTATGTGGGGGCTATTATTCTGTATGGAGGGCTATGTGAGGCCCATTATTCTGTATGGAGGACTCAATGGGGCCCATTATACTGTATGGAGAGCTTTGTGGGGATCACAGTTGCGGCATCATATTGTGTTGGGGTCACAGTAGGGTCATCATACCGTGTGTGTGGAGGGTTACCATGGAGGAAATCACTGTGATGGTATGATACTGTGTTTGGGAGGCACTTTTTTTGCATCATACTTTATTATCTGTATTATTTATTAAGTCAAAGTTTTTTATCTTTTGTTATTACATATTTAAATTAGGCCATTGGGCCATTTGCTTTTTACTGCTCTTACATAACATTATATTATTCCAGTATGCCCTTTTTGTGATTGTCTTTTATTTTATTCTAAGATCTATTAATTAAAATGTACTTTGTTCGTGGCACAACCCCTTTAAGAAAAGTTTCATCATCATATTTGATAAGGAAAAACGTCTGCAATTCTAGACACTTTTTTAAATATGAACATTAGCCTGCGACTTTGTCTAAGTTTTTAATTTTGGCCATCTGTGTATTTGAGTTTGACATCCCTGCCATAAATCATCTGATCGCTGTGTTGTGCGGGTCGTTATAGGTACAGGAACACATATGTCCATGGTATTTGCTGATTTGTGATGTTTATTATCTTAAAAAGCTCAATGAAAATGCCATTATTGTAATTGTTTTTCATTATTTTTTAGTAATGTTATAGGAAAAAAATCTTTTAATTTCCCTCTATAATACAGGGACAAAAAAATACACTGCTATGTATAGATGTATCTCTATGTATCAGTAGCATTTGCCTGTGGGTTCAGATTGTGCAAATATCGAAAATCCTCCGTGATATCAGCAGAGGCTGTTGCTCATAGCTTTAGTTGTTACCGGCAATGATAGCGGTTGTGGGTTTGATTCCCATGGAGACCAGAAAATGGTTTATTTCATTCATGTAAGAACAAAGCAGAGATGCAGACTCCACCCAAAGGAGCATGTGCTGACACCCATTGGACAAAAAGTGTAGTGGGTTTTATTTTAACCCCACCTAGAAGTGAGAATTTCTGATGAGGCAAGAAGAGGCAGGGTTAGGGATGGAACATAAAAGTCCCCATAAGAAAAAGTGATCCCCATTGATAAGAAGACTGAAAAGCCCTGATCTAAGTGATCAGGAGATTGGATCTTCAAATCCCCTATAGATTAGGAAAAAAAAACATTTTTCTTCGGTCTTGGTGTTGGAGCCATAGCCGTTGCTAGAGACTATAAAGATATCTATCCTTCCCACTTAAAAAAATAAAAATACTTAAAAAATGTATCAATCATTTGTATATATTATAGGTGCTGTTTATGCTGCCAATCAATGGGATATAAGGTCCTGATCCCAGCACCTATTGGTCAAAAGACCACTCTGAAGTGCGCAGCGCCTGCATAAGCTGTGTGGGGGCTCAATGGTAAGTCCTTGTGTCCGTACACCGCTCTCAGAAAAAAATCACATCATGCAGAAATCAATGGGGTCGCTCTGCTCCCATCTGCATCAGTTATTAGACAACCCCTTTCTATTAGGACAGAGCAGATATCCATCACTGCTTACTGTTGGGAAAGAGAGCCTGATGAAGGCATTAACACTGCCCCCTGCTGGATGATGTCTGGGGCGTTTCCTAGAGTAGAGCACATCCATCATGAATAACAAGTTTTACAATAACTGTCGCACTATAAGCCGTTTGTCTGCAGCCCGGGCCTATGGCGGCAGGATGAAGACTACAATGAAGCTCTGTGTGGGCAGGGCTGCACTAACTACTGAGCTACTGTGTCAGCCAATCACTGAGCTCCATCAGTGACATATGCAAATGAGCTTCTGGGAAAAGGGACAGAGGCAACGTGTATTCAGGGTAAATCTCCTAAATTTTCGCCTTAGTTGAGCTTTCTATAGCAGGAGGGTGTTCAGCAGGGGCGGCTCATTATATTAGCAGAAAAAAAAGTTTCTCTCCCTAAAGTCAAAGTTTCTCATTTTACGGACTATAAATACAGTATAGGTCGCAGGAGTATATTGGAGGTGAGGGGTAGTCTGCACTAAAGAAAAAAAAAAGAAAAAAAAAAAAAGATATACATATCGTATATAAAAAAGTGATCTGACGCCTCAGTGTCTGCACTAAAGAAAAAAAAAAGAAAAAAAAAAAAAAAGATATACATATCGTATATAAAAAAGTGATCTGACGCCTCAGTGTCTGCACTAAAGAAAAAAAAAATAAAAAAATAAATAAAAAAAGAGATATACATATCGTATATAAAAAAGTGATGTGACGCCTCAGTGATCCACCACGTGCATCTGAATGAAGGTTAATGGACTTGTGCCAATTATCCGTCATGAATCAGATATTTTTTCAGATATTTTTTTAGAATTTTTAATTTTAATTTATAGAGATACTACCATTAATACTACACAATATATCAACAGGCCATAACCGCATATCACCAGCACTACAGTACTGACTATATACTGATCATTGACAAACCTGCTGTACAAAAACCAATATTCCCACCATACGGTGAGCATAAAGTAGTAGATACCAGTCCTACAGGGGCGCTATGTAGAGCACACGTGTCACATTCTGGCCCGCGGGCCAAGTCTGGCTCTCAGGGTGATTGTGTTTGGCCTGCGACGCTGGGGACTATATGGGGCCACTATACTGTCTGGAGGACTATGTGGGGCCATTATACTGTCTGGAGGACTATGTGGGGCCTATTATCCTGTAAGGAGGACTATGTGAGGCCATTATACTGTATGGAGGACTATGTGGGGCCATTATACTGTATGGAGGACTATGTGAGGCCATTATACTATATGAAGGACTATGTGGGGCCAATATTATGTATGGAGGACTATGTGGGGCACATTATTCTGTATGGAGGACTATCTAGGGCCCATTATTCTGTATAGAGGAATATGTGGGGCCCATTATTCTGTATGAAGGACAATAAGATGGCCCATTATTCTGTATGGAGGACTATCTTGGGCACATTATAATGTATGGAGCCTTATGTGGGCCCATTATTCAGAATGGAGGACTATGTGGGGCCTATTATTCTGCATGGAGGAAGATATGGGGCCCAGTATACTGTATGGATGACTATGTGTGGCCCATTATACTGTGTGGAGGACTATGTGGGGCCCATTATACTGTATGGGTGACTATGTGAGGCCCATTATACTGTAAGGAGGATTATGAGGGGCCCATTATACTGTATGGAGGATTATGAAGGGCCCATTATACTGTATTAAGCACTATGTGGGCCAATTATTCAGTATGGAGGACTATGTGGGGCCTATTATTCTGTATGGAGGACTATGTGGGGCCCATTATACTGTATGGAGGACTATGAGGTGGCACATTATACTGTATGGAGCACTATGTGGGCCCATTATTCAGTATAGGCGACTATGTGGGGCCTATTATTCGGTATGGAGGACTATGTGGGCCCATTATTCTTTATGGAGGACTATGTTGGGCCCATTATTCTTTATGGAGGACTATGTGGGGCCCATTATTCTGTTTGTAGGACTATCTAGGGCCCATTATTCTGTATGGAGGAATATGTGGGGCCCATTATTCTTTATGGATTACAATGAGTTGGCCCATTATTCTGTATGGAGGACTATGTGGGGCACATTTTACTGTATGGTGCACTATGTGGGCCCATTATTCAGTATGGAGGACTATGTGGGGCCTATTATTCTGTATGGAGGAAGATGTGTGGCCCATTATTCTATATGGAGGACTATGTGGGGCCCATTATAATGTATGAAGGACTATGTGGGGCCCATTATTCTGTATGGATGACTATGTGAGGCCCATTATACTGTATGGAGGACTATGAGGTGGCACATTATATTGTATGGAGGATTATGAGGGGCCCATTATACTGTATGGAGCACTATGTGGGGCCATTATTCAGTATGGAGAACTATGTGGGGCCTATTATTCTGTATCTAAGACTATGCTGGGCCCATTATACTGTATGGAGGACTATGTGGTGGCACATTATATTGTATGGATAACTATGTGCGGCCATTTTTCTGTATGGAGGACGATGTGGGGCCATTATTCTGTATGGAGGAATATGTGGGGCCCATTATTCTGTATGGAGGACTATCTAGGGCCCATTATTCTGTATGGAGGAATATGTGAGGGCCATTATTCTGTATGGAGGACAATGAGTTGGCCCATTATTCTGTATGGAGGGCTATGTGGGGCACATTATACTGTATGGAGTACTATGTGGGGCCCATTATTCAGTATGGAGGACTATGTGGGGCCTATTATTCTGTATGGAGGAAGATGTGGGGCCCATTATTCTGTATGGAGGACTATGTGGGGCCCATTATACTGAATGGATGATTATGTGAGGCCCATTATACTGTGTGGAGGACCATGTGGCGCCCATTATACTGTATGGGTGACTATATGAGGCCCATTATACTGTATGGAGGATTATGAGAGGCCCATTATACTGTATGGAGGATTATGAGGGGCTCATTATACTGTATGGAGCACTATGTGGGCCCACTATTCAGTATGGAGGACTATGTGGGGCCTATTATTCTGTATGGAGGAAGATGTGGGGCCTATTATTCTGTATGGACTACTATGTGGGGCCCATTATACTGTATGGATGACTATGTGAGGCCCATTATACTGTATGGAGGACTATGAGGTGGCACATTATATTGTATGGAGGACTATGTGGGGCCAATATTCTGTATGGAGGACTATGTGGGGCCCATTATATTGTATTGAGGACTATTTGGGGCCATTATTCTGTATGGAGGACTATGAGGGGCCCATTATTCTGGGTGGATGACTATGTGGGGCCCATTATAATGTATGAAGAACAATAAGTTGGCCCATTATTCTCTATGGAGGACTATGTGGTGCCGATTAATCTGTATGGAGGACTATGTGAAGCCCATTATACTGTATGGAGGACTATGTGGGGCCCATTATTCTGTATGGATGACTATCTGGGGGCCGTTATACTGTATGGAGGACTATGAGGTGGCACATTATATTGTATGGAGGATTATGAGGGGCCCATTATACTGTATGGAGCACTATTTGGGCCCATTATTCAGTATGGAGGACTATGTGGGGCCCATTATACTGTATGGAGGACTATGAGGTGGCACGTTATTCTGTATGGAGCACTATGTGGGCCTATTATTCTGTATGCAGGAATATGTGGTGCCCATTATTCTGTATGGAGGACTATGTGGGGCCCATTATACTGTATGGATGACTGTGAGGCCAATTATACTGTATGGAGGACTATGAGGTGTCACATTATATTGTATGGAAAACTATGTGGGGCCAGTATTGTGTATGGAGGACGATGTGGGGCCATTACTCTGTATGGAGGACTATGTGGCACCCAATATTCTGCATGGAGGACTATGTGGGGCCATTATTCTGTATGGGGGACTATGTGGGGCCATTATTCTGTATGGAGGACTATGTGAGTCCCATTATACTATGTGGAGGACTATGTGGGGCTCATTATACTGTATGGATGACTATGTGAGGCCCGTTATACTGTATGGAGGACTATGTGGGGCCTATTATCCTGTACGGAGGACTATGTAGGGCCATTATACTGTATGGAGGACTATGTGGGGCCAATATTCTGTATGGAGGACTATGCGGGGCCCATTATTCTGTATGGAGGACTATCTAGGGACTATTATTCTTTATGGAGGACTATGTTTGGCCCATTATTCTGTATGGAGGACAATGAGTTGGCCCATTATTCTGTATGGAGGACTATGTGGGGCCTATTATTCTGTATGGAGGACTATGTGGGGCCCATTATTCTGTATGGAGGACTATGTGGGGCCCATTATATTGTATGGAGCACTATGTTGGCCCATTATTCAGTATGGAGGACTATGTGGGGCTCATTATACTGAATGGGTGACTATGTGAGGCCCATTATACTGTAGGGAGGATTATGAGGGGCCCATTATACTGTATGGAGGATTATGAGGGGCCCATTATACTGCATAGAGCACTATGTGGGCCCATTATTCAGTATGGAGGACTATATGGAGCCTATTATTCTGTATCTAGGACTATGTGGGGCCAATTTTACTGTATGGAGGACTATGAGGTGGCACATTATACTGTATGGAACACTACGTGGGCCCATTATTCCGTATGGAGGACTATGTGGTGCCCATTACTCTGTATGGAGGACTATGTGGGGCCCATTATTCTGTATGGATGACTATGAGGCCCATTGTACTGTATGGAGGACTATGAGTTGGCACATTACATTGTACGGATAACTATGTGGGGCCATTATTCTGTATGGAAGACGATGTGGGGACATTATTCTGTATGGAGGACTATGTCGGACACATTATTCTGTATGGAGGAGTATGTGGGACCCATTATTCTGTATGGAGGACTATGTGGGGCCATTATTCTGTATGGAGGACTATCTAGGGCCCATTATTTTGTATGGAGGAATATGTGGGGGCCATTATTCTGTATGGAGGACAATTAGTTGGCCTATTTTTCTGCATGGAGGACTATGTGGGGCACATTATACTGTATGGAGCAGTATGTGGGCCCATTATTGAATATGGAGGACTATGTGGGGCCTATTATTCTGTATGGAGGAGTATGTGGAGCCCATTATACTGTATGGATGACTATGTGAGGCCCATTATGCTGTGTGGAGTACTATGTGGGGCCCATTATACTGTATGGGTGACTATGTGAGACCCTTATACTGTATGGAGGATTATGAGGGGCCCATTATACTGTATGGAGGATTATGAGGGGCTCATTATACTGTATGGATCACTATGTGGGGCCATTATTCTGTATGGAGGACTATGTGGGGCCTATTATTCTGTATGGAGGACTATGTGGGGCCCATTATACTGTATGGAGGACTATGAGGTGACACATTAAACTGTATGGAGCACTATGTGGGCCCATTATTCAGTATTGAGGACTATGTGGGGCCTATTATTCTGTATGGAGGGCTATGTGAGGCCCATTATTCTGTATGGAGGACTCAATGGGGCCCATTATACTGTATGGAGAGCTTTGTGGGGATCACAGTTGCGGCATCATATTGTGTTGGGGTCACAGTAGGGTCATCATACCGTGTGTGTGGAGGGTTACCATGGAGGAAATCACTGTGATGGTATGATACTGTGTTTGGGAGGCACTTTTTTTGCATCATACTTTATTATCTGTATTATTTATTAAGTCAAAGTTTTTTATCTTTTGTTATTACATATTTAAATTAGGCCATTGGGCCATTTGCTTTTTACTGCTCTTACATAACATTATATTTTTCCAGTATGCCCTTTTTGTGATTGTCTTTTATTTTATTCTAAGATCTATTAATTAAAATGTACTTTGTTCGTGGCACAACCCCTTTAAGAAAAGTTTCATCATCATATTTGATAGGGAAAAACGTCTGCAATTCTAGACATTTTTTTAAATATGAACATTAGCCTGCGACTTTGTCTAAGTTTTTAATTTTGGCCATCTGTGTATTTGAGTTTGACATCCCTGCCATAAATCGTCTGATCGCTGTGTTGTGCGGGTCGTTATAGGTACAGGAACACATATGTCCATGGTATTTGCTGATTTGTGATGTTTATTATCTTAAAAAGCTCAATGAAAATGCCATTATTGTAATTGTTTTTCATTATTTTTTAGTAATGTTATAGGAAAAAAATCTTTTAATTTCCCTCTATAATACAGGGACAAAAAAATACACTGCTATGTATAGATGTATCTCTATGTATCAGTAGCATTTGCCTGTGGGTTCAGAGTGTGCAAATATCGAAAATCCTCCGTGATATCAGCAGAGGCTGTTGCTCATAGCTTTAGTTGTTACCGGCAATGATAGCGGTTGTGGGTTTGATTCCCATGGAGACCAGAAAATGGTTTATTTCATTCATGTAAGAACAAAGCAGAGATGCAGACCCCACCCAAAGGAGCATGTGCTGACACCCATTGGACAAAAAGTGTAGTGGGTTTTATTTTAACCCCACCTAGAAGTGAGAATTTCTGATGAGCCCAAAAGGGGGCAGGGTTAGGGATGGAACATAAAAGTCCCCATAAGAAAAAGTGAGCCCAAATGATAAGAAGACTGAAAAGCCCTGATCTAAGTGATCAGGAGATTGGATCTTCAAATCCCCTATAGATTAGGAAAAAAAAACATTTTTCTTCGGTCTTGGTGTTGGAGCCATAGCTGTTGCTAGAGACTATAAAGATATCTATCCTTCCCACTTAAAAAAATAAAAATACTTAAAAAATGTATCAATCATTTGTATATATTATAGGTGCTGTTTATGCTGCCAATCAATGGGATATAAGGTCCTGATCCCAGCACCTATTGGTCAAAAGACCACTCTGAAGTGCGCAGCGCCTGCATAAGCTGTGTGGGGGCTCAATGGTAAGTCCTTGTGTCCGTACACCGCTCTCAGAAAAAAATCACATCATGCAGAAATCAATGGGGTCGCTCTGCTCCCATCTGCATCAGTTATTAGACAACCCCTTTCTAGTAGGACAGAGCAGATATCCATCACTGCTTACTGTTGGGAAAGAGAGCCTGATGAAGGCATTAACACTGCCCCCTGCTGGATGATGTCTGGGGCGTTTCCTAGAGTAGAGCACATCCATCATGAATAACAAGTTTTACAATAACTGTCGCACTATAAGCCGTTTGTCTGCAGCCCGGGCCTATGGCGGCAGGATGAAGACTACAATGAAGCTCTGTGTGGGCAGGGCTGCACTAACTACTGAGCTACTGTGTCAGCCAATCACTGAGCTCCATCAGTGACATATGCAAATGAGCTTCTGGGAAAAGGGACAGAGGCAACGTGTATTCAGGGTAAATCTCCTAAATTTTCGCCTTAGTTGAGCTTTCTATAGCAGGAGGGTGTTCAGCAGGGGCGGCTCATTATATTAGCAGAAAAAAAAGTTTCTCTCCCTAAAGTCAAAGTTTCTCATTTTACGGACTATAAATACAGTATAGGTCGCAGGAGTATATTGGAGGTGAGGGGTAGTCTGCACTAAAGAAAAAAAAAAGAAAAAAAAAAAAAAGATATACATATCGTATATAAAAAAGTGATCTGACGCCTCAGTGTCTGCACTAAAGAAAAAAAAAAGAAAGAAAAAAAAAAAGATATACATATCGTATATAAAAAAGTGATCTGACGCCTCAGTGTCTGCACTAAAGAAAAAAAAAATAAAAAAATAAATAAAAAAAGAGATATACATATCGTATATAAAAAAGTGATGTGACGCCTCAGTGATCCACCACGTGCATCTGAATGAAGGTTAATGGACTTGTGCCAATTATCCGTCATGAATCAGATATTTTTTTAGAATTTTTAATTTTAATTTATAGAGATACTACCATTAATACTACACAATATATCAACAGGCCATAACCGCATATCACCAGCACTACAGTACTGACTATATACTGATCATTGACAAACCTGCTGTACAAAAACCAATATTCCCACCATACGGTGAGCATAAAGTAGTAGATACCAGTCCTACAGGGGCGCTATGTAGAGCACACGTGTCACATTCTGGCCCACGGGCCAAGTCTGGCTCTCAGGGTGATTGTGTTTGGCCTGCGACGCTGGGGACTATATGGGGCCACTATACTGTCTGGAGGACTATGTGGGGCCATTATACTGTCTGGAGGACTATGTGGGGCCTATTATCCTGTAAGGAGGACTATGTGAGGCCATTATACTGTATGGAGGACTATGTGGGGCCATTATACTGTATGGAGGACTATGTGAGGCCATTATACTATATGAAGGACTATGTGGGGCCAATATTATGTATGGAGGACTATGTGGGGCACATTATTCTGTATGGAGGACTATCTAGGGCCCATTATTCTGTATAGAGGAATATGTGGGGCCCATTATTCTGTATGAAGGACAATAAGATGGCCCATTATTCTGTATGGAGGACTATCTTGGGCACATTATAATGTATGGAGCCTTATGTGGGCCCATTATTCAGAATGGAGGACTATGTGGGGCCTATTATTCTGCATGGAGGAAGATATGGGGCCCAGTATACTGTATGGATGACTATGTGTGGCCCATTATACTGTGTGGAGGACTATGTGGGGCCCATTATACTGTATGGGTGACTATGTGAGGCCCATTATACTGTAAGGAGGATTATGAGGGGCCCATTATACTGTATGGAGGATTATGAAGGGCCCATTATACTGTATTAAGCACTATGTGGGCCAATTATTCAGTATGGAGGACTATGTGGGGCCTATTATTCTGTATGGAGGACTATGTGGGGCCCATTATACTGTATGGAGGACTATGAGGTGGCACATTATACTGTATGGAGCACTATGTGGGCCCATTATTCAGTATAGGCGACTATGTGGGGCCTATTATTCGGTATGGAGGACTATGTGGGCCCATTATTCTTTATGGAGGACTATGTTGGGCCCATTATTCTTTATGGAGGACTATGTGGGGCCCATTATTCTGTTTGTAGGACTATCTAGGGCCCATTATTCTGTATGGAGGAATATGTGGGGCCCATTATTCTTTATGGATTACAATGAGTTGGCCCATTATTCTGTATGGAGGACTATGTGGGGCACATTTTACTGTATGGTGCACTATGTGGGCCCATTATTCAGTATGGAGGACTATGTGGGGCCTATTATTCTGTATGGAGGAAGATGTGTGGCCCATTATTCTATATGGAGGACTATGTGGGGCCCATTATAATGTATGAAGGACTATGTGGGGCCCATTATTCTGTATGGATGACTATGTGAGGCCCATTATACTGTATGGAGGACTATGAGGTGGCACATTATATTGTATGGAGGATTATGAGGGGCCCATTATACTGTATGGAGCACTATGTGGGGCCATTATTCAGTATGGAGAACTATGTGGGGCCTATTATTCTGTATCTAAGACTATGCTGGGCCCATTATACTGTATGGAGGACTATGTGGTGGCACATTATATTGTATGGATAACTATGTGCGGCCATTTTTCTGTATGGAGGACGATGTGGGGCCATTATTCTGTATGGAGGAATATGTGGGGCCCATTATTCTGTATGGAGGACTATCTAGGGCCCATTATTCTGTATGGAGGAATATGTGAGGGCCATTATTCTGTATGGAGGACAATGAGTTGGCCCATTATTCTGTATGGAGGGCTATGTGGGGCACATTATACTGTATGGAGCACTATGTGGGGCCCATTATTCAGTATGGAGGACTATGTGGGGCCTATTATTCTGTATGGAGGAAGATGTGGGGCCCATTATTCTGTATGGAGGACTATGTGGGGCCCATTATACTGAATGGATGATTATGTGAGGCCCATTATACTGTGTGGAGGACCATGTGGCGCCCATTATACTGTATGGGTGACTATATGAGGCCCATTATACTGTATGGAGGATTATGAGAGGCCCATTATACTGTATGGAGGATTATGAGGGGCTCATTATACTGTATGGAGCACTATGTGGGCCCACTATTCAGTATGGAGGACTATGTGGGGCCTATTATTCTGTATGGAGGAAGATGTGGGGCCTATTATTCTGTATGGACTACTATGTGGGGCCCATTATACTGTATGGATGACTATGTGAGGCCCATTATACTGTATGGAGGACTATGAGGTGGCACATTATATTGTATGGAGGACTATGTGGGGCCAATATTCTGTATGGAGGACTATGTGGGGCCCATTATATTGTATTGAGGACTATTTGGGGCCATTATTCTGTATGGAGGACTATGAGGGGCCCATTATTCTGGGTGGATGACTATGTGGGGCCCATTATAATGTATGAAGAACAATAAGTTGGCCCATTATTCTCTATGGAGGACTATGTGGTGCCGATTAATCTGTATGGAGGACTATGTGAAGCCCATTATACTGTATGGAGGACTATGTGGGGCCCATTATTCTGTATGGATGACTATCTGGGGGCCGTTATACTGTATGGAGGACTATGAGGTGGCACATTATATTGTATGGAGGATTATGAGGGGCCCATTATACTGTATGGAGCACTATTTGGGCCCATTATTCAGTATGGAGGACTATGTGGGGCCTATTATACTGTATGGAGGACTATGAGGTGGCACGTTATTCTGTATGGAGCACTATGTGGGCCTATTATTCTGTATGCAGGAATATGTGGTGCCCATTATTCTGTATGGAGGACTATGTGGGGCCCATTATACTGTATGGATGACTGTGAGGCCAATTATACTGTATGGAGGACTATGAGGTGTCACATTATATTGTATGGAAAACTATGTGGGGCCAGTATTGTGTATGGAGGACGATGTGGGGCCATTATTCTGTATGGAGGACTATGTGGCACCCAATATTCTGCATGGAGGACTATGTGGGGCCATTATTCTGTATGGGGGACTATGTGGGGCCATTATTCTGTATGGAGGACTATGTGAGTCCCATTATACTATGTGGAGGACTATGTGGGGCTCATTATACTGTATGGATGACTATGTGAGGCCCGTTATACTGTATGGAGGACTATGAGGTGACACATTATTTCATATTGAGGACTATGTGGGGCCTATTTTTTGTAAGAAGGACAATGAGTTGGTCCATTATTCTGTATGGAGAACAATGTGATGCCCATTATTCTGTATGAAGGACTATGCGGGGCCCATTATACTGTATGGAGGACTATGTGGGGCCCATGATTCTGTATGAATGACTGTGTGAGGCCCATTATACTGTATGGAGGACTATGTGGGGCCTATTATCCTGTACGGAGGACTATGTAGGGCCATTATACTGTATGGAGGACTATGTGGGGCCAATATTCTGTATGGAGGACTATGCGGGGCCCATTATTCTGTATGGAGGACTATCTAGGGACTATTATTCTTTATGGAGGACTATGTTTGGCCCATTATTCTGTATGGAGGACAATGAGTTGGCCCATTATTCTGTATGGAGGACTATGTGGGGCCTATTATTCTGTATGGAGGACTATGTGGGGCCCATTATTCTGTATGGAGGACTATGTGGGGCCCATTATATTGTATGGAGCACTATGTTGGCCCATTATTCAGTATGGAGGACTATGTGGGGCTCATTATACTGAATGGGTGACTATGTGAGGCCCATTATACTGTAGGGAGGATTATGAGGGGCCCATTATACTGTATGGAGGATTATGAGGGGCCCATTATACTGCATAGAGCACTATGTGGGCCCATTATTCAGTATGGAGGACTATATGGAGCCTATTATTCTGTATCTAGGACTATGTGGGGCCAATTTTACTGTATGGAGGACTATGAGGTGGCACATTATACTGTATGGAACACTACGTGGGCCCATTATTCCGTATGGAGGACTATGTGGTGCCCATTACTCTGTATGGAGGACTATGTGGGGCCCATTATTCTGTATGGATGACTATGAGGCCCATTGTACTGTATGGAGGACTATGAGTTGGCACATTACATTGTACGGATAACTATGTGGGGCCATTATTCTGTATGGAAGACGATGTGGGGACATTATTCTGTATGGAGGACTATGTCGGACACATTATTCTGTATGGAGGAGTATGTGGGACCCATTATTCTGTATGGAGGACTATGTGGGGCCATTATTCTGTATGGAGGACTATCTAGGGCCCATTATTTTGTATGGAGGAATATGTGGGGGCCATTATTCTGTATGGAGGACAATTAGTTGGCCTATTTTTCTGCATGGAGGACTATGTGGGGCACATTATACTGTATGGAGCAGTATGTGGGCCCATTATTGAATATGGAGGACTATGTGGGGCCTATTATTCTGTATGGAGGAGTATGTGGAGCCCATTATACTGTATGGATGACTATGTGAGGCCCATTATGCTGTGTGGAGTACTATGTGGGGCCCATTATACTGTATGGGTGACTATGTGAGACCCTTATACTGTATGGAGGATTATGAGGGGCCCATTATACTGTATGGAGGATTATGAGGGGCTCATTATACTGTATGGATCACTATGTGGGGCCATTATTCTGTATGGAGGACTATGTGGGGCCTATTATTCTGTATGGAGGACTATGTGGGGCCCATTATACTGTATGGAGGACTATGAGGTGACACATTAAACTGTATGGAGCACTATGTGGGCCCATTATTCAGTATTGAGGACTATGTGGGGCCTATTATTCTGTATGGAGGGCTATGTGAGGCCCATTATTCTGTATGGAGGACTCAATGGGGCCCATTATACTGTATGGAGAGCTTTGTGGGGATCACAGTTGCGGCATCATATTGTGTTGGGGTCACAGTAGGGTCATCATACCGTGTGTGTGGAGGGTTACCATGGAGGAAATCACTGTGATGGTATGATACTGTGTTTGGGAGGCACTTTTTTTGCATCATACTTTATTATCTGTATTATTTATTAAGTCAAAGTTTTTTATCTTTTGTTATTACATATTTAAATTAGGCCATTGGGCCATTTGCTTTTTACTGCTCTTACATAACATTATATTTTTCCAGTATGCCCTTTTTGTGATTGTCTTTTATTTTATTCTAAGATCTATTAATTAAAATGTACTTTGTTCGTGGCACAACCCCTTTAAGAAAAGTTTCATCATCATATTTGATAGGGAAAAACGTCTGCAATTCTAGACATTTTTTTAAATATGAACATTAGCCTGCGACTTTGTCTAAGTTTTTAATTTTGGCCATCTGTGTATTTGAGTTTGACATCCCTGCCATAAATCGTCTGATCGCTGTGTTGTGCGGGTCGTTATAGGTACAGGAACACATATGTCCATGGTATTTGCTGATTTGTGATGTTTATTATCTTAAAAAGCTCAATGAAAATGCCATTATTGTAATTGTTTTTCATTATTTTTTAGTAATGTTATAGGAAAAAAATCTTTTAATTTCCCTCTATAATACAGGGACAAAAAAATACACTGCTATGTATAGATGTATCTCTATGTATCAGTAGCATTTGCCTGTGGGTTCAGAGTGTGCAAATATCGAAAATCCTCCGTGATATCAGCAGAGGCTGTTGCTCATAGCTTTAGTTGTTACCGGCAATGATAGCGGTTGTGGGTTTGATTCCCATGGAGACCAGAAAATGGTTTATTTCATTCATGTAAGAACAAAGCAGAGATGCAGACCCCACCCAAAGGAGCATGTGCTGACACCCATTGGACAAAAAGTGTAGTGGGTTTTATTTTAACCCCACCTAGAAGTGAGAATTTCTGATGAGCCCAAAAGGGGGCAGGGTTAGGGATGGAACATAAAAGTCCCCATAAGAAAAAGTGAGCCCAAATGATAAGAAGACTGAAAAGCCCTGATCTAAGTGATCAGGAGATTGGATCTTCAAATCCCCTATAGATTAGGAAAAAAAAACATTTTTCTTCGGTCTTGGTGTTGGAGCCATAGCTGTTGCTAGAGACTATAAAGATATCTATCCTTCCCACTTAAAAAAATAAAAATACTTAAAAAATGTATCAATCATTTGTATATATTATAGGTGCTGTTTATGCTGCCAATCAATGGGATATAAGGTCCTGATCCCAGCACCTATTGGTCAAAAGACCACTCTGAAGTGCGCAGCGCCTGCATAAGCTGTGTGGGGGCTCAATGGTAAGTCCTTGTGTCCGTACACCGCTCTCAGAAAAAAATCACATCATGCAGAAATCAATGGGGTCGCTCTGCTCCCATCTGCATCAGTTATTAGACAACCCCTTTCTAGTAGGACAGAGCAGATATCCATCACTGCTTACTGTTGGGAAAGAGAGCCTGATGAAGGCATTAACACTGCCCCCTGCTGGATGATGTCTGGGGCGTTTCCTAGAGTAGAGCACATCCATCATGAATAACAAGTTTTACAATAACTGTCGCACTATAAGCCGTTTGTCTGCAGCCCGGGCCTATGGCGGCAGGATGAAGACTACAATGAAGCTCTGTGTGGGCAGGGCTGCACTAACTACTGAGCTACTGTGTCAGCCAATCACTGAGCTCCATCAGTGACATATGCAAATGAGCTTCTGGGAAAAGGGACAGAGGCAACGTGTATTCAGGGTAAATCTCCTAAATTTTCGCCTTAGTTGAGCTTTCTATAGCAGGAGGGTGTTCAGCAGGGGCGGCTCATTATATTAGCAGAAAAAAAAGTTTCTCTCCCTAAAGTCAAAGTTTCTCATTTTACGGACTATAAATACAGTATAGGTCGCAGGAGTATATTGGAGGTGAGGGGTAGTCTGCACTAAAGAAAAAAAAAATAAAAAAAAAAAAAAGAGATATACATATCGTATATAAAAAAGTGATCTGACGCCTCAGTGTCTGCACTAAAGAAAAAATAAATAAAAAAAAATAAAAATAAAAAAAGAGATATACATATCGTATATAAAAAAGTGATGTGACGCCTCAGTGATCCACCACGTGCATCTGAATGAAGGTTAATGGACTTGTGCCAATTATCCGTCATGAATCAGATATTTTTTTAGAATTTTTAATTTTAATTTATAGAGATACTACCATTAATACTACACAATATATCAACAGGCCATAACCGCATATCACCAGCACTACAGTACTGACTATATACTGATCATTGACAAAACTGCTGTACAAAAACCAATATTCCCACCATACGGTGAGCATAAAGTAGTAGATACCAGTCCTACAGGGGCGCTATGTAGAGCACACGTGTCACATTCTGGCCCACGGGCCAAGTCTGGCTCTCAGGGTGATTGTGTTTGGCCTGCGACGCTGGGGACTATATGGGGCCACTATACTGTCTGGAGGACTATGTGGGGCCATTATACTGTCTGGAGGACTATGTGGGGCCTATTATCCTGTAAGGAGGACTATGTGAGGCCATTATACTGTATGGAGGACTATGTGGGGCCATTATACTGTATGGAGGACTATGTGAGGCCATTATACTATATGAAGGACTATGTGGGGCCAATATTATGTATGGAGGACTATGTGGGGCCCATTATTCTGTATGGAGGACTATGTGGGGCCTATTATTCTGCATGGAGGAAGATGTGGGGCCCAGTATACTGTATGGATGACTATGTGAGGCCCATTATACTGTGTGGAGGACTATGTGGGGCCCATTATACTGTATGGGTGACTATGTGAGGCCCATTATACTGTATGGAGGATTATGAGGGGCCCATTATACTATATGGAGGATTATGAGGGGCTCATTATACTGTATGGAGCACTATGTGGGCCCATTATTCAGTATGGAGGACTATGTGGGGCCCATTATACTGTATGGAAGACTATAAGGTGGCACATTAAACTGTATGGAGCACTATGTGGGCCCATTATTCAGTATTGAGGACTATGTGGGGCCTATTATTCTGTATGTAGGGCTATGTGGGGCCCATTATACTGAATGGGTGACTATGTGAGGCCCATTATACTGTATGGAGGATTATGAGGGGCCTATTATACTGTATGGAGCACTATGTGGGCCTATTATTCAGTATGGAGAAGTATGTGGGGCCTATTATTCTGTATGGAGGACTATGTGGGGCCCATAATAATGTATGGAGCACTATGACGTGGCACATTATATTGTATGGAGGACTATGTTGGGCCACTATTCTGTATGGAGGACTATGTGGGGCCATTTTTCTGTATGGAGGACTATGTGGGTCCCATTATTCTGTATGGAGGACTATGTGGGGACCATTATTCGGGATGGAAAAATATGTGGGGCCAATTATTCTGTATGGAGGACTATGAGGTGGCACATTATTCAATATTGAGGACTATGTGGGGCCTATTTTACTGTAAGAAGGACAATGAGTTGGTCCATTATTCTGTATGGAGGACTATGTGATGCCCATTATTCTGTATGGAGGACTATGTGGGGACAATTATACTGTATGGAGGACTATGTGGGGCCCATGATTCTGTATGAATGACTGTGTGAGGCCCATTATACTGTATGGAGGACTATGAGATGGCACATTATATTGTATGGAGGACTATGTGGGGCCATTATTCTGCATGGAGGACTATGTGGGGCCCATTATATTGAATAGAGGACTATTTGGTGCCATTATTATGTATGGAGGACTATGAGGGGCCCATTATTCTGAGTGGATGACTATCTGGGGCCCATTATTCTTTACAGAGGACTATGTGGGGCCCATTATTCTGTATGGAGGACTATGTGGGGCCTATTATTCTGTATGGAGGAAGATGCGGGGCCAATTATTCTGTATGGAGGACTATGTGGGGCCCATTATACTGTATGGATGACTATGTGAGGCCCATTATACTGTGTAGAGGACTATGTGGGGCCCATTATACTGTATGGGTGACTATGTGAGGACCATTATACTGCATGGCGGATTATGAGGGGCCCATTATACTGTATGGAGGATTATGAGGGGCTCATTATACTGTATGGAGCACTATGTGGGCCCATTATTCAGTATGGAGGACTATGTGGGGCCTATTATTCTGTATGGAGGGCTATGTGGGGTCCATTATACTGTATGGAGGAAGTTGTGGGATCCATTATTCTGTATGGAGGACTATGTGAGGCGCATTATACTGTATGAAGGACTATGAGGTGGCACATTATATTGTATGGAGTACTATGTGGGGCCATTATTCTCTATGGAGGACTATGTGGAGCCCATTATATTTTATCCATTATACTGTATGGAGGAAGTTGTGGGATCCATTATTCTGTATGGAGGACTATGTGAGGCGCATTATACTGTATGGAGGACTATGAGGTGGCACATTATATTGTATGGAGTACTATTTGGGGCCATTATTCTGTATGGAGGACTATGAGGGGCTCATTATTCTGGGTGGATGACTATGTTTGGCCCATTATACTGTATGAAGGACAATAAGTTGGCTTGTTATTCTGTATGGTGGACTATGTGGTGCCCATTATTCTGTACGGAGGACCATGTGGTGCCCATTATTCTGTACGGAGGACTATGTGAGGCCTATTATACTGTATGGAGGACTATGAGGTGGCACATTATATTGTATGGAGGATTATGAGGGGCCCATTATACTGTATGGAGCACTATGTGGGCCCATTATTCAGTATGAAGGACTATGTGGAGACTATTATTCTGTATCTAGGACTATGTGGGGCCCATTATACTGCATGGAGGACTATGAGGTGGCATATTATACTGTATGGAACACTATGTGGGCCCATTATTCTGTATGGAGGACTATGTGGTGCCCATTATTCTGGATGGAGGACTATGTGGGGCCCATTATTCTGTATGGATGACTGTGAGGCCCATTATACTGTATGGAGAACTATGAGGTGGCACATTACATTGTATGGATAACTATGTGGGGCCATTATTCTGTATGGAGGACGATGTGGGGCCATTATTCTGTATGGAGGACTATGTGGGGCCCATTATTCTGTATGGAAGAGTATGTGGGGCCATTATTCTGTATGGAGGACTATCTAGTGCCCATTATTCTGTATGGAGGAATATGTGGTGCCCATTATTCTGTATGGAGGACTATGTGGGGCCCATTATTCTGTATGGATGACTGTGAGGCCCATTATACTGTATGGATGACTATGAGGTGGCACATTACATTGTATGGATAACTATGTGGGGCCATTATTCTGTATGGAGGATGATGTGGGGCCATTATTCTGTATGGAGGACTATGTGGGACCCATTATTCTGTATGGAGGACTTTGTGGGGCCATTATTCTGTATGGAAGAATATGTGGTGCCCATTATTCTGTATCTAGGACTATGTGGGGCCTATTATACTGTATAGAGGACTATGAGGTGACACATTACATTGTATGGATAACTATGTGGGGCCATTATTCTGTATGGAGGAATATGTGGGGCCCATTATTCTGTATGGAGGACTATCTAGGGCCCATTATTCTGTATGGAGGAAGATGTGGGGGCCATTATTCTGTATGGAGGACAATGAGTTGGCCCATTATTCTGTATGGAGGACTATGTGGGGCACATTATACTGTATGGAGCACTATGTGGGCCCATTATTCAGTAGGGAGGACTATGTGGGGCCTATTATTCTGTGTGGAGGAAGATGTGGGGCCCATTATTCTATATGGAGGACTATGTGGGGCCCGTTATACTGTATGGATGACTATGTGAGGCCCATTATACTGTTTGTTGGACTATGTGGGGCCCATTATACTGTATGGGTGACTATGTGAGGCCCATTATACTTTATGGAGGATTATGAGGGGCCCATTATACTGTATGGAGGATTATGAGGGGCTCATTATACTGTAGGGAGCACTATGTGGGCCCATTATTCAGTATGGGGGACTATGTGGGGCTTTATCGAGATCTATGGGTTGCATTATATTATATGTACTGTATGTTTGGCTGCATTATACTATAGGGAGGCTGCATTATACTCTATTAAGGACTGAGGAGAAAGCATTATACTATATGAAGGACTATGGGGAGTGCATTATACACTATGAAGGACTATGGAGAGTGCATTATACTATAGGGAGGGCTATGGGGAGTGTATTATACTATAGGGAGGATTATAGGGAGTATATTATACTATATGGAGGACTATGAGGTGCATTCCATTATATGGAGGACTATGGGGAGTATATTATACTATATGGAGGGCTATGGTGAGTGCATTATACTATATGGAGGACAATGAGGTGCATTATACTATATGGAGGACAATGAGGTGCATTATACTATATGGAGGGCTATGGGGAGTGTATTATACTATATGGAGGGCTATGGGGAGTATATTATACTATATGGTGGGCTATGGGGAGTGTATTATACTATATGGAGGACTATGAGGTGCATTATACTAATATGGAGGGCTATGGGGAGTGCATTACACTATATGGAGGGCTATGAGGTGCATTATACCATATGGAGGGCTATGGGGAGTGTATTATACTATATGGAGGAATATGCGGTGCATTATACTATATGGAGGACTCTGGGTAGTATATTATACTATGTGGAGGGCTATGGGGAGTGTGTTATACTATTTGGAGGAATATGGGCCACATTATACAATATTGAGCGCAGTGGGGCACATTATACAGTATGGAGGACTATGGGGAGTACATTATATTATAGGGAGGGCTATAGGGAGTGCATTATACTATATGGAGGGCTATGGGAAGTGTATTATACTATATGGAGGACTATGGGGAAAGTATTATTCTATATTGAGGAATATGGGTCACATTATACCATTTGGAGGGTTGTGGGGCACATTATACTATATGGAGGACTATTGGGAGTGCATTATACTATATGGAGGACTATGGGGAGTATATTATACTATATGGAGGACTTTGGGGAGTGCATTATACTATTTAGAGGGCTATGGGGAGTGTATTATACTATATGGAGGACTATGAAGTGGATTATACTATATGGAGGGCTATGGAGAGTGTATTATACTATATGGAGGGCTATGGGGAGTGTATTATACTATATGGAGGGCTATGGGTAGTGTACTATACTATATGGAGGACTATGAGGTGCATTATACTATATGGAGGGCTATGGGGAGTGTATTATAGTATATGTAGGACTATGAGGTGCATTATACTAATATGGAGTGCTATGGGGAGTGCATAACACTAAATGGAGGGCTATGAGGTGCATTATACTATATGGAGGACTATGGGGAGTGTATTATACTATATGGAGTAATATGAGGTGCATTATACTATATGGAGGACTATGGGTAGTATATTATACTATGTGGAGGGCTATGGGGAGTGTATTATACTATTTGGAGGAATATGGGCCACATTATACAATATTGAGCGTTGTGGGGCACATTATACAATATGGAGGACTATGGGGAGTACATTATATTATAGGGAGGGCTATAGGGAGTGCATTATACTATATGGAGGGCTATGGGAAGTGTATTATACTATATGGAGGACTATGGGGAATGTATTATACTATATTGAGGAATATGGGTCACATTATACAATATGGAGGGCTGTGGGGCACATTATACTATATGGAGGACTATTGGGAGTGCATTATACTATTTAGAAGGCTATGGGGAGAGTATTATACTATATGGAGGACTATGAAGTGCATTATACTATATGGAGGGCTATGGGGAGTGTATTATACTATGTGGAGGGCTACGGGGAGTGTATTATACTATTTGGAGGAATATGGGTCACATTATACAATATGGAGCTCTGTGGGGCACATTATACAATATTGAAGATTTTGGGGAGTGCATTATACTATAGGGAGTGTATTATACTATATGGAGGGCTATGGGGAGTGCATTATACTATATGGAGGGCTATTGGGAGTGTATTATACTATATGGAGGACTATGGGGTGCATTATACTATATGGAGGACTATGAGGAGCTTTATACTATATGGAGAACTATGAGATGCATTATACTATATAGAGAGCTATGGGGAGTGTATTATACTATTTGGAGGAATATGGGCCACATTATACAATATGGAGGGCTGTGGGGCACATTATACAATATGAAAGCCTATGGGGAGTGCATTATACTATATGAAGGACTATGGAGAGTATATTATACTATATGGAGGGCTATGAGGTGACTTATACTATATAGAGGTCTATGAGGTGCATTATACTATATGGAGAACTATGAGGTGCATTATACTATATAGAGAGCTATGGGGAGTGTATTATACTATTTGGAGGAATATGGGCCACATTATACAATATGGAGGGCTGTGGGGCACATTATACAATATGGAGGACTATGGGGAGTATATTATACTATATAGAGGGTTATGGGGAATGCATTATACTATATGGAGGGCTATGAGGTGCATTATACTATATGGAGAACTATGAGGTGCATTATACTATATGGAGGGCTATGAGGTGCGTTATACTATATGGAGGACTATGAGGTGCATTATACTATATGGAGAACTATGAGGTGCATTATACTATATAGAGAGCTATGGGGAGTGCATTATACTATTTGGAGGAATATGGGCCACATTATACAATATGGAGGGCTGTATGGAGGACTATGGGGAGTATATTATACTATATAGAGGGTTATGGGGAGTGCATTATACTATATGGAGGGCTATCGGGAGTGTATTATACTATATGGAGGACTATGGGCCTCATTATACAATATGGGGGGCTGTGGGGCACATTATAAAATATGGAGGACTATGGCATGTATTATACTAAACAAGCAAAATGCTGCCTATTCATCGAGTAATTGGATTGTTTATGCCAGAACAAAAATCCTTGTTCTCAGCAGCACATCGGCCGGTGTAACCTGCAGATGTGCTGCTGATAACATGATGCTGTATGGGGACAGATTGATCTATTAGTGATTGTTCTGTATCCATCATTCTTCCTCAGCTGGTGTAAAGAGGTCGGGAAACAAGCGTCGAACGGCTTCAGTATTGTGGATTGCGCTCGTTTAGCGGCCTGATCTCAGCGCATGTACATACAAGCTAAATGTTTGTGTGGTGCTGTATGTCAGCATTTGGGACCCCACTTTAAACTTTTCTCCAGGGCCCCACTTTATCTAAAATCAGCCCTGCACCCACTGAAATGGTTCCCGTCCGCTGCACAGACTGGGAGAGAGAGGGGAGACTATTTGTGGCTTATGTAGTGGCGCTCAGTTTTGTGGACATCGGAGGGAAAGTTTTCTTTTAATTTATGAAATTCAATTCATGTGATAAATGTAAAAAAATATTAGTAACAATTCAACTTTATTTTAATCCTTAGGTTATGGGTGAGGATCTTTTGGCAGAAAGAACAGAGGAAGGACAAATGGACACAAAAACCACTCAGACATTGGCCTCTTACATAATGGCGTCTGACGCCGAGTTCAGAGTCAAATGGTTTCAGAAAGCGACCACTTTCCTAATGAGCAGCGAGTAAAGATGGTCAGCTCTCCGCCATCACTGACTGTCTGCCAACTGGAGCTTGTCCATCTCTAATCATTCCTGCTCAATGGGGGCCACAATATTTTGACTTCACAGTAATCACTGACATCTTTTCGGAGTATATTGTATACATAGTGATCTTTATACGGCTGGAGCACTTACAGTAGCCAATCAGATGGCATGCAGGTAGCGTTGTGCGAGATCCAGTATGCCGTCCTGCTTCTATCATTAGAGGGTCCTGCTAGAGAACAGCGGCCACACTATTATACTGTGTCCAGAGTTACAGGAGTCGGTCAGATGTGGACTGCTACGTTCCAAAAAATGCTTAATAAGTTATTTTTTTTCAAACTGGATTGATATGGAAAATATTTTTAATAAAATCATTTTCTTATACTTGCAGGGTTTCTGTTTATTCAGTAATGTTGTAGCTGTTTTCTCTCACGCTGTGGATGATTGTAAATGAATACAGTTTCCTACATAATCATTGCAGCGGATCAGTTAAAAACGGGTGCCGTATGTGTTGTACCCAGGGCCGGCATCACCACCCGGGCAAGTGCCTGGGCCCTGAGCGAGCAGGGGGCCCACTCACCCTCTGGGACACCAGCGCGCTATGGGGCCCATGAGTCAGCGGGGCCTGATGCCAGCGAATGGGCACGTGCACTGGGCCTTCCCCAGTGCTTTAAACTGTTTGCAATACTTACCTCTCCCTGTTCCTCTTCTGCTCCTCTGTCTTCTGCGTCTTCTTACTCTGTGACATCTCAGGGCAGAGGGCGTGATGACGTCACTACAGAGCACCCTCTGCTAAGCAGTCCCAGTGCAGAGAGTCGGAAGACCCTGATGAGACAGGCCTGCTTCCAGCAAGGAGCGGTGAGTATTTGATTTTTTTTTTTTAATGTAATGAGTATTATATGGGGCTCATTATCTATTGAACAATATATGGGGCTCATTATCTATTGAACAATATATGGGGCCCGTTATGTATGGAGTATTATATAGGGCTCATTATCTATTGAACAATATATGGGGCTCATTATGTATGGAGTAATATATGGGGATCATTATCTATTGGACAATATATGGGGCTCATGTATGGAGTATTATATGGGGCTCATTATCTATGGAACATTATATGGGGCTCATTATGTATGGAGTATTATATGGGGCTCATTATCTATTGAACAATATATGGGGCCCATTATGCATGGAGTATTATATGGGGCTTATTATCTATTGAACAATATATGGGGCTCATTATGTATGGAGTATTATATGGGGCTTATTATCTATTAAACAATATATGGGGCTCATTATGTATGGAGTATTATATGGGGCTCATTATCTATTGAACAATATATGGGGCCCATTATGTATGGAGTAATATATGGGGATCATTATCTATTGAACAATATATGGGGCTCATTATGTATGGAGTATTACAGTCATATGAAAAAGTTTGGGCACCCCTATTAATCTTAAGCTTAATGTTTTATAAAAATTGGTGTTTTTGCAACAGCTATTTCAGTTTGATATATGTAATAACTGTTGGACACAGTAATGTTTCTGCCTTGAAATGAGGTTTATTGTACTAACAGAAAATGTGCAATCTGCATTCAAACAAAATTTGACAGGTGCATAAGTATGGGCACCTCACCAGAAAAGTGACATTATTTAGTAGATCCTCCTTTTACAAAAATAACAGCCTCTAGTCGATTCCTGTAGCTTTTAATGAGTTCCTGGATCCTGGATGAAGGTATTTTTGACCATTCCTCTTTACAAAACAATTCCAGTTCAGTTAAGTTTGATGGTCGCCGAGCATGGACAGCCCTCTTCAAATGATCCCACAGATGTTCAATGATATTCAGGTCTGGGGACTGGGATGGCCATTCCAGAACATTGTAATTGTTCCTCTGCATGAATGCCTGAGTAGATTTGGAGCGGTGTTTTGGATCATTGTCTTGCTGAAAGATCCATCCCCTGCGTAACTTCAACTTTATCACTGATTCTTGAACATTATTGTCAAGAATCTGCTGATACTGAGTGGAATCCATGCGTCCCTCAACTTTAACAAGATTCCCAGTGCCGTCATTGGCCACACAGCCCCAAAGCATGATGGAACCTCCACCAAATTTTACTGTGGGTAGCAAGTGTTTTTCTTGGAATGCTGTGTTTTTTTGCCACCATGCATAACGCCTTTTTGTATGACCAAACAACTCAATCTTGGTTTCATCAGTCCACAGGACCTTCTTCCAAAGAGAAATTGGCTTCTCCAAATGTGCTTTTGCATACCTCAGCCAACTCTGTTTGTGGCGTGCTTGCAGAAACAGCTTCTTTCGCATCACTCTCCCATACAGCTTCTCCTTGTGCAAAGTGCGTTGTATAGTTGACCGATGCACAGTGACACCATCTGCAGCAAGTTGATGCTGCAGCTGTCTGGAGGTGGTCTGAGGATTGTCCTTGACTGATCTCACCATTCTTCTTCTCTGCCTTTCTGATGTTTTTCTTGGCCTGACACTTCTGGCCTTAACAAGAACTGTCCATGTGTTCTTCCATTTCCTTACTATGTTCCTCACAGTGGAAACTGACAGGTTAAATCTCTGAGACAGCTTTTTGTATCCTTCCCCTGAACAACTATGTTGAATAATCTTTGTTTTCAGATCATTTGACAGTTGTTTTGTGGAGCCCATGATGCCACTCTTCAGAGGAGATTCAAACAGGAGAACAACTTGCAAGTGGCCACTTTAAGTAGCTTTTCTCATGATTGCATACACCTGGCTATGAAGTTCAAAGCTCAATGAGGTTACAAAACCAAAAAAAGTGCTTTAGTAAGTCAGTAAAAAGTAGGTAGGAGTATTTAAAACAGGAAAATGATAAGGGTGCCCATACTTATGCACCTGTCAAATTTTGTTTGAATGCAGATTGCACATTTTCTATTAGTACAATAAGCCTCATTTCAAGGCAGAAACATTACTGTGTCCAACAGTTATTACATATATCAAACTGAAATAGCTGTTGCAAAAGCACAAATTTTTATAAAACATTAAGCTTAAGATTAATAGGGGTGCCCAAACTTTTTCATATGACTGTATATGGGGCTTATTATCTACTGAACAATATATGGGGCTCATTATGTATGGAGTATTATATGGGGCTCATTATCTATTGAACAATATATGGGACTCATTATGTATGGAGTATTATATGGGGCTCATTATCTATTGAACAATATATGGGGCCCATTATGTATGGAGTATTATATAGGGCCCATTATCTATGGAGCATTATATGGGGCCTATTCTTTATGGAGCAATATATTGGGCCCACTATTTATGGAGCAATATATAGGGCCCATACTGTATGGAGCAATATATGGGGCCCATACTGTATGGAGCAATATTTGGGCTCCATTATTCTGTATGGAGCATTATATGGTACCCATTATGTATGGAGCAATATATAGGGCTCATTTTACTTTATGGAGTAATATATGGGGTCCATTATACTGAATGGAGCAATATATGGGGATCATACTGTATGGAGCATTATATGCGGTCCATTATTCTGTATGGAGCAATATATGGTGCCCATAGTACTGGATGCAGGACCATGTGCTGCCCATAATACTGTATTGAGGACCATGTGGTGTCCATAATACTGTATGGAGGACCATGTGGTGTCCATAATACTGTATGGAGGACCATGTGGTGTCCATAATACTGTATGGAGGACCATGTGGTGCCCATAATACTGTATGGAGGACCATGTGGTGTCCATAATACTGTATGGAGGACCATGTGGTGCCCATAATACTGTATAGAGGACCATGTGGTGCCCATAATACTGTGTGGAGGACCATGTGATGCCCATAATACTGTATATGGAGGACCATGTGGTGCCCATAATACTGTATATGGAGGACCACGTGGTGCCCATAATACTGTATATGGAGGACCACGTGGTGCCCATAATACTGTATATGGAGGACCACGTGGTGCCCATAATACTGTATGGAGGACCACGTGGTGCCCATAATACTGTATAGAGGACCACGTGGTGCCCATAATACTGTATAGAGGACCATGTGGTGCCCATAATACTGTATGGAGGACTATGTGGTGCCCATAATACTGTATATGGAGGACCATGTGGTGCCCATAATACTGTATATGGAGGACCACGTGGTGCCCATAATACTGTATATGGAGGACTATGTGGGGCCCATAATACTGTATATGGAGGACCACGTGGGGCCCATAATACTGTATATGGAGGACCACGTGGTGCCCATAATACTGTATATGGAGGACCACGTGGGGCCCATAATACTGTATATGGAGGACCACGTGGGGCCCATAATACTGTATATGGAGGACTACGTGGTGCCCATAATACTGTATATGGAGGACCACGTGGGGCCCATAATACTGTATATGGAGGACCACGTGGGGCCCATAATACTGTATATGGAGGACCACGTGGTGCCCATAATACTGTATATGGAGGACCACGTGGGGCCCATAATACTGTATATGGAGGACCACGTGGGGCCCATAATACTGTATATGGAGGACTACGTGGGGCCCATAATACTGTATAGAGGACTATATTGTCTGGTCTGAACTGTGCGCTGGGAGGATTCGCCGGTTTCTGAGCTGTTGTAGACTTTACAATAGATATCACTCATGTAATGTGAGAAGTCAGTGAGATCTTTAGCATTGTACTATATCTATATTCCTGTGCATCATGAATCGTGGTAGGTGTGAAAGGAGCCCACTGAGACTTTTGCCCGGGGCCCATGAAATCCTGGAGCCGTCCCTGGTTGTGGCATCTATTTCTTTTTGTACTGGATGCATGAGTTTTAATGGCGAATTTCTTTCAAAAAACAGTGGGATAAACAGTGATCTGAACTTGTCCCTTAACTTACATTGGTCTGTGAGGTGATCTGAAAGCAGAAAATCCAATGCTGACTTCTAGAACATTTGGGGTAACTTTCCCGCATTGGTCTCTACATAATCTGTGAATTCAGGGAACTGCTAGATCTGCGGCAGATAAAAGAGGGATTATATCAAAATGCCATCATGCAGACCAGCAAGTGACACATCGCTGGGATAAGGTCCTCTGCCCCGACTTGTTGCTTTTAGATTACATAGCAAAAACCTGATGACCGTTTTCCTGTAATAAAATCCCAGAGCTTCTCCCATGGGAGATACAGCGGGTGGCAGATACTGGCCTGGAATCCTGCAGATACACAGCACTGCCGTCGCCTATACACTGCATTGTGAAAGGATTTGGCCCCCTTGAACTTTTCTACCTTTTGCCACATTTCTGGCTTCAAACATAAAGATATAAAATTCTATTTTTTGGGGGAAGAATCAACAACAAGTGGGACACAATCGTGACGTGGAATGAAATTTATTTGCTATTTTAAACTTTTTTAACAAATTAAAAACTGAAAAGTGGGGCGTGCAATATTATTCGGCCCCCTTGAGTTAATACTTTGTAGCGCCACCTTTTGCTGCGATTACAGCTGCAAGTCGCTTGGGGTATGCCTCTATCAGTTTTGCACATCGAGTGGCTGAAATTCTTGCCCATACTTCCTTGCAAAACAGCTCGAGCTCATTGAGGTTGGATGGAGGGCGTTTGTGAACAGCAGTTTTCAGCTCTTTCCAAGATTCTCGTTTGGATTCAGGTCTGGACTTTGACTTGGCCATTCTAACACCTGCATATGTTTATTTTTGAACCATTCCATTGTAGATTTTGCTTTATGTTTGGGATCATTGTCTTGTTGGAAGATAAATCTCCGTCCCAGTCTCAGGTCTTTTGCAGACTCCAACAGGTTTTCTTACAGAATGGTCCTGTATTCGGCTCCATCCATCTTCCCATCAATTTTAACCATCTTCTCTGTCCCTGCTGAAGAAAAGCAGGCCCAAACCATGATGCTGCCACCACCATGTTCGACAGTGGGGATGGTGTTTTGAGGGTGATGAGCTGTGTTGCTTTTACGCCAAACATATCGTTTTGCATTGTGGCCAAAAAGTTTGATTTTGGTTTCATCTGACCAGAGCACCTTATTCCACATGTTTGGTGTGTCTCCCAGATGGCTTGTGGCAAACTTCAAACGAGACTTTTTATAGATATCTTTGAGAAATGGCTTTCTTCTTGCCATTCTTCCATAAAGCCCAGATTTGTGCAGTGTACAACTGATTGTTGTCCTATGGACAGACTAACCCACCTTAGCTCTAGATCTCTGCAGTTCATCCAGAGTGATCATGGGCCTTTTGGCTGCATCTCTGATCAGTCTTCTCCTTGTTCGAGATGAAAGTTTAGAGCAGTGTTTCCCATACTCCAGTCCTCACAGACCCCACAGGTCATGTTTTCAGGATTTCCATAGTATTGCACAGGTGAGAGAATTCCTGATGCCTTGATGATACTTCCATCACCTATGCAACACTAAGGAAATCCTGAAAACACGACCTGTGGGGGTCCGTGAGGACTGGAGTTTGGGAAACACTGGTTTAGAGGGACGGCCGGGTCTTGGTAGATTAGCATTGGTCTGATACTCCTTCTATTTCAATATGATCGCTTGTACAGTGCTCCTTGAGATGTCTAAAACTTGGAAAATCTTTTTTGTATCCAAATCCGGCTTTGAACTTCGCCACAACAGTATCTCGGACCTGCCTGGTGTGTTCCTTGGTCTTCATGATGCTCTCTGCACTTGAAACAGAACCCTGAGACTATCACACAGCAGGTGCATTTATACAGAGACTTGATTACACACAGGTGGATTCTAGTTATCGTTACCAGTCATTTAGGACAACATTGGATCAGTGGATTCTAGTTATCGTTACCAGTCATTTAGGACAACATTGGATCATTCAGAGATCCTCACTGAACTTCTGGAGTGAGTTTGCTGCACTGAAAGTAAAGGGGCCGAATAATATTGCACGCCCCACTTTTCATTTTTTTTTTATTTTTTAAAAGTTTAAAATATCCAATAAATTTCATTCCCACTTGTTGATTCTTCCCCCAAAAATGTGAATTTTATATCTTTATGTTTGAAGCCAGAAATGTGACAAAAGGTAGAAAAGTTCAAGGGGGCCAAATCCTTTCACAATGCGCTGTATCTACCACTCGCTGACCTCCCTCTGTGAGAAGCTGATGGTTATTAATGATGGAATACAATGTTTTATTATAGCGGTGAGTGCTGCATTCACTTCTTACACTCATTCATGTGGATTTGTCTGATTAGTGACCTGCACCAGCTTATATCATGGGGCTGCTCAAAGTATAAAAATTTACCAAAAAGGTGTGGTCTGTTTATTTTCTTTTGGTTTCCATTTTGTTTTACTTTTTTTTTTTTTCTTTACGTGGATCTTTCTGTAAAAAATAAATAAAAAATAAAATATAGTCAACCTCTGGTATGCTCTACTACCATGAGATCCCCATAATAAAGGCAGAATTTAATAAAGGGTTACACATTTATCCAAGACATTGAAAGTTGGTTAAATGGTTAAAAAGGTAAAAAGACTTTTCTTTTTTTGCAGCAAAATTGGCTACAATTGCCCAGACAGGTTATATTTGCTCACAGCGTGGGACTGGGGAGACTGGGGCCCACCCTACAGCTAGATGCAGATACCTGTTAGCCGTTATCCCCGTTATAGTGGGACCTCGACTGTAAAACACAGGCGGCTCCTGCACATCTACTGTGCGCACAGCACAACTGGGATGGACAATTACGGTCGTTTGCATTAAAGGGCTTCTTTTGTGAAAACAAGTTATCACCGATCCATGGGCTCCTCAGGATTGGTGATAACTTAATGATCGTTTGGGTCCGACCATTGGAAACTGCACTGATCAGAATTGGGAAGTTTTATCCCTGACAGGACACTTTTATCCCCATTTTAAAATGCAGCGGCAGGTGGGATGTCTGACCACAGATCCATTCATTGTCTTTGGGACTTCCAGAAAAAAACAAGAGCAGTGCTCGCAGCCATTGAGGGAATCAATGGATCAGTGGTGAAGTCGCACATGAGCTCCAGTCTAATGGGGAGAAAAGCTCCACATTCTACCAATCGGTGCGTGTCCCAGCAGTCAGACCCCCACCAATCAATACCTAATCACTTATCCTTTGGAAAGGTGATTACTTGTTTTCACAGTAGAATTCCTGTAAGTGCATCTTGTTCCAAGTATTTAATCACAAATCTAAATAAAGATTATTCTCCTAATTAATATCAGAGAGAACAATTGACTGCTATACACAACACAATCCACCTTTTCAAAACCAATAATACCACATTCAAGAGAGAACTAACGTGACACTGTGACCAGACCACATATTACCAGCATAAAGCGACCGAATAATCCCACGTAGAAGGGAGTAATACAGCCATATCGTGACCAGACCACATATTACCACCACATAGTGACCGAATAATACCTCATACTGTAAAAGGGACAAATATCGCCACACCATGACCAGACCAGATTTTAGCAGCATATAGCGACCAAATTATTCCACATAGAAGGGAGAACTACCATCACACCGTGAGCAGACCACATATGACCACCACATAGTGACCGAACAATACCTCATACTGTAAAAGGGAGAAATATCGCCACACCATGACCAGACCAGATATTACCAACATATAGCGACCAAATAATTGCACATACAAGGGAGAAATACCACCACACCATGTCCACACCACATAGTGACCAAATAATAACACATACAGGGATAAATACCACACCATGACCGGACCAGATATTACAACACAGTGACCGAATATTACAATACTGATCATTAATGAAATGTCCTCGGACGCACATTCAGTTGAAACCAGTGGGCCCCCTCTACGTCCTGCTCAGGGTCCTGCCAAGGACCCTGGCCCACCGGATAATCGTCCACTGTCCCGGTGCTCCAGTCAGACCCTGTTTGCCCACCAAACTCATCCATTTAAATGTCTGATTTTAGAGTTTGCATTGTGTTCCTTTTCTTTGCTTATAAAAACATAATAATGATAGTCTATGGACCTTTTCTGATGCTGATGGTTCACAAAAGAAATTTGAGACATGTTTGATTGTAATCTGATTTGCAGATAAAGCTGGCCCATTCAAATGATTGGATTGCCAAAAAAAGATCCATTTGCATCCTTGTTCTGTATGTTTTTCACTGACTAATGTTAGAAGTTTGTAAATCTTCATCACTTTTTTTCTCTCATCAATAGGTGGCAGAAAATGTCATTTTTCAACATGAGGAGAGAAAACTTCATTCCATCACTTTACCTGATGGGCCCATGCACGGTCGGACTGGCCTGGTGTGATAGCGGGAAAAGTTCCCGGTGGGCCCCGATGAGAGAATGAGAGAATTGGTAGCGGGGGCTCTTAAAAAGTGCGGGCCCTTTAAAAGCGCAGCCGAAGGAAATGTAGCATCGCGTGCGGCGCTCCTACTATTCAGTGGTGACAGCGGGTGACGCGCATAGTCACATTACAGGAGGACGTGTTCTTGGTGGGCGGTGACACGCACCGCGCTCTGCTTTCCCGCTGGTGGCTGGCAGTTGTGTGGTGTCAGGTGACACGCTGACGTCACGCTCTCCTCTCCCTGTTCCCCTGCCCGCTGTTCATACGCCGCGCTCTGCTCTCCAGTCCCGGCTCCTGCTCCCTTGGAATTGGCCTTGTAACACCGGCTCCCGTCCGGGTATGTAACACCGCACCAGCACCGCGCACTGCCCTCTTCTCTCCTGCTCTCTTGGCCTTTTAAGCCGGCTCCTGGGCTGAGTATACGGTGACCTGCACTCTGCTCTCTCACCATCACCCTGGAAACAAGGCTGCAGGCCTGGCTACAGCTCTCCCTACTTCAACTTCAAGTCAAGTGCAATATCCACATTTTTCTGGGTGAGTGTTCCCAGCATTGGTCATCATCCATATATGGAGGGGTCGCAGGCTGGTCACATGGGGACATGGATGGAGACATGGGGCTGAAGGGGAGGCTGGCTGGACCCATGGGGACATGGATGGAGACATGGGGACATGGATGGAGACATGGGGCTGAAGGGGAGGCTGGCTGGACCCATGGCGACATGGAGGGGGACATGGGGATGAAGGGGGGCAGGCTGAACCCATGGGGACATGGAGGGGGACATGGGGCTGAAGGAGGTGCTGGCTGGACCCATGGGGATATGGAGGGGGACATGGGGCTGAAGGGGGGGCTGGCTTGACCCATGGGGACATGGAGGGGGACATGGGGCTGAAGGGGGGGCTGGCTTGACCCATGGGGACATGGAGGGGGACATGGGGCTGAAGGGGGGGCTGGCTTGACCCATGGGGACATGGAGGGGGACATGGGGCTGAAGGGGGGGCTGGCTTGACCCATGGTGACATGGAGAGGGACATGGGGCTGAAGGGGGGGCTGGCTGGACCCATGGGGACATGGAGGGGGACATGGGGCTGAAGGGGGGCTGGCTGGACCCATGGGGACATGGAGGGGGACATGGGGCTGAAGGGGGGGCTGGCTGGACCCATGGGGACATGGGGGGGACATGGGGCTGAAGGGGGGGCTGGCTGGGGACATGGAGGGGGACATGGGGCTGAAGGGCGGGGGGGCTGGCTGGACCCATGGGGACATGGGGCTGAAGGGGGGGGCTGGCTGGGGACATGGGGCTGAAGGGGGGGGCTGGATGGACCCATGGGGACATGGGGCTGAAGGGGGGGGGCTGGATGGACCCATGGGGACATGGGGCTGAAGGGGGGGGGCTGGATGGACCCATGGGGACATGGGGCTGAAGGGGGGGGCTGGATGGACCCATGGGGACATGGGGCTGAAGGGGGGGGCTGGATGGACCCATGGGGACATGGGGCTGAAGGGGGGCGGGCTGGACACATGGGGACATGGGTCTGAAGGGGGAGCTGGATGGACCCATGGGGACATGGGGCTGAGGGGGGGGATGGCTGGACCCATGGGGACATGGGGCTGAAGGGGGGGGCTGGATGGACCCATGGGGACATGGGGCTGAAGGGGGGCGGGCTGGACACATGGGGACATGGGTCTGAAGGGGGAGCTGGATGGACCCATGGGGACATGGGGCTGAGGGGGGGGGACTGGCTGGACCCATGGGGACATGGGGCTGAAGGGGGGGCTGACTGGACACATGGGGACATGGATGGAGACATGGGGCTGAAGGGGGGGCTGGCTGGACACATGGGGACATGGATGGAGACATGGGGCTGAAGGGGGGGCTGGCTGGACACATGGGGACATGGATGGAGACATGGGGCTGAAGGGGAGGGGCTGGACGGACACATGGGGACATGGATGGAGACATGGGGCTGAAGGGGGGGCTGGATGGACACATTGGGACATGGAGGGAGACATGGGGCGGAAGGGGGGGCTGGATGGACACATGGTGACATGGATGGAGACATGGGGCTGAAGGGGTGGGGCTGGCTGGACACATGGGGACATGGATGGAGACATGGGGCTGAAGGGGTGGGGCTGTCTGGACACATGGTGACATGGATGGAGACATGGGGCTGAAGGGGTGGGGCTGGCTGGACACATGGGGACATGGATGGAGACATGGGGCTGAAGGGGGGGGCTGTCTGGACACATGGGGACATGGATGGAGACATGGGGCTGAAGGGGGACATGGATGGAGACATGGGGCTGAAGGGGGGGCTGGATGGACACATGGGGACATGGGGCTGATGAAGGGGGGGCTGGATGGACACATGGGGACATGGATGGAGACATCGGGCTGAAGGGGGGGCTGGATGGACGCATGGGGACATGGATGGAGGCATGGGGCTGAAGTGGGTGGGCTGGCTGGACGCATGGGGGGACATATGGATGGAGGCATGGGGCGGAAGGGGGGGCTGGATGGACTCATGGGAGGACATATGGATGGAGGCATGGGGCTGAAGGGGGGGCTGGATGGACTCATGGGAGGACATATGGATGGAGGCATGGGGCTGAAGGGGGGGCTGGCTGGACCCATGGGGAGACATGGATGGAGGCATGGGGCTGAAGGGGGGCTGGATGGACGCATGGGAGGACATATGGATGGAGGCATGGGGCTGAAGGGGGGGCTGGCTGGACGCATGGGGGGACACATGGAGGTGAAGGGGGCCAAGTTGGGGACCTGGATGGACACATGGAGATGAAGGGGGGCAAGCTGGACACATGGGGACCTGGATGGACACATGGAGGTGAAGAGCGGCAAGCTGGACACATGGGGACCTGGATAGATACATGGAGGTGAAGGGCGGCAAGCTGGACACATGGGGACCTGGATGGACACATGGAGGTGAAGGGCGGCAAGCTGGACACATGGGGACCTGGTTGGACACATGGAGGTGAAGGGCGACAAGCTGGACACATGGGGACCTGGATAGATATATGGGGTGGGGTGGGATGCATATATGAGGGGGACAGGATGGATATATGAAGGGGGGCGGGCTGGACACATGGAGGCCCGGATGGATATATGGGAGGGGCAGGCTGGATACATGGAGACCAGAATGGATATATGGGGGGGGGTCAGGATGGATAGATGGGGGGCCACGCTGGACAAGGGACTTTATTACTGTTTAGGGGCCAGATTGAGGAACTTTATTAGTTTATGATGGCGAGTGGGGAACATTATTACTTTAGAGTCCAATTAGGGACATTATTACTTCTGTAATATAATTTACTTTTTAGGAAACTTTTCCATAAGAGGGGACAAAAGGGGGGTCCTGTTACTGTGCAGGGCGCCACTATGTCGCTTTATTTCTTCAACTGGTGTAGTGTAGAAGCCCGGGGAAAAGTGGGAATGTGCTCTAAAAGAGATCAGTTATTGATAACTGTGTGTTATTTTCTGCAGAGATGATTCCTGGCTGGAAGAAGTGATGGCGGACTGTGCCAGATGAAGAAAAGCGAAGATGAAGAACTTCACCTAGAGATATCACTGGTGAGTCAGTGTATTACTGTACACTTACACTATATAGTATATACAGAGCTCCTGTGTATGTCACTGGTGACCAGTGTATTACCTATACACTATATACAGAGCTCCTGTGTATAATGTCACTCGTGATAACTGTATTACCTGTACACTATATACAGAGCTCCTGTTTATAATGTCACCGGTGATCACTGTATTACCTGTACACTGACACTATATGCAGAGCTCATATGTATAGTGACAGTGTTGTTAGTATTGTGGTTTGTATTCCTGATCAGTATTGTATTATTTGGTCACTATGTGGTGGTAATATGTGGTCTGGTCATGGTGTGGTGATATTTGTCCCTTTTGTATGTGGTATTATTGGTGTTGTTATAGTGGATTATGTTGTGTATGGCGGTCATTTGTACTTCCTGAGATTAACTAGGAAAAGATTTTTTTCCATGAGGCCACGGCTTCACTATCAGTATTTGGTCAGTATTGTTTCTCAGTAGTGAGAGGCAAAAGCAGGAGTGGGTGATAAATCCAGAATTGGTGACTTGTTTCTATTATTCTCTTTCTCTGATTGTTCCTCACCTGGTTTTGGCTCCCACTCCTGAGAATAATCCTGACTGAATACTGATAGTGGGGCTGTGGCCTTAGAGATGAAATACTTGGAGCAGAGCGTCAGAGATGCACTTACAGGGGTTCTCCGGTGAAAACAAGTAATCACCTCTCCACAGGATCAGTGATAACTTATTGATTGGTGGGGGTCTGACTACTGGGACCTGCACCGATCGGCAGAATGTGGAGCTTTTCTCCCCATTAGACTGGAGCTCATGTGCGACTCGACCACTGATCCATTCATTCCCTCAGAGGCTGCGAGCGCTGCTCTTTTTTGGAAGCCCCCAAGAGAACGAATGAGGCTGTGGTCAGACGTCCCACCTGTCGCTGCATTTTAAAATGGGGATAAGTGTCCTGTCAGGGATGAAACTTCCCCATTCTTCCAATCGGTGCGGTTTCCAATCAATAAGTGATCACCTATCCTGTGCAGCCCATGAATCTGTGATCACTTGTTTTAACCAAAGAAGCTCTTTCATGCAAACTCCAGAAATTGTCCGTCCCTGTTCTAGTCTGTGCACAGTAGATGTGAGGAGCCGCCGGTCACTGCTCCACTATAACAGGGAGAGCAGAGAAAAGAGATCTGCATATTGCTGTAGGTGGCCCCTAGAGTCAATGTCCCCTGTGGGCCCCAGACACCCCAGTCCGACCCTGCTGACATCTGATTAAGGCCTAAGGCCCCGTTCACATGTCAGGTTTTAATCAGTGTTTTTTTCTCATTTTCATCTGATTTTGGTCAGTGTGGCAGTTTCTCTCCTCAGTGGGGCATATTTTTTTATATGTAAAGTAAAAAGCTAAAGGTTTCCTAGCCTCGCTTGCCCGGCCTATAGACCCTGGAGAACAAGCAGTACAGGCAACATGGTTGGTTCTGGCCATTTTTCTGACAGACTCATTGACTTCAATAGATGATCTTTATCTACAAATCGGATGAAAATCGGACCGGTCTCAGTTCTGATTTACAGATCAATCGTCCACAAAAAATAGAGCTGTAAACCTGTCCCCGGTCTATAACGGAGCATATTCTACCTGTTAGAGAAATAACCAGACGTGAAAAGAGCCATGTGCTATTCTTACAGGGAAGGGGCCACCATTTAATTTTTTTATTAATAATTATTGATGATGTAATCAATTATTTTTAATACAAAATTAAATGTACCACTTTATTCATTTTTTAGTTATTTATGTTGACATTGGCCACTAGGCGCTGCCATTTTTATTTGGGGGAGGTGTAAGAAGCGCTCTTACACACCTCATTTACGGCAGCCCTGGCCATAAGAGACAGTAGTCAGTCACCGACCCTATCTCTAACATTAGAGGCCGCTCCTCCTGCCTCTAGCTGTGACCTGGGCACGCCCCCTTGGCTGTCCAGGTCGCAGCCGTGGGAGGAGATTGCAGCCATCTTTGTGGAGCCTGCAGTGTAAGCTGTACATTCCCCCTGTCGTCGCACGCACTGCTCAGTCAGAGCGTGCCATGACAGGAGCTGCCGGGGAGGAAATGCCTGGGAGTGGACGTCCCGAGTGAGTATCTGCGGCGGCTCCGTGCGGTGATCTCAGCTTCTCTGCTGTTATCAGTGCCGACATCTTCAGGCAACACAGACACAGCGCTGCGTGGGAACGTGGAAGGTGAGTAGAAGCGTTTATTGTTTTTTGTTTTTTTTTCCTTTGCATTGAATATATGGGGGCATATACACACAAGGGTGGGGTTGAAGGCATATACCCACCAGAGTGGAGGGGGAGGCATATACCCACCAGGATGGATGGAAGGGACATATACCCACCAGGATGTAGGGAGTTTGCATATACCCACCAATGAAGGGGGGCATTTACCCACCAGGATGGATGGAGGGGGGCATACACCCACAAGGATGGAGGGGGGGCGTATACCCACAAGGATGAAGGTGGGGCATATACCGACAAGGATGGAGGGGGGCATATACCCTCCAGGATGGATGGAGGGGGGCATATACCCTCCAGGATGGATGGAGGGGGGCATATACCCTCCAGGATGGATGGAGGGGGGCATATACCCACCAGGATGGATGGAGGGGGCATAAACCCACCAGGATGGAGGGAGGGGCATATACCCACCAGGATGGAGGGGGAGGCATATACCCACCAGGATGGAGAGGTGGCATATACCCACCAGGATGGAGAGGTGGCATATACCCACCAGGATGGAGAGGTGGCATATACCAGAATAGAGGGAGGGGGCATATACACCTACCCAGGATGGATGAAGGGGCATATACACCTTCCCTGGATGGATGAATGGAGGGGCATATACACCTTCCCAGGATGGATGGTTGGAGGGGCATATACACCTACCCAGGATGGATGGATGGAGGGGCATATACACCTACCCAGGATGGATGGATGGAGGGGCATATACACCTACCCAGGATGGATGGATGGAGGGGCATATACACCTACCCAGGATGGATGGATGGAGGGGCATCTACACCTACCCAGGGTGGATGGATGGAGGGGCATCTATACCTAACCAGGGTGGATGGATGGAGGGGCATTTTCACCTAAGCATGATGGATGGAGGGGCATATACACCTACCAGAATAGACTACCCAGGATGGATGGAGGGGCATCTACGCCTACCCAGGATGGATGGATGGAGGGGCATATACACCTACCCAGGATGGATGCATGGAGGGGCATATACACCTACCTAGGATGGATGGATGGAGGGGGATATACACCTACCCAGGATGGATGGATGGAGGGGGATATACACCTACCCAGGATGTATGGATGGAGGGGGATATACACCTACCCAGGATTGATGGATTGAGGGGCATATACACCTACCCAGGATTGATGGATGGAGAGGCATATTCACCTACCCAGGATGGATGGATGGAGGGGCATATACACCTACCCGGATGGATGGAGAGGCATATACACCTACCCAGGATGGGGACCATATTCCATATACCAGGATGGGGCATATAGAAGGATGAGGGGCATATACTGTAGGGCGTATATTGGGCCATTACGCTTTGGCTCTTTTGATACCTGTGATACGTCTGACCTCATAGTATGTCCCCCCCTTTTTACTCTTTTGAAGGAGGCTGTTTTACACTTGAAGCATATATGTGTTACAATCCATAACTAAATCGTGTATATTTTTTATTTTCCCCTTCTCCCATGACAGCACCACCTGAGAGAGGGTATCCGCCCACCAAGGACAGGAACCTACTGAATAAAAAGGCGGTACCTCTCCTGCGCATCAGTTTTTTGGTTCCTGTCCCTGATGGGAGCCTCACCAGGTGGTACCTCACGTACCTGGATTATGGACGGTGCGGCCTGGAGGCCGTGGAAGCAGCAGATGGTCCCTGTTCCCAGCCCGTCTGGCTGCTGCCCGAGTCTGCGTGTGGGGAGGAGGTGCTGTTTTCCTTTGGATGCCTACCCGCGTGCGCCAGGGCCTGCGGCCGGGTCTGCGCCTCGCAAAGATGAACTGAGCGCGCCGGCCGGCAGGTCTTCCGGGCTGCGCACGTGGGGGTCGCGTCGCACCCTGTGACGGAGCGCGCCGGAAGTCCGGGCTGCGCACGCGCGGGGTGCTGACGCGCCCTATCACGGAGTGCGCCGGAAACCGGGTCTGCGCATGCGCGGGTGGGAAGCTGTCATCCCGCTGCAAGCGCGCCGGGTGCCGCTGGGCTGCGCACGCGCAGAGGCAGGTGGATCTGCGGGTAGCGCGCCAGCTGGCTAAAATTTAAAAAAAAAAAAGAAAAAGAGAGATGAGCACGCTGCCGGAAGGGGAGGAGCCTAAAGGAGGTGGAGCCCTACTGCTTTTAAGGATGGGGAGCAATCAGGATGGCGGTGTCTGCATCACCGCCATGATGAATGAGGAACCGCAGTCACCTGGGCAGCAGCTGTCACCGCCACAGGAAGTACAGCAGCAGCCACAGCCATCAAAGCAGCGCAAGCAGCTCAAACAAATGGAACGGGAATCTTCGCATCGACAAAGTCACAGCAGTGAGGGGCGTACGAGTTCCGGCAAGACTGGTCAGAAAAGACTTCGTCAGTCCGCCTCCGCCAGATGGGAGCCCTCATGTGAACGGCAACCACCGCCTCCGGTACCCTAGTCTGAACGGCAGTGTGGTGAGTGATCTTCGTGAAAGTCTCACCTTGAATAATGTGCTCTTCTCTCTCTCTCTCTCTTTTCCTCCTTCTTCTCCTTTTATTTCTTGGGGCAGGAGGCGAAGAAGTGTAGTGCTAAAAATAAAAACAGGGAGTGTGCTTTATGCAAAATCGGTCTTCCCACCTCCTATGCCAAAAACCTATGCTCAGACTGTATTCAGAAAACCATTGCAGAGGAGTCCCCCAGGTTTTCTTTAGAATTAAAGGATCTAATCCAGACAGAGGTCAGAGAGTCTTTAAGAGGCTTAACCTCACTCAAAAAGAAGAAGCGAAAACTAGTTTCTTTAGAATCAGAGGAATCAGTGGAGTCCCGTTTTACGAGAGAACTGCCTTCCTCCTCTAATCACTCCTCATCGTCATCGGAGTCTTCGGATGGTAATGGGGGGGGCAGACCTTGTTTTTCGGTTGATAATACTGAGAGACTAGTTAAAGCCGTCAGAGGGACTATGGGTATTACCGATACCAAAGTGCCCAGAACAGTCCAGGATGTTATGTTCGGGGGCTTAGACCAAAGGAGGAGACGCTCATTCCCGGTCAATGACAGGATTAAATCTCTGATAGAAAGGGAATGGAAGAAACCGGAGAGGAAGGGTCAGCTGCCGTCATCCTCCAAGCGGAGGTACCCCTTTGAGGATGAGGATGCGGCTAAATGGGACAAAACCCCTAAGATTGACGTGGCCATTTCAAAATCTTCAAAAAAATCCACTCTGCCCTTTGAGGATTTAGGAGCCTTAAAAGACCCGCTGGATAAAAAAGCGGAGTCCTTCCTTAAGCAAACCTGGGAGTCGTCAGCAGGGGCCCTTAAACCGGCAGTAGCAGCGACCTGCACTGCTAGATCTATGATGATCTGGCTTCAACAATTGGAAGACCAGATCAGGGGGAATGTGTCCAGGGAGAAAATTCTATCAGACCTTCCTCTTGTGCAGGGAGCGGCTGCATTCCTGGCAGATGCATCGGCAGATTCAGTTAGGCTGGCTGCCCGGTCTGCAAACCTCTCTAATGCAGCCCGTAGGGCGCTATGGCTCAAGAGCTGGCCAGGAGATGTGCAGTCAAAGTCTAAACTGTGCTCAATCCCTTGTGAGGGGGACTTCTTGTTCGGCAAAGGTCTAGATGACATCCTAGATAAAGCCGCAGACAAAAAACATGGATTTCCCACGGTGTCTGGTTCCCGATTTAACAGTTCCTTTCGGAAGAGAAAATACAGCCGCAGTAAAGCTCCCAGAGACCAAGGTAGCTGGAAAGAAGTTCAAGAGCAGGCCCAAGAACACTGTCAAAATATCAGCCCCCAGAGGTTTAGCGGAACAGATAGCCTTACAGCAGGAAGTTCTCTCTCTGCTCAGGAAAGGAGTTCTGGTGGAAACACCTGCACCCGAGCAAGGAAGAGGATTCTATTCGACCCTCTTCCTAATAAAGAAGCCGGACGGCTCCTTCAGGACCATTGCGAACTTAAAGAGACTGAACGACCATTTAATCTACAGGCCTTTCAAGATGGAAACAATAAAATCAGCCATAAAGATGTTATTTCCGGACTGTTTTATGTGCGTCCTCGATCTGAAGGACGCCTACTACCACGTCCCGATTTTGCCAGATCATCAACAGTTTCTAAGAGTAGCTGTACAATTCGGCAGGCACGTAAGGCATTTTCAGTTCGCAGCTCTTCCCTTTGGCATTTCCATGGCGCCGAGAGTCTTCACAAAAATCATTCTGGAGGTCACAGCGCACTTGAGGGAAAGAGATATTTTAGTCATCCCTTATCTGGACGACTTCTTAGTAGTGGGCAGATCAAGTCAACTCTGTGCTCTAGCCCTGGCGGACGTCGTGGCCAGTCTAAGACGCCTAGGTTGGCTGTTAAATCTGGAGAAGTCAAGGCTGGAACCAAAGAGGGTTCAGTCTTTCCTGGGTCTCATTCTGGACTCAGAAAACCAAACCTGTCTTCTGCCAGAGGAAAAGAAACTGAAGATCAGATCCCTAACATCTCAGATTGTCAGCAATCCGACCATCACCCTGAGGAGTGCAATGTCTCTGTTGGGTACAATGACGTCTTGCATTCCGGCGGTTCAGTGGGCCCAGCACCATTCCAGATGTCTTCAACAGGAGATTCTGGCAGCGGACAGGCGGCTCAAAGGTCGCCTGAATGGGAAAATATCTCTTCCAGATGTTGTGATCAACTCCCTGGACTGGTGGACATCTCCGGTCAACCTATCTTTGGGGGTTTCTTGGACCTTCAAGGTGTCTGATACAATTACAACAGACGCAAGTGCGGAAGGTTGGGGAGCTCACCTAAGGGATCGTTCTGTACAAGGCCTCTGGTCGGACAGCGAGACAAGCCTCTCTTCCAACATGAAAGAGCTGTTGGCAGCCAGAAACGCGCTAAAAGAATTCAGTTCTGTTCTTCAGGGTCCTCACGTCAGGATAATGTCAGACAACAGATCAACAGTCGCCTACATCAATCATCAGGGGGGTACCAGGTCTCTCCCTCTGATGTTAATAGCGGATCAGATCTTCAGGTTTGCCGAGAGTCGGCTGGTTACGCTCTCGGCACTGCATATAAAAGGGGAAGAGAACATAAAGGCCGATTTCTTGAGTCGTCACATCTTGAAACAAGGAGAGTGGGAGTTGAATCCAGCCGTTTTTCAGCAGATTGTGGATCGGTGGGGACAGCCCCAGATAGATCTGTTTGCAAACAGACACAATCGGAAGACCGAAACCTTTTGCTCCCTGAATCCAAAAGAGGGGGCGTTTGCGGTGGACGCGCTGCAGATTCAGTGGGATTTCACTCTAGCTTATGCCTTTCCCCCTTTAGTACTGATCCCTACTATCCTGAGGAAGATCCGAGAGGAACGGGCGAGGGTTATATTGATCGCCCCGTTCTGGCCCAAGAGACCATGGTTCACTTGGATGAAGAGAATGTCCCAAGCAGATCCATGGGTTCTTCCGGACATCCCGGATCTCCTCAGGCAGGGCCCAGTCTGTCATCCCCAAAGAGCGGGCCTGCATTTGACGGCTTGGATTTTGAGAGGTCGCTATTGACGCAAAGGGGGTTTTCTCCAGATCTTGTTACTACCCTTCTAGCAAGTAGAAAGCCGATAACAACTAGAATCTATGGTAGAACCTGGGCTAAGTTCTTGTCTACCTCGGGTCAGTCTGCCAAAGGGAGGGTTCCTATTGAGGCCATACTAGAATTCCTCCAGAAGGGGTTAAACATGGGACTAGCCACCAGTACTCTTAAGGTACAGGTATCGGCTCTGGGGGCACTGTATAATTATGACTTGGCAGCAAATAGATGGATCATTAGATTTATTAAAGCCTGTCATAGATCCAGACCTATTCCTGTTCCAAGAATGCCTCCTTGGGACCTTAATTTAGTTCTGGAAGCATTAACCAAACCTCCCTTTGAGCCCTTAGAGAAGGTTTCAGAAAAAATCTTAACTTTAAAGACTGCGCTATTGGTGGCCCTGACATCAGCTCGTAGAGTCAGTGACTTACACGCACTATCCGTTAACCATCCATTCACTCATGTATGGATAGAGTAATCTTAAGACCAGACCCGGCCTATCTTCCAAAGGTAGCCTCCAAGTTCCATAGGACGCAAGTAATCACTCTCCCTTCCTTCTATCCTAATCCTAGGGATTCTGAGGAATATAAGCTTCACACCTTAGATGTTAGGAGGGTGTTAGTCCAGTATTTGGAAGTGACAAAAGCCTGGAGAAAGAGTGACGCTTTATTTATATCCTTTCAGGGGGCTAGGAAAGGACTTAAGGTTACAAGGGGGACCATAGCTAGATGGGTCAGGGATGCTATTACCTTAGCCTACTCTTCTAGCAATCTGCCGGTTCCTAAGAACCTGAAGGCCCATTCCACCAGAGCGGTAGCTGCTTCCTGGGCTGAGAAGGCGGATGTGCCCATCGACATTATATGTAAGGCGGCAACTTGGTCATCCCCTGCTACATTTTACAAACATTACCGTCTTGACCTTTCCTCTTCTACTGATCTGTCCTTTGGTAGAAGGGTGTTGCAAGCGGTGATCCCTCCCTCTGGTATTTAATCTCTATAAATCTCTCAGGTGGTGCTGTCATGGGAGAAGGGGAAAAGATCCTAGTTACTTACCGGTAACGGGATTTTACAGAGCCCATGACAGCACCCTATTAATTCCCTCCCCTTTATCACTGTGGTGTGCACTTTTTTTAAGGTGTTTAGTACATATGTTGAGGTGGTGGTTATGTATTAACCTGTCTTCGGAGGCCCTCTCATGCTCTGAAACAAAAAACTGATGCGGAGGAGAGGTACCGCCTTTTTATTCAGTAGGTTCCTGTCCTTGGTGGGCGGATACCCTCTCTCAGGTGGTGCTGTCATGGGCTCTGTAAAATCCCGTTACCGGTAAGTAACTAGGATCTTTTTCCTCTTTAGTGGTTAACTCTGGAATGAAGCACCGCTTTGTATTCATTTATATGAGATATTTTCATGTGCTGAGTGTCGGCTTATTTGTTACCCCCGCTCTTTTTCTCAGATATGATTGTAATTTGATTTATCATGAGACGATGGATTTTCGTTTTTTATACAGTTCTTCCCATTTTTGTATGTTTTAGATAAACCTTGATAAAGGCTGAGGCCGAAGTGTTGGTCAAACATCTGTCTCATGAACAATTTATTGTCTGAATAAATACCTTGATTTGCATCAATATCCATTGTGCCTAAAGGTTTATATATAAAATAAGTATTTTTGCATGTGAGTTTTCTTATAATGTTTTTAAATAGAAGACCGTATTGCGATATCATTGAGATACAAATGTTTCTGTTGCGATCCTCAGCTCTACCTGAGAACACAATCTGCATGGGACTGGGCCGAGTGGGGGGCATCTGGCCAACATATAGCGGCGGGCACTCTGCAGCAACTCAGCACTGTTGACTTTGGAGGTCCTCTTCATTCCCTGGTGGTCAGCGGCTGCATGCATCCCCTAGAACTGGATATGCTAAGACTGTTTGCTGTGGAGCCCTCTAGTTTCGATCAGATAAATGTGGAGGACAGCTCAACATATCTGTCATCATAGACAATCTGTGCCGAATCCGCACCCCTCACGGCTGAGCAGCTACCCTGTCTAGGTGGCAGCACACAGTGCTTTGTGTGTGTCCCATTGTGTTACTAGTGATATAGCAGTATACTAGGGATGCACCAACTCCACATTTTTATTAATATTACTCCAGATATGGACGAAACCCTCCAAGATGCAGGCTTTATTATACTGCAGAATTTTGGTGCATCCATAATATATGCTCAAGCACTTTAATAGAAACCTGTTCCACCATGTCCATCCTTCACTGCGTTACTGGTATTTATTTGGAAACGCAGGGATATTCCAGGAAAACGTGTTTTATGCTTAATAAGAATAAACTGATCACATTTTCAGAGAATTTCCATTGGTGTTTATCTCCTTTTTTGTAATTTACCTGTCTGGTTAATTCATACTTTTCATGTTTTTTCTACAACCAGTTAATGGGGTGGTCTCAGTTTCTTAAAGGGAGTCTGTCACCCCAATACTCAAATCATTTATGGATTTGTATAGGAATCTTGGCCCCTATAAAAAAAATATACTTTAGGTATAGATGATATTTTTATGCAAAAACAGCATTTACACCCCACGCTTAATTACCATCCTCTGCCCCTCCCCTTACAATGATTGACAGCACTGCCTGTATTGAATCCTCAGCCCTGCACACACTGACACTGCAGGAGCTGAAAACTCAGTGTCCGAGCTTGCGGGTATCCTCTGATCCCCTTGTCCAGTCTACAGTTGTCTCGTTCAGTGGGCAGAAAAAAGCTTTTACTTAAAAATTGTAAGTCTCGATTTGAGTTTGCCAAAAGACGTGGGAGACTCCCAAAATATGTGGAGAAATGTGCTGTGGTCAGATGAGACCAAAATTGAACTTTTTGGCCACCAAGGTAAATGCTATGTCTGGCACCAAACCAACAGCTCATCACCCCAAGAACACCATCCCCACAGTGAAACATGGTGGTTGCAGTATCATGCTGTGGGTATGTTTTTCTGCAGCAGCCACCTCCATTATCTGAATGCAAGGAAGATTGTGAACTTGTGCAGTAACACTTTTTTATTTCTGCTCCATTCTGTCTTCAAGCACAGGGTTAACAATGCTCTGACTCCATATCCGGCTTCATGGCTTGATCATAGATGCTGGATCCTGATTCCCAAGAAAATCCCACCAACCCAAGATTGTGAAAGAAATGCACAAAACACTTTTAGTGAATGTTAAATAGACCAAATTTTATTACAAATCATATTATTTCATTCAGTGTCTGAAATTTAGAATCAGCCAATTGCTATGAAAAAGACACTGAAAATGGCAAACCTCCGACTCACGAAGAATCATCCGTCAGCACTCAGGAGAGGAAAACCCCCTGTGGAGGAAACCTCTAGGGAACCATGGCTGGAGGACTTGCCCATCCCTCGGGCTTAGAAGGATAGTGCCAACAAGTAACAGCAAATTGTACTAGAATTTGTACATTGTATCATATTTACAGTGAGAAATAATATACATCCACTATAGATATGATAGCAGTGACATCACATAGTCACACAAGTTACACATTACATCATCAGAAAACAGACAGTAATGGAGAAGGTCAAAGTAGGTGCCCTGTGCGAGCACCATATGGAGAAGTCTAATGCGACATCTCCAGGCCGTACACATAAAGGTGAAGGCAGCTAGTACCGGACATGAGGGAGATCTGGCTGCAACATCTGTCACCCCATTGATCGCTAGGGTTAGTTTGATCTGGCTGGCTAGGCGGTATGGCTGATCTGGCTGGCTAGGCGGTACGGCTGATCTGGGTGGCTAGGCGGTATGGCTGATCTGGCTGGCTAGGCCGTATCCCCTTCCTCCCTTACAGGTTGTGGAGTGATGAAGCTCCAGGTCTCCAGACACATCAAGTACGGCGCTTCATACGGCTGAATGACCTGTGGTTCCGGAATCATCTTCTATATCATAGATGTAAGTGTTTATGACATCAGCACAGTTGCCGTAGTTACCACAGGTGTTTATTACTGGTGTCTCACTGGCTAGAAAGTCTCTCTCAGTGTTCCAAAGAATTAACCCTTGAATGACTGGCATTGTACATTTGTCCAGAATCCTGTAACATAATCTTGTCACTGTGCAGGACCGTTATCAATATTATACTTTAAAATTACCCTAAACAAAGTCTAATTAGTGAGCGCATCTACAGATTTGATGGGTAACAAGCACAATAATCCCCTTAAGCCCTACTAAATGCATAAATGTCCAATATGAGTACAGAGCAGTCCATACAGAATGGGTGATATAGAGGGCAATACAGTTAGATAAAGAAGTAGAAAGCCAAACCAAGTAAATGTCTCCTGAGATCTCGGCTACTGAGGTCTCAATTGCGCATCTGCTGCCTCAGGCGGCCATTTGTGTAACACAAGCGATCGGAAGATCACAGCTTCTAGTCTGCTAAGGAGACTATTGAAGCATGTAAAAAGTAAAAAAAAAATATTTAAAAGTTCAAATCACCCCCCTTTTACCCCATTCAAAATAAAACAATCAAAAATCCACGTTTGGTATCGCCGCATTTAGAATCGCCCGATCTATCAATATATAAAAAGAATGACTTCGATCAGTAAACTGTATAACGAGAAAAAAAACAAAACTCCAGAATTAAGTTGTTTTGGTCGCCGCAACATTGCATTAAAATGTAATAACAGGCGATCATAACATCATATCTACACCAAAACGCTATCAATAAAAATGTCAGCTCAGTGCGCAAAAAATAACCCCTGACCCGGCTCTAGATCACGAAAAATGGAGACGCTACGGGTCTCGGAAAAATGATTATTTTTTTTTACAAGCTTTGAATTTTGATTTCACCCCTTAAATAAAATAGAAGCTCCACATGTTTGGTAACTACGAACTCGTAATGACCTGGAGAATCATAATGGCCGGTCAGTGTTAGCATTTACTGAACATGGTCAAAAAAAACCTTTTGTGGAATTGCACTTTTTTTGCCATTTCACTGCACTTGGATATTTTTCCCATTTTCCAGTGCACAATATGGTAAAATCAATGGTGGTGTTCAAAAGAATAACTCATCCCACAATAAAACAAGCCCTCACATGGCCATATTGACGGGAAAATAGAAAAGTTATGGCTCTGGGAAGAAGGGGAGCAAAAAATGAAAGCACAAAAACGGAAAAACCTGAGGTGATAAAGGGGTTAACTGGAATTTTCTGCCACGGACTCATTGGCAAATCTGAAATAGATATTTCTCGCTCCCTTATCAGTGGGGAAACATATATCTTTGGCCTCATTCAGACGTCTGTTTTTCATGTTTGTGTCCTCTCCATATTTGTTACGGATAGATCACATACACAATATAATCTGTGGAGTCGTCCACAGGTCATTTTTTTGTTGAAAACCGCGTAGTGTCCGTTTTTTATCCTAGTGGTTGATGAAAATTCTCCAGTCAGATCTATGGGTCCATGACATCGCTGACAGCTGGCATTGCCATCCATGTGCTGTCTGTGATAACACTGTTACCAGAGGAGAAGCTTCTCAATTTATGGATTTATTTTGCATACAAGAAAAGCTGATGAAACGCTGAAGATAAAAACTGACCACTTTCAGACATTTTTTGCATATACGATAAGTCACTGACATCTGATTAAGGCCTAAGGCCCCGTTCACATGTCAGGTTTTAATCAGTGTTTTTTTTCTCATTTTCATCTGATTTTGGTCAGTGTGGCAGTTTCTCTCCTCAGTGGGGCATATTTTTTTATATGTAAAGTAAAAAGCTAAAGGTTTCCTAGCCTCGCTTGCCCGGCCTATAGACCCTGGAAAACAAGCAGTACAGGCAACATGGTTGGTTCTGGCCATTTTTCTGACAGACTCATTGACTTCAATAGATGATCTTTATCTACAAATCGGATGGAAATCGGACCGGTCTCAGTTCTGATTTACAGATCAATCGTCCACAATAAATAGAGCTGTAAACCTGTCCCCGGTCTATAACGGAGCATATTCTACCTGTTAGAGAAATAACCAGACGTGAAAAGAGCCGTGTGCTATTCTTACAGGGAAGGGGCCACCATTTTATGTTTTGTATTATTAATTATGTAATCAATTATTTTTAATACAAAATTAAATGTACCACTTTATTAGTTATTTATGTTGACATTGGCCACTAGGCGCTGCCATTTTTATTTGGGGGGTGTAAGAAGCGCTCTTACACACCTCATTTACGGCAGCCCTGGCCATAAGAGACAGTAGTCTGTCACCGACCCTATCTCTAACATTAGAGGCCGCTCCTCCTGCCTCTAGCTGTGACCTGGGCACGCCCCCTTGGCTGTTCAGGTCGCAGCCGTGGGAGAAGATTGCAGCCATCTTTGTGGAGCCTGCAGTGTAAGCTGTACATTCCCCCTGTTGTCGCACGCACTGCTCAGTCAGAGCGTGCCATGACAGGAGCTGCCGGGGAGGAAATGCCTGGGAGTGGAGGCCCCGAGTGAGTATCTGCGGCGGCGCCGTGCGGTGATCTCAGCTTCTCTGCTGTTATCACTGCCGACATCTTCAGGCAACACAGACACAGCGCTGCGTGGGAACGTGGAAGGTGAGTAGAAGCGTTTATTGTTTTGCTTTTTTTTCCTTTGCATTTAATATATGGGAGCATAAACCCACCAGGATGGAGGAGGAGTCATAAACTCACCAGGATGGAGGGGGCATATACCCACCAGGATGGAGGAAGGGCATATACCCACCAGGATGGATGGAGGGGGGGCATATACCCACCAGTATGGAGGGGGGTATATACCCACCAGGATGGAGGTGGAGTCATAAACCCACCAGGATGGAGGCGGAGGCATATACCCACCAGGATAGAGGGGGCATATACCCACCAGGATGGAGGATGGGTGTATACCAACCAGGATGGATGGGGGGGGCATAAGCCCACCAGTATGGAGGGGGGCATATACCCACCAGGATGGAGGAGGAGGCATATACCCACCAGGATGGAGGGGACATATACCCACCAGGATGGAGGAAGGGCATATACCCACCAGGATGGATGGGGGGGGCATATACCCACTAGTATGGGGGGGCATATACCCACCAGGATGGAGGGAGGGGGGGCATATACCCACCATGATGGATGTAGGGGGACCATATACAAGCCAGTATGGAGGGGGGGCATATACCCACCAGGATGGATGGAGGGAGGCATATACCCACCAGTATGGAGTGGGGGATATACCCACCAGGATGGATGGATGGAGGGGGGCATATACTGACCGGGATGGATGGAAGGGCATATACACCTAACCAGGATGGATGGAGGTACATATACACCTACTCAGGATGGATGGATGGAGGGGCATATACACTTACCCAGGATGGATGGATGGAGGGGCATATACACCTACCCAGACTGGATGGATGGAGAGGCATATACACCTAACCAGGATGGATTGAGGGGCATATACACATACCCAGGATGGATGGATGGAGGGGCATTTACACCTACGAAGGATGGATGGATGGAGGGGCATTTACACCTACCCAGGATGGATGGGCATTTACACCTACCCAGGATGGATGGAGGGATGGAGGGGCATTTACACCTACCCAGGATGGATGGATGGAGGGGCATATACACCTACCCAGGAAAGATGGAGGGGCAGATAATCCTACCCAGGATGGATGGAGGGGCATATACACCTATCCAGGATGGATGGAGGGGCATATACACCTACCCAGGATAGATGGATGGAGGAGGGGCATGTACACCTACCCAGGATGGATGGATGGAGGGGCGTATACACCTACCCAGGATGGATGGATGGAGGGGCATATACACCTACCCAGGATGGATGGATGGAGGGGCATTTACACCTACCCAGGATGGATGGATGGAGGGGCATTTACACCTACCCAGGATGGATGGATGGATGGAGGGCATTTACACCTACCATGGATGGATGGATGAATGGAGGGGCATTTACACCTACCCAGGATGGATGGATGGAGGGGCATTTACACCTACCCAGGAGGGATGGATGGATGGAGGGGCATTTACACCTACCCAGGATGGATGGATGGATGGAGGCGCATTTACTCCTACCCAGGAGGGATGGATGGATGGAGGAGCATTTACACCTACCCAGGATGGATGGATGGATGGAGGGGCATTTACACCTACCCTGGATGGATGGATGGATGGATGGATGGAGTGGCATATACACCTACCCAGGATGGATGGATGGATGGAGGGGCATTTACACCTACCCAGGATGGATGGATGGAGGGGCATTTACACCTACCCAGGATGGATGGATGGATGGAGGGACATTTACACCTACCCAGGATGGATGGATGGAGGGGCATTTACACCTACCCAGGATGGATGGATGGATGGATGGAGGGGCATTTACACCTACCCAGGATGGATGGATGGATGGAGGGGCATTTACACCTACCCAGGAGGGATGGATGGATGGAGAGGCATTTACACCTACCCAGGATGGATGGATGGATGGATAGAGGGGCATTTACTCCTACCCAGGATGGATGGATGGATGAAGGGGCATATGCATTTACCCAGGATGGATGGATGGAGGGGCATATGTGGCACCCCAGGGGTCTGGTTCCCACAGTAATGTAATGTTATGTCTGAGAGCAGGTGGGAGGTCCTTTGGTCAGGGATCCTGTGCATGCCACACCTCCTGCCCAGTCTTGGGAGGGGAAGAACTTCCCCTATATAAACCCGGGGCTGAAGCAGGGTTAGTCAGTCAAGGAGAGTAGAGACAAGAAGCAGCATAGGAAGAAACAGCAGAAGCTCAGTGGGAGCAATATTACTAAGAGTCAGGGGCTGGCAGCTGCAGAGCTCGCCCTGACTGAGAAGATTTCTTACCGGACCCGGCGTCCGAGGCTGTGGGGACTAACTCTTACCCAGCAGCTGAAGCCGACCGCCAGGGGATTTCAGGTCCCCAGGCCCAGAAACCCGAAGGCACGGTCACACGCGTGGGACCAGGACCGCCATCGTGGGGCGGAAGCCATTAGAAGGCCCCGAGTCACCGGCCATACGGGTGAGCACCACACGGTACACTCAGGGACGTGGGCTACTTATATCCGCTTCTAGCAAGGTAGCCAGAAGAGTACAGTCAGTTTGGGAGGCCTACAACTCCGCCTGGCCAGGGGAGATCCCATCTGCTCAAGGACTGACCAGGCCCCGTTCGCTAGCAAGTACTCCGGGAGGGTCTATCGTTGTTACCAGTAAAGACCCTGAATTACACCGCACCATCTCTGAGTGGTTCCTGCTACCCCCATCATCCACGTCGGCTGCCCTGAGGCCATACCCCTCCCGTTGGGGGTTATACCATCTACGCTGCACTATCCTACCACCGGCCTCAGCGGTCTGCCCTGCAGCGGCAGCTCCATAGCTGCATTCAACGGGTGGCGTAGTCGTCCTACATCTACTGCTAAAACAGCGCCGCTCAGTTTGACTCCCTGGGCACGGACCGGATCACCGCCACGAGACTACAACCCTCAAGAGATCCGGCTCCGGGTAAGCTCCCGCGTGCGCAACGCAGCGCGACACAGGCCCAGGGGCGCGTCAACTTTGGCGTAGTCGGCAGGATCTCGTGCCCGCAACCACCAGGTACTGCGTGCCTGAAAAAGAGACTTTCCAAACTTACCTGTGGTGAAGATTCCCGCCATCCGGCGCCATATTCAGCCTTCTTCCCGCCATCGGTGAAGTTTCCCGCCATCCGGCGCCATCTTCTGCCTTCTTCCCGCCATCCGTGGAGTTTTCCCGCCATTGGACGCCATCTTGAGGACGCCACGCGGGAAGAAGAGGGGCGTGGACTCCGAAAGCGCGCGAGAACTGAAGCCCCGCCTCACGTCCGGACGTTGCGTAAGGTCCTGGAAGGAGCCCAGCAGACGCCGACGTCACAGGAGCACGACGGAAGGTCCTCAACCCTGACGATCCACTGCGGAGCCGCGGCCTACGGAAGAGGATCATCGCAAGGTAGGCCACGGTCCACTAGGGGGGAGGAAGATGTCGGATACGGAGGAGAGCTTCACCGCTTCAACCCCCGCCAGCGCTACCGCTGCTGCAGTTATGCCCTTCACCATGCCCTATATCCCGGGAGCAGCTTGGCTACCCCAGTACTCAGGGGAGTCACATACCCTGCATGACTTTAGAGAAAAGCTGGATAGCCTCTTCCAGGTGTACCCCCTCACAGAGGAGCAAAAAGTGAGCATCCTGGTGGCCCAACTAACCGGGGCAGCCAAAAGGGAAGTAAAATCCTGGCCACCTGGGAGGAAGACTGTCGCAGGGATACTAACCCGGCTGAAGGACACCTTTGATACCCGCACCTCAGCCGAGATTAAGCTTAGATTCTACGGGTGCAAGCAGCGAGCGCATGAGAGTATAAGGGACTATGCACTAAACCTACAAGAGGCCCTGAGGGCCATTAAGCAGACCGACCCTGATGGAGTGGGAAACGAGGACAGGCTGTTGACCGAACAGTTTATAGAGGGACTGTATTGTAATACCCACCGAACCCAGTTGCGGGCAATGGCCTTACAGGATCCCCATCTGGGCTTTGCACAATTCAAGGACAGAGCCATCCGGGTGCTCCGAGAACCGGCACCGGGTGGCGTTGTGACCCACAAGCGCCCTGCTATCACTTACCACCAGGAGGCGGCGCCCTTGTCGGCAGGGCCTGTGGGAGCTGATGCGCAGGCTTTGGACAATGACCCGGCTCCAGACCTACACCATCAGGTCCAAGAGCTAGCTAAGAGCATTGCTGCGCTAACCCGAACTGTGCAGTCTTTACAGGCTTCCACCCCAGGGAAGATCCAGCTGGCATCCGGACCGGAGGACATCCCGTGGCGTCGACCAAGGAGGACCCCACCGGCCAGAGGAAGACCCAGTGACCGATACAGCGAGGACGGCGACCCATCTGCCGCCGCTGCAATCAACCCGGACATATGGCAAGGTACTGTTCTTTAAACGGGCACAACCTGGGGTAGAGGGCCAACCCCCAGGAAAAAGATCACCAGGCCCATCGAACTGGCGCGACAGATATGTGGGAGGACGTCCAGTCTTGCCTGTTGTACTGGATGGCATTCCCATGAGTGCCCTACTGGACACCGGGTCACAGGTCACCACCATCCCGTACGTGCTCTTTAAGCAGTACTGGAATGACTCGGATATTACCCGCTACCCTGACGACGACTTGAGTATCATCGCCAGCAATGGCCAGCCCGTGCCACAGATCGGATTTAAAGAGGTGACCATCAAAATCGGTAGAGTCGAACTGGCAGCACAGGGACTGATCATTGTAGATATTGACAAACATGAGAGTCACCCAAAAATAACTCTAGGAACTAATGTAATTGAAAATTGTCTTGCAGAGGTGATTTTCCTTTTACAGCAGGTTGCCAAGAACGCCAGCTCCGGCGAGCAGCGGGTGCTCCAGAAAGAGATCCGGGCACTGATGCGACGGCAACAGGTGGAACTCTCCGGCGGTGAGATTGGTAGCGTAAGAATGTGTGACCCTTTTCCTATTGCCATGCCCCCAAAAAGTGAAATGATGATTTGGTGCCGGGCAGCTATTGGTCTGAGAGGTAGAGATTACCAGGCAATGGTAGAACCAGTTTACTCAGACAGTAGGCCCACCATTTTGACAGCACGGGGGGTGGTCAATGTACGCCATGGGAGGGTGCCCGTTCGCATAATCAATATCGGGGAGAGGGAAGTGTACCTGCCCCGGTATGCCACGCTAGCCAAATTATATACCATCAACCAAAACTCTATACAGTCTGTGGAACCCTTGCCTCCATCTCACCCGGAGGAAGGTAACGGCTCTAAGAAAGTAATGGAGGATTGGTGTCAGCAACTACACTTGGGAACTGACTCCACTCCCTCCCACCAGAAACAGGGAGTCTACCGGGTGGTTCAAGAGTATGAGAGAGTGTTTAGTAAACACCCGTTAGACTTCGGGCGAGTCAAGGGGGTAGAACACCGCATCCCCACGGGAGATCATCCTCCCATAAAAGAGAGGTATCGACCCGTACCCCCTGCACATTACCAACACGCCAAGGGGATGCTTAGAGACATGAAGGAGGCTGGGGTAATCCGGGATAGCTGTAGCCCCTGGGCAGCCCCACTAGTTTTAGTCAAAAAGAAAGACAACACTATGAGGATGTGTGTAGATTACCGGAAAATCAACCGTATCACACACAAGGATGCGTACCCTTTACCAAGGATAGAGGAGTCTTTGGCTGCTTTAAGATCTGCTAACTTCTTCTCCACCTTGGATCTCACTAGCGGGTACTGGCAGGTTCCTGTAGCAGAGGCGGACCGGGAGAAGACCGCATTCACCACCCCAATGGGACTTAGTGAGTTTACCTGCATGCCGTTTGGACTTTGTAACGCACCAGGAACCTTCCAACGATTAATGGAGTGCTGTCTGGGACACAAAAACTTCGAGACGGTCCTGTTGTACCTGGACGATGTCATCGTATATTCCAAGACGTATGAGGACCACCTGAAACACCTGGCGGAAGTGTTCGAGGCTCTGGCGAGTTACGGCCTAAAGGTGAAACCCTCCAAGTGTCACCTCCTGAAACCAAAGGTGCAGTACCTGGGACACGTGGTGAGCGCTGACGGAGTGGCTCCCGACCCTGATAAGATCACCGCAATTAAGGAATGGCCAAGCCCCTCCAGCGTAAAAGAAGTGCGGCAGTTCCTCGGGTTGGTAGGCTACTACCGAAGGTTTATTCCCGGTTTCACCAAAAAGGCAGCACCTATGCAGGACCTCCTGATAGGCCAGTCCCGGAAGGCCAAGAACCAGAAGCCGCCCTTCAAATGGGAGGAGCTGGAAGAAGAGTCCTTCCGCCAGCTGAAGATGGCCCTCACGGGGGACGAAATCCTGGCGTACCCGGATTATAGCCAGCCCTTTATCCTCTACACCGACGCCAGTAACATCGGGCTAGGAGCCGTACTGTCCCAGATCCAGCAGGGGAAGGAACGAGTAATCGCCTACGCCAGCCGAAAACTGCGACCCACCGAAAGGAACCCCGAGAATTACAGCTCATTTAAGCTAGAGTTCCTGGCCGTAGTATGGGCAGTCACCGAGCGCTTTAAGCATTACCTCGCTTCTTCCCGGTTCACCGTGTACACGGATAACAACCCGTTGACACACCTGGACACGGCAAGACTCGGTGCCCTGGAGCAGAGGTGGATGGCCCGTCTGTCCAACTACGAGTTCACAATCAAATACCGGGCAGGACGTTCCAATACCAACGCGGACGCCCTGTCCAGGATGCCTAACCTGCCGGACGGAGGAGAAGATCTGCAGGGACTGGAAGAAGTTGAACTCCCTGCGTTCCACCGTCATGGGACTATCCAGTATTCCCACCGGGTAAGGAGTAAGCAGGCTGCTACGTTGAACCCCTTACCCCACTACAACTGGGCGGAAACGCAAGACAGCGACCCTGCCGTCCGACTGGTGAAGGAGATGCTGACTCAGCCGGAGGCTCGCCTTGAACCAGACGCTCCGGAGGAAGCCAAACAACTATGGGCAGAGGAGAGTCGACTGTTCCTTTACAAAGGAAAGTTGTGCCGCAGAATGGTTAACTCCCGGACGCATGAATTACTCTGGCAAGTAGTGGTGCCACGAAGGGACGCAGCCATGGTGATGGAGGCATACCACGACGGAGCTGGGCACTTCGGGTGGAAGAAGCTGGAGTTCCTGCTGCGCGAGCGGTTCCACTGGATAGGCATGAGGGGAACCATTGAGAAGTGGTGCAGAGACTGTGGCCCGTGCAACCTGAGAAGGAAGGACCGTGCCAGCCAGAAGACTCCCCTGCAGTCCATCGTCACCCGGCAACCGTTGGAACTGGTAGCCTTGGATCATGTAAAACTGACCCCAAGCAGAAGTGGCTACGTCTACACGTTAACCATCGTGGATCATTACTCCCGGTTTCTGGTTGTCGTCCCCGTCAAGGACTTAACGGCTCAAACAGCAGCTAGAGCCTTCCAGCAGCACTTTTGCCGTCCACACGGGTACCCGGACCAAGTGCTGACGGACCAGGGACCTGCCTTTGAAGCGGAGGTCTTCCAGGAATTCTGCAACCTGTATGGCTGCCGGAAGATAAGGACGACACCCTACCATCCGCAAACTAATGGACTTTGTGAGAAAATGAACCAGGTGGTAATGGATCTTCTAAAAACGTTGCCCCTGGAAGAACGCAGTCTGTGGCCTGAGAAGTTGCCCGATCTGGTGGACCTATACAACCACATCCCGGTAGGTTCCACCAACTGTACCCCGGCTTACCTAATGAGGGCAAGACCTGGTAAGTTACCTGTTGACCTGGAAATGGGAGTCCTGACACCCGAGGACACTTCACCAGAAACAGACTGGGACACAGAGAGGCAGCAGCAGTACCGGAGAGTACAGGAGAGCGTGGAGCGAAGTCTCTGTCAGGCTAGGGAAAGACAAGAGAAAACTTACAACCAGTATGCTCCCGCTGTTCCCCTGGTACCCGGAGAGCAGGTCTTGAAGAGGAAGAGACGGCTCCACAAGTTGGACGACCAGTGGGAGAAGGACCCGTACACCGTACTGCCCTCAAGCCACGAGAACACGAAGGTTTGTACCATCAGTAAAGACGGAGGGGAAACCACAGCCATTGTATCCCGGGACCACCTGAAGAAGTGTCCCGAACAACTGAGGAACCCTGAAGAGGAACAAGAAGATCATCGACCCGTAGAGGAAAGGGAAGATATGGTTAGTACTGTGCTCGGGGACTTCCCTCGGTCTTGGACTCAAGTCAATGGTGCAGTTGTGGTACCCGTACTCACCTTCCTCCAACCAGCATCCCAAGCACCTACGGAGCAACAGGTAGAGCTGGAAGAACAGCCGGTCCAGGAGGCAGAAGACTCCACACAAGCAGAACAGGAGGATCAACCCTCTGCTTATAGTGAGCCTGCCGTACCCCTAGTGAGACAAAGAGCCGGTAGACAGCTGCCCAGTTTACCCTTGACAGCTCCTACACCCTGTAGTTCAGGGCCAGACAGTCAGCTCCGTAGGTCCACTAGGGCCACTAGAGGCCAGTTACCCGCACGCTGGAGGATTTAAAGTGTATAAATTGTTTTATTTATGTTTATCTGTGTATTGTTGCTTGTGTATAATTTTGTGTTTCCAGTTACTTTTAGGAATCCTTGGTGGATTACCGGGAATCCTTGTACATAGTTGGAGCGTAACCCAGGATGGACTAGAGACTGTTAAGGACTCGGGGTAGGACAGACCCCTACCTGGTTACGTCTCCCTGTTTTGGTGAAATGGACACCTTGCTTCCCTTCAAAGACTGCACCCGGTTACGGACATGCCGTGACCACCTTTATGTGTTTCTTTATTGTATTATTATTGTTTTTACCTTGTTATGTTTTTCTAAAATGTGTTTAGTCCCGGAGTACTAAATTTTACTAGGGGGGAATGTGGCACCCCAGGGGTCTGGTTCCCACAGTAATGTAATGTTATGTCTGAGAGCAGGTGGGAGGTCCTTTGGTCAGGGATCCTGTGCATGCCACACCTCCTGCCCAGTCTTGGGAGGGGAAGAACTTCCCCTATATAAACCCGGGGCTGAAGCAGGGTTAGTCAGTCAAGGAGAGTAGAGACAAGAAGCAGCATAGGAAGAAACAGCAGAAGCTCAGTGGGAGCAATATTACTAAGAGTCAGGGGCTGGCAGCTGCAGAGCTCGCCCTGACTGAGAAGATTTCTTACCGGACCCGGCGTCCGAGGCTGTGGGGACTAACTCTTACCCAGCAGCTGAAGCCGACCGCCAGGGGATTTCAGGTCCCCAGGCCCAGAAACCCGAAGGCACGGTCACACGCGTGGGACCAGGACCGCCATCGTGGGGCGGAAGCCATTAGAAGGCCCCGAGTCACCGGCCATACGGGTGAGCACCACACGGTACACTCAGGGACGTGGGCTACTTATATCCGCTTCTAGCAAGGTAGCCAGAAGAGTACAGTCAGTTTGGGAGGCCTACAACTCCGCCTGGCCAGGGGAGATCCCATCTGCTCAAGGACTGACCAGGCCCCGTTCGCTAGCAAGTACTCCGGGAGGGTCTATCGTTGTTACCAGTAAAGACCCTGAATTACACCGCACCCATCTCTGAGTGGTTCCTGCTACTCCCATCATCCACGTCGGCTGCCCTGAGGCCATACCCCTCCCGTTGGGGGTTATACCATCTACGCTGCACTATCCTACCACCGGCCTCAGCGGTCTGCCCTGCAGCGGCAGCTCCATAGCTGCATTCAACGGGTGGCGTAGTCGTCCTACATCTACTGCTAAAACAGCGCCGCTCAGTTTGACTCCCTGGGCACGGACCGGATCACCGCCACGAGACTACAACCCTCAAGAGATCCGGCTCCGGGTAAGCTCCCGCGTGCGCAACGCAGCGCGACACAGGCCCAGGGGCGCGTCACATATACACCTACCCAGGATGGATGGAGGGGCATCTACACCTGCCCAGGATGGATGGATGGGCATCTACGCCTACTCAGAATGGATGGATCGATGTTGGGGCATATACGCCTAATCAGAATGGATGGATTGATGGAGGGGCATATACATCTACCAAGGATGGATGGATGGGGGGACATATAAACCTACCCAGCATGGATGGATGGAGGGGCATTTACACCTACCCAGGATGGATGGATGGATGGAGGGGCATTTACACCTACCCAGGAGGGATGGATGGATGGAGGGGCATTTACACCTACCCAGGATGGATGGATGGATGGATAGAGGGGCATTTACTCCTACCCAGGATGGATGGATGGATGAAGGGGCATATGCATTTACCCAGGATGGATGGATGGAGGGGCATATACACCTACCCAGGATGGATGGAGGGGCATCTACACCTGCCCAGGATGGATGGATGGGCATCTACGCCTACTCAGAATGGATGGATCGATGGTGGGGCATATACGCCTACTCAGAATGGATGGATTGATGGAGGGGCATATACATCTACCAAGGATGGATGGATGGGGGGATATATAAACCTACCCAGCATGGATGGATGGAGGGGCATCTACACCTAACCAGGATGGATGGATGGAGGGGCATCTACACCTAACCAGGATGGATGGAGGGGCATATACACCTACCAGAATAGACTACCCATGATGGATGGATGGATGGAGGGGCATCTACACCTAACCAGGATGGATTAATGGAGGGGCATCTACACCTAACCAGGATGGATGGAGGGGCATATACACCTACCAGAATAGACTACCCAGGATGGATGGATGGATGGAGGGGCATATACACCTACCCAGAATGGATGTATGGAGAGGCATATACACCTACCCAGGATAGATGGATGGAGGAGGGGCATGTACACCTACCCAGGATGGATGGATGGAGGGGCATATACACCTACCCAGGATGGATGGATGGAGGGGCATATACACCTACCCAGGATGGATGGATGGAGGGGCATTTACACCTACCCAGGATGGATGGATGGAGGGGCATTTACACCTACCCAGGATGGATGGATGGATGGAGGGCATTTACACCTACCATGGATGGATGGATGAATGGAGGGGCATTTACACCTACCCAGGATGGATGGATGGAGGGGCATTTACACCTACCCAGGAGGGATGGATGGATGGAGGGGCATTTACACCTACCCAGGATGGATGGATGGATGGAGGCGCATTTACTCCTACCCAGGAGGGATGGATGGATGGAGGAGCATTTACACCTACCCAGGATGGATGGATGGATGGAGGGGCATTTACACCTACCCTGGATGGATGGATGGATGGATGGAGGGGCATATACACCTACCCAGGATGGATGAATGGATGGAGGGGCATTCACACCTACCCTGTATGGATGGATGGAGGGGCATTTACACCTACCCAGGATGGATGGATGGAGGGGCATTTACACCTACCCAGGATGGATGGGTGGAGGGGCATTTACACCTACCATGGATGGATGGATGGATTTAGAGGCATGTACACCTACCCAGGATGGATGGATGGATGGAGGGGCATTTACACCTACCCAGGATGGATGGATGGAGGGGCATTTACACCTACCCAGGATGGATGGATGGATGGAGGGACATTTACACCTACCCAGGATGGATGGATGGAGGGGCATTTACACCTACCCAGGATGGATGGATGGATGGATGGAGGGGCATTTACACCTACCCAGGATGGATGGATGGATGGAGGGGCATTTACACCTACCCAGGAGGGATGGATGGATGGAGGGGCATTTACACCTACCCAGGATGGATGGATGGATGAATAGAGGGGCATTTACTCCTACCCAGGATGGATGGATGGATGAAGGGGCATATGCATTTACCCAGGATGGATGGATGGAGGGGCATATACACCTACCCAGGATGGATGGAGGGGCATCTACACCTGCCCAAGATGGATGGATGGGCATCTACGCCTACTCAGAATGGATGGATCGATGTTGGGGCATATACGCCTACTCAGAATGGATGGATTGATGGAGGGGCATATACATCTACCAAGGATGGATGGATGGGGGGACATATAAACCTACCCAGCATGGATGGATGGAGGGGCATTTACACCTACCCAGGATGGATGGATGGATGGAGGGGCATTTACACCTACCCAGGAGGGATGGATGGATGGAGGGGCATTTACACCTACCCAGGATGGATGGATGGATGGATAGAGGGGCATTTACTCCTACCCAGGATGGATGGATGGATGAAGGGGCATATGCATTTACCCAGGATGGATGGATGGAGGGGCATATACACCTACCCAGGATGGATGGAGGGGCATCTACACCTGCCCAGGATGGATGGATGGGCATCTACGCCTACTCAGAATGGATGGATCGATGGTGGGGCATATACGCCTACTCAGAATGGATGGATTGATGGAGGGGCATATACATCTACCAAGGATGGATGGATGGGGGGATATATAAACCTACCCAGCATGGATGGATGGAGGGGCATCTACACCTAACCAGGATGGATGGATGGAGGGGCATCTACACCTAACCAGGATGGATGGAGGGGCATATACACCTACCAGAATAGACTACCCATGATGGATGGATGGATGGAGGGGCATCTACACCTAACCAGGATGGATTAATGGAGGGGCATCTACACCTAACCAGGATGGATGGAGGGGCATATACATCTACCAGAATAGACTACCCAGGATGGATGGGTGGATGGAGGGGCATCTACGCCTACCCAGAATGGATGAAGGGGCATATACACCTACCCAGGATGGATGGATGGCTGGATGGGTATATACAGCTACCCAGGATGGATGGATGGAGGGGCCGATACACCTACCTAGGATGGATGGAGGGGCATATACACCTACCTAGGATGGATGGAGGGGCATGTACACCTACCCAGGATGGATGGAGGGGCATATACACCTACCCAGGATGGATGGAGGGGAATATACAACTACGCAGGATGGATGGAGGGGCACATACACCTACCCAGGATGGATGGAGGGGCACATACACCTACCCAGGATGGATGGAGGGGCACATACACCTACCCAGGATGGATGGAGGGGCACATACAACTACCCAGGATAGATGGAGGGGCATATACACCTACCCAGAATGGTTGGATGGAGGGAGGGGCATATACAACTATCCAGAATGGAAGGATGGATGGAGGGGTATCTACACCTACCAAGGATGGATGGATGGATGGGCATCTACACCTACCCAGGATGGATTGATGGATGGGCATCTACACCTACCCTGGATGGATGGAAGGAGGGGCACGTACACCTACCCAGGATGGATGGATGGAGGGGCACGTACACCTACCCAGGATAAACGGATGGAGGGGCACGTACACCTACCCAGGATGGATGGATGGAGGGGGATATACACCTACCCAGGATGGATGGATGGAGGGGGATATACACCTACCCAGGATGGATGGATGGAAGAGTATATACACCTACGCAGGATGGATGGATGGAGGGGCATATACACCTACTCAGAATGGATGGATGGAGGGTCATATACACCTACCCAGGATGGATGGATGGAGGGGAATATACACCTACCCAGGATCGATGGAGGGGAAAATACACCTACCCAGGATGGATGGATGGAGGGGAATATACACCTACCCAGGATGGATGGATGGATGGAGGGGCATCTACACCTACCCAGGGTGGATGGATGGATGGATGCATTTTCACCTAACCAGGATGGATGGAGGGGCATATGCACCTACCAGAATAGACTACCCTGGATGGATGGATGGATGGAGGGGCATCTACGTCTACCCAGTATGGATGGATGAAGGGGCATATATACACCTACCCAGGATGGATGGATGGGCATATACAGCTATCCAGGATGGATGGATGAAGGGGCATATACAGCTACCCAGGATGGATGGAGGGGCATATACAGCTACCCAGGATGGATGGATGAAGGGGCATATACACCTGCCTAGGATGGATGGAGGAGCATATACACCTACCCAGGATGGATGGATGGAGGGGGATATACACCTACCCAGGATGGATGGATGGAGGGGGATATACACCTACCCAGGATGGATGGATGGAAGGGTATATACACCTACCCAGGATGGATGGATGGAGGGGCATATACACCTGCCCAGGATGGATGGAGGGGTAAATACTGCTACCCAGGATGGATGGATGGATGGAGGGGCATATACACCTACCCATAATGGATGGAAGGATGGATGGAGGGGTATCCACATCCATCATGGATGGATGGAGGGGCATTTACACCTACCAAGGATGGATTGATGGATGGAGGGGCATCTACACCTACCCAGAATGGATGAATGGAGGGGCATCTACACCTACCTAGAATGGATGGATGGAGAGGCATATACACCTACCCAGGATGGATGGATGGAGGGGCATATACACCTACCCAGGATGGATGGATGGAGGGGCATTTACAACTACCCAGGATGGATGGATGGAGGCGCATATACACCTACTCAGGATGGAAGGATGGAGAGGCTTATACACCTACTCAGGATGGATGGATGGAGGGGCATATACACCTACTCAGGATGGATGGATGGAGGGGCATTTACAGCTACCCAGGATGGATGGAGGGGCATATACACCTACCCTGGATGGATGGGGGGGGCGTATACACCTACCCAGGATGGATGTAGGGGAATAAACACATATCCAGGATGGATGGATGGATGGAGGGGCATATACACCTACCCAGGATGGATGGATGGAGGGGCATATACACCTACCCAGGATGGATGGATGGAGGGGCATATACACCTACCCAGGATGGATGGATGGATGGAGGGGCATATACACCTACCCAATGTGGATGGATGGAGGGGCATATACACCTACCCAGGATGGATGGATGGAGGGGGATATACACCTACCCAGGATGGATGGATGGAAGAGTATATACACCTACGCAGGATGGATGGATGGAGGGGCATATACACCTACTCAGAATGGATGGATGGAGGGGAATATACACCTACCCAGGATCGATGGAGGGGAATATACAACTACCCAGGATGGATGGATGGAGGGGAATATACACCTACCCAGGATGGATGGATGGAGGGGCATCTACACCTACCCAGGGTGGATGGATGGATGGAGGGGCATCTATACCTTACCAGGATGGATGGATGGAGGGGCATTTTCACCTGACCAGGATGGATGGAGGGGCATATACACCTACCAGAATAGACTACCCTGGATGGATGGATGGATGGATGGAGGGGCATATATACACCTACCCAGGATGGATGGATGGGCATATACAACTAACCAGGATGGATGGATGAAGGGGCATATACAGCTACCCAGGATGGATGGAGGGGCATATACAGTTACCCAGGATGGATGGATGAAGGGGCATATACACCTGCCTAGGATGGATGAAGGGGCATTTACACCTACCCAGTATGGATGGAGGAGCATATACACCTACCCAGGATGGATGGATGGAGGGGGATATACACCTACCCAGGATGGATGGATGGAGGGGGATATACACCTACCCAGGATGGATGGATGGAAGGGTATATACACCTACCCAGGATGAATGGATGGAAGGGTATATACAGCTACCCAGGATGGATGGATGGAGGGGCATATACACCTGCCCAGGATGGATGGAGGGGTAAATACTGCTACCCAGGATGGATGGATGGATGGAGGGGCATATACACCTACCCATAATGGATGGAAGGATGGATGGAGGGGTATCCACATCCATCATGGATGGATGGAGGGGCATTTACACCTACCAAGGATGGATTGATGGATGGAGGGGCATCTACACCTACCCAGAATGGATGAATGGAGGGGCATCTACACCTACCTAGAATGGATGGATGGAGAGGCATATACACCTACCCAGGATGGATGGATGGAGGGGCATATACACCTACCCAGGATGGATGGATGGAGGGGCATTTACAACTACCCAGGATGGATGGATGGAGGCGCATATACACCTACTCAGGATGGAAGGATGGAGAGGCTTATACACCTACTCAGGATGGATGGATGGAGGGGCATATACACCTACTCAGGATGGATGGATGGAGGGGCATTTACAGCTACCCAGGATGGATGGAGGGGCATATACACCTACCCTGGATGGATGGGGGGGGCGTATACACCTACCCAGGATGGATGTAGGGGAATAAACACCTATCCAGGATGGATGGATGGATGGAGGGGCATATACACCTACCCAGGATGGATGGATGGAGGGGCATATACACCTACCCAGGATGGATGGATGGAGGGGCATATACACCTACCCAGGATGGATGGATGGATGGAGGGGCATATACACCTACCCAATGTGGATGGATGGAGGGGCATATACACCTACCCAGGATGGATGGATGGAGGGGGATATACACCTACCCAGGATGGATGGATGGAAGAGTGTATACACCTACGCAGGATGGATGGATTGAGGGGCATATACACCTACTCAGAATGGATGGATGGAGGGGAATATACACCTACCCAGGATCGATGGAGGGGAATATACAACTACCCAGGATGGATGGATGGAGGGGAATATACACCTACCCAGGATGGATGGATGGATGGAGGGGCATCTACACCTACCCAGGGTGGATGGATGGATGGAGCGGCATCTATACCTTACCAGGATGGATGGATGGAGGGGCATTTTCACCTGACCAGGATGGATGGAGGGGCATATACACCTACCAGAATAGACTACCCTGGATGGATGGATGGATGGAGGGGCATATATACACCTACCCAGGATGGATGGATGGGCATATACAACTAACCAGGATGGATGGATGAAGGGGCATATACAGCTACCCAGGATGGATGGAGGGGCATATACAGTTACCCAGGATGGATGAATGAAGGGGCATATACACCTGCCTAGGATGGATGAAGGGGCATTTACACCTACCCAGGATGGATGGAGGAGCATATACACCTACCCAGGATGGATGGATGGAGGGGGATATACACCTACCCAGGATGGATGGATGGAAGAGTATATACACCTACGCAGGATGGATGGATGGAGGGGCATATACACCTACTCAGAATGGATGGATGGAGGGGAATATACACCTACCCAGGATCGATGGAGGGGAATATACAACTACCCAGGATGGATGGATGGAGGGGAATATACACCTACCCAGGATGGATGGATGGAGGGGCATCTACACCTACCCAGGGTGGATGGATGGATGGAGGGGCATCTATACCTTACCAGGATGGATGGATGGAGGGGCATTTTCACCTGACCAGGATGGATGGAGGGGCATATACACCTACCAGAATAGACTACCCTGGATGGATGGATGGATGGATGGAGGGGCATATATACACCTACCCAGGATGGATGGATGGGCATATACAACTAACCAGGATGGATGGATGAAGGGGCATATACAGCTACCCAGGATGGATGGAGGGGCATATACAGTTACCCAGGATGGATGGATGAAGGGGCATATACACCTGCCTAGGATGGATGAAGGGGCATTTACACCTACCCAGTATGGATGGAGGAGCATATACACCTACCCAGGATGGATGGATGGAGGGGGATATACACCTACCCAGGATGGATGGATGGAGGGGGATATACACCTACCCAGGATGGATGGATGGAAGGGTATATACACCTACCCAGGATGAATGGATGGAAGGGTATATACAGCTACCCAGGATGGATGGATGGAGGGGCATATACACCTGCCCAGGATGGATGGAGGGGTAAATACTGCTACCCAGGATGGATGGATGGATGGAGGGGCATATACACCTACCCATAATGGATGGAAGGATGGATGGAGGGGTATCCACATCCATCATGGATGGATGGAGGGGCATTTACACCTACCAAGGATGGATTGATGGATGGAGGGGCATCTACACCTACCCAGAATGGATGAATGGAGGGGCATCTACACCTACCTAGAATGGATGGATGGAGAGGCATATACACCTACCCAGGATGGATGGATGGAGGGGCATATACACCTACCCAGGATGGATGGATGGAGGGGCATTTACAACTACCCAGGATGGATGGATGGAGGCGCATATACACCTACTCAGGATGGAAGGATGGAGAGGCTTATACACCTACTCAGGATGGATGGATGGAGGGGCATATACACCTACTCAGGATGGATGGATGGAGGGGCATTTACAGCTACCCAGGATGGATGGAGGGGCATATACACCTACCCTGGATGGATGGGGGGGGCGTATACACCTACCCAGGATGGATGTAGGGGAATAAACACCTATCCAGGATGGATGGATGGATGGAGGGGCATATACACCTACCCAGGATGGATGGATGGAGGGGCATATACACCTACCCAGGATGGATGGATGGAGGGGCATATACACCTACCCAGGATGGATGGATGGATGGAGGGGCATATACACCTACCCAATGTGGATGGATGGAGGGGCATATACACCTACCCAGGATGGATGGATGGAGGGGGATATACACCTACCCAGGATGGATGGATGGAAGAGTGTATACACCTACGCAGGATGGATGGATTGAGGGGCATATACACCTACTCAGAATGGATGGATGGAGGGGAATATACACCTACCCAGGATCGATGGAGGGGAATATACAACTACCCAGGATGGATGGATGGAGGGGAATATACACCTACCCAGGATGGATGGATGGATGGAGGGGCATCTACACCTACCCAGGGTGGATGGATGGATGGAGCGGCATCTATACCTTACCAGGATGGATGGATGGAGGGGCATTTTCACCTGACCAGGATGGATGGAGGGGCATATACACCTACCAGAATAGACTACCCTGGATGGATGGATGGATGGAGGGGCATATATACACCTACCCAGGATGGATGGATGGGCATATACAACTAACCAGGATGGATGGATGAAGGGGCATATACAGCTACCCAGGATGGATGGAGGGGCATATACAGTTACCCAGGATGGATGAATGAAGGGGCATATACACCTGCCTAGGATGGATGAAGGGGCATTTACACCTACCCAGGATGGATGGAGGAGCATATACACCTACCCAGGATGGATGGATGGAGGGGGATATACACCTACCCAGGATGGATGGATGGAGGGGGATATACACCTACCCAGGATGGATGGATGGAAGGGTATATACACCTACCCAGGATGAATGGATGGAAGGGTATATACAGCTACCCAGGATGGATGGATGGAGGGGCATATACACCTGCCCAGGATTGATGGAGGGGCAAATACTGCTACCCAGGATGGATGGATGGATGGAGGGGCATATACACCTACCCATAATGGATGGAAGGAAGGATGGAGGGGTATCCACATCCATCATGGATGGATGGAGGGGCATTTACACCTACCAAGGATGGATTGATGGATGGAGGGGCATCTACACCTACCCAGAATGGATGAATGGAGGGGCATCTACACCTACCTAGAATGGATGGATGGAGAGGCATATACACCTACCCAGGATGGATGGATGGAGGGGCATATACACCTACCCAGGATGGATGGATGGAGGGGCATTTACACCTACCCAGGATGGATGGATGGAGGGGCATATACACCTACTCAGGATGGAAGGATGGAGAGGCTTATACACCTACTCAGGATGGATGGATGGAGGGGCATATACACCTACTCAGGATGGATGGATGGAGGGGCATTTACAGCTACCCAGGATGGATGGAGGGGCATATACACCTACCCTGGATGGATGGGGGGGGGCGTATACACCTACCCAGGATGGATGTAGGGGAATAAACACCTATCCAGGATGGATGGATGGAGGGGCATATACACCTACCCAGGATGGATGGATGGAGGGGCATATACACCTACCCAGGATGGATGGATGGAGGGGCATATACACCTACCCAGGATGGATGGAAGGAGGGGCATATACACCTACCCAGGTTGGATGAATGGAGGGGCATATTCTCCTACCAAGGATGGATGGAGAGGCATATACTTCTACCCTGCATGGATGCATGGAGGGGCATATACTCCTACCCAGCATAGATGTATGGAGGGTCATCTACACCTAACCAGGATGGATGGAGGGGCATAAACACATACTAGAATAAACTACCCAGGATGGATGGAGGGTCATCTACGCCTACCCAGAAAGGATGGATGGAGGGGCATATACACCTACCCAGGATGGATGGAGGGGCATATACACCTACCCAGGATGGATGGAGGGGCCGATACACCTACCCAGGATGGATTGATGGATGGAGGGGCATCTACAACTACCCAGAATTGATGGATGGAGAGGCATCTACACCTACCCAGGATGGATGGATGGAGAGGCATATACACCTACCCAGGATGGATGGATGGAGGGGCATATACACCTACCCAGGATGGATGGATGGAGGGGCATATACACCTACCCAGGATGGATGGATGGATGGATAGAGGGGAATATACACCTACCGAGGATGGATGGATGGATGAATGGAAAAGAATATACATCTATCCAGGATGCATGGCTGGAGGGGCATTTACACCTAGCTAGGATGCATGGATGGATGGATGGAGGTGCATATACACCCACCCAAGATGGAGACCATATTCCATATACCAGGATGGGGCATATACAAGGATGAGGGGCATATTCTGTAGGGCATATATTGGGTCATTACGCTGTAATGCAATATATAGGGCCATTGCGCTGTGGCTCACCATATGGTGTCATTACGCTTTGGCTCTTTTGATACCTGTGATACGTCTGACCTCATAGTATGTCCCCCCCTTTTTACTCTTTTGAAGGAGGCTGTTTTACACTTGAAGCATATATGTGTTACAATCCATAACTAAATCGTGTATATTTTTTATTTTTCCTCTTTAGTGGTTAACTCTGGAATGAAGCACCGCTTTGTATTCATTTATATGAGATATTTTCATGTGCTGAGTGTCGGCTTATTTGTTACCCCCCCTCTTTTTCTCAGATATGATTGTAATTTGATTTATCATGAGACGATGGATTTTAGTTTTTTATACAGTTCTTCCCATTTTTGTATTGTTTTAGATAAACCTTGATAAAGGCTGAGGCCGAAGTGTTGGTCATACATCTGTCTCATGAACAATTTATTGTCTGAATAAATACCTTGATTTGCATCAATATCCATTGTGCTTAAAGGTTTTCTTTACTTTTTTATATAGTGTATGTAAACTTCTGGTTTCAACTGTGTGTATATATATATATATATTAAATATATATATATAAAATAAGTATTTTTGCATGTGAGTTTTCTTATAATGTTTTTAAATAGAAGACCGTATTGCGATATCATTGAGATACAAATGTTTCTGTTGCGATCCTCAGCTCTATCTGAGAACACAATCTGCATGGGACTGGGCCGAGTGGGGGGCATCTGGCCAACATATAGCGGCGGGCACTCTGCAGCAACTCAGCACTGTTGACTTTGGAGGTCCTCTTCATTCCCTGGTGATCAGCGGCTGCATGCATCCCCTAGAACTGGATATGCTAAGACTGTTTGCTGTGGAGCCCTCTAGTTTCGATCAGATAAATGTGGAGGACAGCTCAACATATCTGTCATCATAGAGAATCTGTGCCGAATCCGCACCCCTCACTGCTGAGCAGCTACCCTGTCTAAGTGGCAGCACACAGTGCTTTGTGTGTGTCCCATTGTGTTACTAGTGATATAGCAGTATACTAGGGATGCACCAACTCCACATTTTTATTAATATTACTCCAGATATGAACGAAACCCTCCAAGATGCAGGCTTTATTATACTACAGAATTTTGGTGCATCCATAATATATGCTCAAGCACTTTAATAGAAACCTGTTCCACCATGTCCATCCTTCACTGCGCTACTGGTATTTATTTGGAAACACAGGGCTATTCCAGGAAAACGTGTTTTATGCTTAATAAAAATAAACTGATCACATTTTCAAAGAATTTCCATTGGTGCTTATCTCCTTTTTGTATTTTACCTGTCTGGTTAATTCACACCTTTCATGTTTTTTCTACAACAAGTTAATGGGGTGGTCTCAGTTTCTTAAAGGGAGTCTGTCACCCCCAATACTCAAATCATTTATGGATTTGTATAGGAATCTTGGCCCCTATAAAAAAAATTCTACTTTAGGTACAGATTATATTTTTATGCAAACAAACCATTTACACCCCTCCCTTACTTTCCATCCTCTGCCCTGCCCCTTACGATGATTGACAGCACTGCCTATATTGAATCCTCAGCCCTGCACACACTGACACTGCAGGAGCTGAAAACTCAGTGTCCGAGCTTGCGGGCATCCTCTGATCCCCTTGTCCAGTCTACAGTTGTCTCTTTCAGTGGGCAGAAAAAAAGCTTTTGCTTAAAAATTGTAAGGCTTGATTTGAGTTTGCCAAAAGACATGTTGGAGACTCCCAAAATATATGGAGGAATGTGCTGTGGTCAGATGAGACCAAAATTGAAGTTTTTGGCCACCAAGGTAAATGCTATGTCTGGCACCAAACCAACAGCTCATCACCCCAAGAACACCATCCCCACAGTGAAACATGGTGGTTGCAGTATCATGCTGTGGGTATGTTTTTCTGCAGCAGCCACCTCCATTATCTGAATGCAAGGAAGATTGTGAACTTGTGCTACTTGTGCAGTAACACTTTTTCATTTCTGCTCCATTCTGTCTTCAAGCACAGGGTTAACAAAGCTCTGACTCCATATCCTTCTTCATGGCTTGATCATAGATGCTGGATCCTGATTCCCAAGAAAATCCCACCAACCCAAGATTGTGAAAGAAATGCACAAAACACTTTTAGTGAATGTTAAGTAGACCAAATTTTATTACAAATCATATTATTTCATTCAGTGTCTGAAATTTAGAATAAGCCAATTGCTATGAAAAAGACACTGAAAATGGCAAACCTCCGACTCACGAAGAATCATCCGTCAGCACTCAGGAGAGGAAAACCCCCTGTGGAGGAAACCTCTAGGGAACCATGGCTGGAGGACTTGCCCATCCCTTGGGCTTAGAAGGATAGTGCCAACAAGTAACAGCAAATTGTACTAGAATTTGTACATTGTATCATATTTACAGTGAGACATAATATACATCCACTATAGATATGATAGCAGTGACATCACATAGTCACACAAGTTACACATTACATCATCAGAAAACAGACAGTAATGGAGAAGGTCAAAGTAGGTGCCCTGTGCGAGCACCATATGGAGAAGTCTAATGCGACATCTCCAGGCCGTACACATAAAGGTGAAGGCAACTAGTACCGGACGTGAGGGAGATCTGGCTGCAACATCTGTCACCCCATTGATCGCTAGGGTTAGTTTGATCTGGCTGGCTAGGAGATATGGCTGATCTGGCTGGCTAGGCGGTATGGCTGATCTGGCTGGCTAGGCGGTATGGCTGGTCTGGCTGGCTAGGCGGTATGGTTGATCTGGCTGGCTAGGCCGTATCCCCTTCCTCCCTTACAGGTTGTGGAGTGATGAAGCTCCAGGTCTCCAGACACATCAAGTACGGTGCTTCATACGGCTGAATGACCTGTGGTTCCGGAATCATCTTTTATATCATAGATGTATGTGTTTATGACATCAGCACAGTTGCCGTAGTTACCACAGGTTCATTACTGGTGTTTCACTGGCTAGAAAGTCTCTCTCAGTGTTCCAAAGAATTAACCCTTGAATGACTGGCATTGTACATTTGTCCAGAATCCTGTAACATAATCTTGTCACTGTGCAGGACCGTTATCAATATTATACTTTAAAATTGCCCTAAACAAAGTCTAATTAGTGAGCGCATCTACAGATTTGATGGGTAACAAGCACAATAATCCCCTTAAGCCCTACTAAATGCATAAATGTCCAATATGAGTACAGAGCAGTCCATACAGAATGGATGATATAGAGGGCAATACAGTTAGATAAAGAAGAAGAAAGCCAAACCAAGTAAATGTCTCCTGAGATCTCGACTACTAAGGTCTCAATTGCGCATCTGCTGCCTCAGGCGGCCATTTGTGTAACACAAGCGATCGGAAGATCACAGCTTCTAGTCTGCTAAGGAGACTATTGAAGCATGTAAAAAGTAAAAAAAAATATTTAAAAGTTCAAATCACCCCCCTTTTGCCCCATTCAAAATAAAACAATCAAAAATACACGTTTGGTATCGCCGCATTTAGAATCGCCCGATCTTTCAATATATAAAAAGAATGACTTCCATCAGTAAACTGTATAACGAGAAAAAAAACAAAACTCCAAAATTAAGTTGTTTTGGTCGCCGCAACATTGCATTAAAATGTAATAACAGGCGATCATAAAATCATATCTACACCAAAATGGTATCAATAAAAATGTCAGCTCAGTGCGCAAAAAATAACCCCTGACCCGGCTCTAGATCACGAAAAATGGAGACGCTACGGGTCTCGGAAAAATGATTATTTTTTTTAACAAGCTTTGAATTTTGATTTCACCACTTAAATAAAATAGAAGCTCCACATGTTTGGTAACTACGAACTCGTAATGACCTGGAGAATCATAATGGCAGGTCAGTGTTAGCATTTACTGAACATGGTAAAAAAAAACTTTTGTGGAATTGCACTTTTTTTGCCATTTCACTGCACTTGGATATTTTTCCCATTTTCCAGTACACAATATGGTAAAATCAATGGTGGTGTTCAAAAGAATAACTCATCCCACAATAAAACAAGCCCTCACATGGCCATATTGACGGAAAAATAAAAAAGTTATGGCTCTGGGAAGAAGGGGAGCAAAAAATGAAAGCGCAAAAACGGAAAACCCTGAGGTGATAAAGGGGTTAACTGGAATTTTCTGCCATGGACTCATTGGCAAATCTGAAATAGATATTTCTCGCTCCCTTATCAGGGTGGAAACATTTATCTTTGGCCTCATTCAGACGTCTGTTTTTCATGTTTGTGTCCTCTCCATATTTGTTACGGATAGATCACATACACAATATAATCTGTGGAGTCGTCCACATGTCATTTTTTTTTTGAAAACCGCGTAGTGTCCGTTTTTTATCCTAGTGGTTGATGAAAATTCTCCAGTCAGATCTATGGGTCCATGACATCGCTGACAGCTGGCATTGCCATCCATGTGCTGTCTGTGATAACACTGTTACCAGAGGAGAAGCTTCTCAATTTATGGATTTATTTTGCATACAAGAAAAGCTGATGAAACGCTGAAGATAAAAACTGACCACTTTCAGACATTTTTTGCATATACGATAAGTCACTGACATCTGATTAAGGCCTAAGGCCCCGTTCACATGTCAGGTTTTAATCAGTGTTTTTTTTCTCATTTTCATCTGATTTTGCTCAGTGTGGCAGTTTTTCTCCTCAGTGTGGCAATCGTCCACAAAAAATAGAGCTGTAAACCTGTCCCCGGTCTATAACGGAGCATATTCTACCTGTTAGAGAAATAACCAGACGTGAAAAGAGCCATGTGCTATTCTTACAGGGAAGGGGCCACCATTTTATGTTTTGTATTAATAAATATGTAATCAATTATTTTTAATACAAAATTAAATGTCCCACTTTATTAGTTTTTTAGTTATTTATTTTTACATTGGCCACCGGGGGCTGCCATTTTTATTTGGGGTGTGTGTAAGAAGCGCTCTTACACACCTCATTTACGGCAGCCCTGGCCATAAGAGACAGTAGTCTGTCACCGACCCTATCTCTAATATTAGAGGCCGCTCATCCTGCCTCTAGCTGTGACCTGGTCACGCCCCCTTGGCTGTTCAGGTCGCAGCCGTGGGAGGAGATTGCAGCCATCTTTGTGGAGCCTGCAGTGTAAGCTGTACATTCCCCCTGTCATCGCACGCACTGCTCAGTCAGAGCGTGCCATGACAGGAGCTGCCGGGGAGGAAATGCCTGGGAGTGGACGTCCCGAGTGAGTATCTGCGGCGGCGCCGTGCGGTGATCTCAGCCTCTCAGCTGTTATCACCGCCGACATCTTCAGGCAACACAGACACAGCGCTGCGTGGCAACATGGAAGGTGAGTAGAAGCGTTTATTGTTTTGTTTTTTTCTTCCTTTGCATTGAATATATGGGGGCATAAACCCACCAGGATGGAGGGGGCATATACCCACCAGGATTGAGGGGGCATAAACCCAACAGAATAGAGGAAGGGCATATACCCACCAGGATGGATGGAGGGGGGGGCATATGAACCTACCCAGCATGGATGGATGGAGGGGCATATAAACCTACCCAGGATGGATGGATGAGGGGGCATATAAGCCTACCAAGTATGGATGGATGGATGGATGGAGGGGCATATACACCTACCCAGGATGGATGGATGGAAGGGCATATATACCTACCCCGAATGGATGGATTGGGGGGCATATACATCTAACCAGGATGGGGACCATATACCAAGATGTGGCCATATACAAGTTTGGGGAGGGCATATACTGTGGCATATATGGGGCCATTACGCTGTAGAGCACTATATGGGGACACTACACTGTGGCTCACCATAAATATGGGAACAGAACCGAACTTACTACATAAATATGGGAACAGAACCGAGCTTACTACATAAATATGGGAACAGAACCGAGATTACTACATAAATATGGGAACAGAACCGAGATTACTACACAAATATGGGAACAGAACCGAGCTTACTACATAAATATGGGAACAGGACCGAGCTTACTACATAAATATGGGAACAGAACCGAGATTACTACATAAATATGGGAACAGGACCGAGCTTACTACATAAATATGGGAACAGAACCGAGCTTACTACATAAATATGGGAACAGAACCGAGCTTACTACATAAATATGGAAACAGAACCGAACTTACTACATAAATATGGGAACAGAACCGAGCTTACTACATAATTATGGGAACAGAACTGAGCTTACTACATAATTATGGGAACAGAACCGAGCTTACTACATAAATATGGGAACAGAACCGAGCTTACTACATAAATATGGGAACAGAACCGAGCTTACTATACAAATATGGGAACAGAACCGAGCTTACTACATAAATATGGGAACAGAACCGATCTTACTACATAAATATGGAAACAGAACCGAGCTTACTACATAAATATGGGAACAGAACCGAGCTTACTACATAAATATGGGAACAGAACCGAGGTTACTACATAAATATGGGAACAGAACCGAGCTTACTACATAAATATGGGAACAGAACCGAGCTTACTACATAATTATGGGAACAGAACCGAGCTTACTACATAAATATGGGAACAGAACCGAGCTTACTACATAAATATGGGAACAGAACCGAGCATACTACATAATTATGGGAACAGAACCGAGCTTACTACATAAATATGGGAACAGAACCGAGCTTACTACATAAATATGGGAACAGAACCGAGCTTACTACATAAATATGGGAATAGAACCGAGCTTACTACATAATTATTGGAACAGAACCGAGCTCTCTACACAAATATGGGAACAGAACCGAGCTTACTACATAAATATGGGAACAGAACCGAGCTTATACATAAATATGGGAACAGAACCGAGCTTACTACATAAATATGGGAACAGAACCGAGATTACTACATAAATATGGGAACAGAACCGACATTACTACATAAATATGGGAACAGAACCGAGCTTGCTACATAAATATGGGAACAGAACCGAGATTACTACATAAATATGGGAACAGAACCGAGCTTACTGCATAAATATGGGAACAGAACCGAGCTTACTACATAAATATGGGAACAGAACCGAGCTTACTACATAAATATGGGAATAGAACCGAGCTTACTACATAATTATTGGAACAGAACCGAGCTTACTACACAAATATGAGAACAGAACCGAGCTTACTACATAAATATGGGAACAGAACCGAGATTACTACATAAATATGGGAACAGAACCGAGCTTACTACATAATTATGGGAACAGAACTGAGCTTACTACATAATTATGGGAACAGAACCGAGTTTACTACACAAATATGGGAACAGAACCGAGCTTACTACATAAATATGGGAACAGAACCGAGCTTACTACATAAATATGGGAACAGAACCGAGCTTACTACATAAATTTGGGAACAGAACCGAGCTTACTACATAAATATGGGAACAGAACCGAGCTTACTACATAAATATGGGAATAGAACCGAGCTTACTACACAAATATGGGAACAGAACCGAGCTTACTACATAAATATGGGAACAGAACCGAGCTTAATACACAAATATGGGAAAAGAACCGAACTTACTACATAAATATGGGAACAGAACCGAGCTTACTACATAAATATGGGAACAGAACCGAGCTTACTACATGAATATGGGAACAGAACCGAGCTTACTACATAAATATGGGAACAGAACCGAGCTTACTACATAAATATGGGAACAGAACCGAGCTTACTACACAAATATGGGAACAGAACCAAGCTTACTACATAAATATGGGAACAGAATCGAGATTACTACACAAATATGGGAACAGAACCGAGCTTACTACATAAATATGGGAACAGAACCGAGCTTACTACATAATTATGGGAACAGAACCGAGCTTACTACATAAATATGGGAACAGAACCGAGCTTACTACACAAATATGGGAACAGAACCGAACTTACTACATAAATATGGGAACAGAACCGAGATTACTACATAAATATGGGAACAGAACCGAGCTTACTACACAAATATGGGAACAGAACCGAGCTTACTACATAAATATGGGAACAGAACCGAGCTTACTACATAAACATGGGAACAGAACCAAGCTTACTACATAAATATGGGAACAGAACCGAGATTACTACATAAATATGGGAACAGAACCGAGCTTACTACATAAATATGGGAACAGAACCGAGCTTACTACATAAATATGGGAACAGAACCGAGCTTACTACACAAATATGGGAACAGAACCGAGCTTACTACATAAATATGGGAACAGAACCGAGCTTACTACATAAATATGGGAACAAAACCGAGCTTACTACATAAATATGGGAACAGAACCGAGCTTACTACATAAATATGGGAACAGAACCGAGCTTACTACATAAATATGGGAACAGAACCGAGCTTACTACATAAATATGGGAACAGAACCGAGCTTACTACATGAATATGGGAACAGAACCGAGCTTACTACATAAATATGGGAACAGAACCGAGATTACTACATAAATATGGGAACAGAACCTAGCTTACTACATAAATATGGGAACAGAACCGAGCTTACTACACAAATATGGGAACAGAACCGAGATTACTACATAAATATGGGAACAGAACCGAGATTACTACATAAATATGGGAACAGAGCCGAGCTTACCACATGAATATGGGAACAGAACCGAGCTTACTACATGAATATGGGAACAGAACCGAGCTTACTACATAAATATGGGAACAGAACCGAGATTACTACATAAATATGGGAACAGAGCCAAGCTTACCACATGAATATGGGAACAGAACCGAGCTTACTACATGAATATGGGAACAGAACCGAGCTTACTACATAAATATGGGAACAGAGCCGAGCTTACTACATGAATATGGGAACAGAACCGAGCTTACTACATAAATATGGGAACAGAACCGAGCTTACTACATGAATATGGGAACAGAACCGAGCTTACTACATAAATATGGGAACAGAACCGAGCTTACTACATAAATATGGGAACAGAATCGAGCTTACTACATGAATATGGGAACAGAGCCGAGCTTACTACATGAATATGGGAACAGAACCGAGCTTACTACATAAATATGGGAACAGAACCGAGCTTACTACATGAATATGGGAACAGAACCGAGCTTACTACATAAATATGGGAACAGAACCGAGCTTACTACATAAATATGGGAACAGAATCGAGCTTACTACATAAATATGGGAACAGAGCCGAGCTTACTACATGAATATGGGAACAGAACCGAGCTTACTACATAAATATGGGAACAGAACCGAGCTTACTACATGAATATGGGAACAGAACCGAGCTTACTACATAAATATGGGAACAGAACCGAGCTTACTACATAAATATGGGAACAGAACCGAGCTTACTACATAAATATGGGAACAGAGCCGAGCTTACTACATAAATATGGGAACAGAACCGAGCTTACTACATAAATATGGGAACAGAGCCGAGCTTACTACATGAATATGGGAACAGAACCGAGCTTACTACATAAATATGGGAACAGAACCGAGCTTACTACACAAATATGGGAACAGAACCGAGCTTACTACATAAATATGGGAACAGAACCGAGCTTACTACATAAATATGGGAACAGAACCGAGCTTACTACACAAATATGGAAACAGAACCGAGCTTACTACACAAATATGGGAACAGAACCGAGCTTACTACATAAATATGGGAACAGAACCGAGCTTACTACACAAATATGGAAACAGAACCGAGATTACTACATAAATATGGGAACAGAACCGAGATTACTACATAAATATGGGAACAGAGCCGAGCTTACTACATGAATATGGGAACAGAACCGAGCTTACTACATAAATATGGGAACAGAACCGAGCTTACTACATAAATATGGGAACAGAACCGAGCTTACTACATAAATATGGGAACAGAACCGAGCTTACTACATAAATATGGGAACAGAACCGAGATTACTACATAAATATGGGAACAGAACCGAGCTTACTACATAAATATGGGAACAGAACCGAGCTTACTACACAAATATGGGAACAGAACCGAGATTACTACATAAATATGGGAACAGAACCGAGATTACTACATAAATATGGGAACAGAGCCGAGCTTACCACATGAATATGGGAACAGAACCGAGCTTACTACATGAATATGGGAACAGAACCGAGCTTACTACATAAATATGGGAACAGAACCGAGATTACTACATAAATATGGGAACAGAGCCAAGCTTACCACATGAATATGGGAACAGAACCGAGCTTACTACATGAATATGGGAACAGAACCGAGCTTACTACATAAATATGGGAACAGAGCCGAGCTTACTACATGAATATGGGAACAGAACCGAGCTTACTACATAAATATGGGAACAGAACCGAGCTTACTACATGAATATGGGAACAGAACCGAGCTTACTACATAAATATGGGAACAGAACCGAGCTTACTACATAAATATGGGAACAGAATCGAGCTTACTACATGAATATGGGAACAGAGCCGAGCTTACTACATGAATATGGGAACAGAACCGAGCTTACTACATAAATATGGGAACAGAACCGAGCTTACTACATGAATATGGGAACAGAACCGAGCTTACTACATAAATATGGGAACAGAACCGAGCTTACTACATAAATATGGGAACAGAATCGAGCTTACTACATAAATATGGGAACAGAGCCGAGCTTACTACATGAATATGGGAACAGAACCGAGCTTACTACATAAATATGGGAACAGAACCGAGCTTACTACATGAATATGGGAACAGAACCGAGCTTACTACATAAATATGGGAACAGAACCGAGCTTACTACATAAATATGGGAACAGAACCGAGCTTACTACATAAATATGGGAACAGAGCCGAGCTTACTACATAAATATGGGAACAGAACCGAGCTTACTACATAAATATGGGAACAGAGCCGAGCTTACTACATGAATATGGGAACAGAACCGAGCTTACTACATAAATATGGGAACAGAACCGAGCTTACTACACAAATATGGGAACAGAACCGAGCTTACTACATAAATATGGGAACAGAACCGAGCTTACTACATAAATATGGGAACAGAACCGAGCTTACTACACAAATATGGAAACAGAACCGAGCTTACTACACAAATATGGGAACAGAACCGAGCTTACTACATAAATATGGGAACAGAACCGAGCTTACTACACAAATATGGAAACAGAACCGAGATTACTACATAAATATGGGAACAGAACCGAGATTACTACATAAATATGGGAACAGAGCCGAGCTTACTACATGAATATGGGAACAGAACCGAGCTTACTACATAAATATGGGAACAGAACCGAGCTTACTACATAAATATGGGAACAGAACCGAGCTTACTACATAAATATGGGAACAGAACCGAGCTTACTACATAAATATGGGAACAGAACCGAGCTTACTACATAAATATGGGAACAGAGCCGAGCTTACTACATAAATATGGGAACAGAACCGAGCTTACTACATAAATATGGGAACAGAACCGAGCTTACTACATGAATATGGGAACAGAACCGAGCTTACTACACAAATATGGGAACAGAACCGAGCTTACTACATAAATATGGGAACAGAACCGAGCTTACTACACAAATATGGAAACAGAACCGAGATTACTACATAAATATGGGAACAGAACCGAGATTACTACATAAATATGGGAACAGAGCCGAGCTTACTACATGAATATGGGAACAGAACCGAGCTTACTACATAAATATGGGAACAGAACCGAGCTTACTACATAAATATGGGAACAGAACCGAGCTTACTACATAAATATGGGAACAGAACCGAGCTTACTACATAAATATGGGAACAGAGCCGAGCTTACTACATAAATATGGGAACAGAACCGAGCTTACTACATAAATATGGGAACAGAACCGAGCTTACTACATGAATATGGGAACAGAACCGAGCTTACTACATGAATATGGGAACAGAACCGAGCTTACTACATGAATATGGGAACAGAACCGAGCTTACTACATAAATATGGGAACAGAACCGAGCTGTTTCATCCAGAAAAGTGGGACGATTTCTTTCTCACTTGGTTTGTGATGTTACATGATTGCAATGTATCCGTAAAAATCAGATTTTTTTTTTTTTTTTTTGCAGCCATAGACTTGAATGGGCGAGTCTCAACCGATATACTAAACTAGTGAACGCTGCCATTTTTTTCACATGCAGAATCTGTTAGTGAAAAAACATCGTTCATTTGCCCTGCCCCATTGAATAACATTGGTCGGAGCGTGATCTGCTTTTTCACGGACAGTACTCGGACAGAACATGCGTTGGTGTGCAGGACCCCTTAGAATCAGTGTCACATCTAATAAATGTCTCACACAACCAACCTCAGAGCCAACATTGCACAGTCAAGAGAAAAATATATCCACCACCATTGTAAAACATAAGAAAACAGTCCACTGAAACATCCTATCTATATATATAATCGTCTTATCCGTCTGTCTGTCTTTCTTTCTGTCTGTCCAGGAAATCCAGCGTTGCTGATTGGTCCGGCCGCGGCCAATCAGCGACGCGGGATTTCAGAAAAAGATGGCGGCCGTTAGCGGCTCATCTGACGGACGGAGGTCAGCGGCGATGCAGCAGGGAGATGAGGCGGCGCGAGGCGCTCATCTCCCCGCTGCTGGCAGCCCAAGTACCCCGACAGGCGGCGCCGCTCACCTCCATGCTGCTAACGTCGGGAGATCAGCGGCTTGGCCCGCTGATCTCCGGAGGGCAAGTGTGAACAGAGGACCGGGGAGAGGTGCCGTCGGTCGGGATGCTTCTGCTGCAAGTAGCCGCTCATCTCCCGGCTTCTCGCAGCAGAAGGAGCCGCACAAGCAGCGCCGCTCCCCGGTCCTCACTAATACGACGCTGATTGGTCGCGGTCGACGCCCGCGACCAATCAGCGGAAAATTATAACGCCGCTCTGCTGATTGGTTGCAGTCGCTGGCCGCGACCAATCAGCATTATTGGCGCCAAATTTAAACCAAGCTCTGCTGATTGGTCGCGACCGCCAGCTGCGACCAATCAGCGATATTGGCGCCAAATTTAAACACCGCTCTGCTGATTGGTCGCGACCGCCAGCTTCAAACAATCAGCGATATTGGCGCCAAATTTAAACACCGCTCTGCTGATTGGTCGCGACCGCTATCTGCGACCAATCAGTGACATTGGCGCCAAATTTAAACACCGCTCTGCTGGTTGGTCGCGGTTGCCGGCCGCAACCAATCAGCATTATTGGCGCCAAATTTAAAATCCTGCTCTGCTGATTGGTCGCTAACACCGGCCGCGACCAATCGGCGATATTAGCGCCAAATTTAAATACCGTTTTGCGATTTTATCGCCAAATTTAAACAAGCTCTCCGGCCCTCACTAACACAGTTCGCTGGTTGGTCGCGGCCGCCACCCGCGACTAATCACCGATATTGCCGCCAAATTTAAACACCATTTTGCTGTTTGGTCGCGGTTGCCGGCCGCGACCAATCAGCGATCTTGGCGGCAAATTTAAACAACGTTCTACTGATTGCGCCCGGTCGGCCGCATACATATTCAAGAATACCCGATGCGTTAGAATCGGGCCACCATCTAGTGGTTTATATAAAGCGCTGATCCTTGTTTGTAAGGAACTTGGATATATTTTAAAATGTGGCAGGAATCTAGAATAAAGGATTCTCCACATTACAATCGTAGCATCAGCCAAGTGAAGACATTTAGAAAAATACACAAAAAAGTCTTCAAAGGTAGCGCTCCGCAGACTGACTCCATCACACCAATAATACTTACATACAAACTATCAATCTCTCATATTTGCCAGGTATACTGTACAGTATGTTTTGCTTCACTATACTTTTAAAAATAACCGTCTACCTGGCATGAATATGGTGAAACACAAGCAGGGCGTACTGTGCCCACCACAGTCCATGGCTCACCATCATGGCTCACCGCGCCTCTGATTACATCATTTGTCATTTTTCAAATGATCACGATCGGCCAAAGCCAGACCATAATGTCTGACCTTCTCATCTATTTTAGGAAGAGACGGGTGGAACTGATGTGCAAAACGCTGGACCCCTCTGCTTTTACTTGTGTCAGTAAGAGCTCATTCAGATGTCAGTTTTTCACCTATGAGTGCTATCATTCTTCTTCACGGATATTACTCATACCTGTGATAGTCTATGGCGCTGTTCACATGTCAGTGATTTCTTGTGGACCGAGCAGTCTGTACAAAATCACAGAGACATGTCCGATATTGATCCAAGTGTCGGATTAAAATGGGTAAAATAAATCTGTGGGTCAGCGAAGAAAAAAAGAAAATGGGACGGCACTCGGATCCCATCACTGACTGATAGGAGAAGGTGGAGAAAACTGATGAAAATCACTGATGAAACGTGTAGGTTTTTCTAGTGTGTGAATAGAAACGTAGGCCTTGGTGTCATTCAGCACAGCTGCAAACACATTTATACAATGCAAGGTTGGAGTCCACCGCCTCTAGCACACAAACTCACAACAGTCCCCATACAATATCACCCTGGGGTGACACGAGCGTATGTCCTCTCCTGGGAGAGAATCGGGGCGATTATGCCAATGACAACTCTGCTGCGAGCGGGAGCCGAGCGTCAGTGCTCTGTGCTCCTATCGCTCGCATCAGAGGATCGCAGCACAGGTGCGGAGGAGAAGAAGAAAGTCATTCCTTCATCTCCTCCATTGCCTGTCTCGGCGTATATCGGACTGCACTGCGATGGCATCCGAGTGCAGTCCGATGTTTCACACGCACCCATAGACTTGTATGTGTGCGTGATCCCATTCTCGGATGTACTCGCAGCATGGTGTGATTGTTTTCTCCTACTGAATCGGCGGCATGAGAAAATAATGGCTTATCTGCACTGCCCCATAGAATAACACTGGGCTGAGTGCTGTCTGATAACACATCACATAGCGCTCGGCCGTGTTATATGCTCGTGGGAGCGAGCCCTTTTACAAAGTGCGCTGCAAAAACATTTCTGTTTTACTTGGTCACTTATCAAGGCACAAAGAATTTTTTTAAAATTGAGAACGAATAGAGTGGAGGTGCGCGTGCTTGACCTCGGCTCCATTTGGATGGGACTCTTAATTAAATAAATTAATCAGATAGGTAAATGCCCAAAAAAGTTTTCATACAAATTTCACTTTTTTTTTCACCACTTTAATAAAAAATAAACTATACATGTTTGGTATCTGCATACTCGTACTGACCTGGAGAATTATATTGACAGGTCAGTTTTACCATATAAAAAACATGGTAAATAAAAAAAAAAAAAAATTGTGGAACTGCATTTTTTTTGCAATTTCACTGCACTTAGAATTTTTTTCCCGTTTTCCAGTACACTATGTCGTAAAATCAATGGTGCCATTCAAAAGTACAACTCGTCCCACAAAAAACAAGCCTTCATACGGCTATGGGGACGGAAAAATAAAAAAATAGGGCACTTGGAAGAAGGGGAGAAAAAAACAAAAACGGAAAAGGTCCATGGCGTGAAGGGGTTGAATTTCATCCTAAATGTCTATCTCTTTAATGTAATAATTGAATCACTTTTCTAACATACTTTCAATAAAAATGTCCTACTGCTCCTTCTCTACTGTTACTCCTGCTTTTTTAAAAAATGTTTTACTTCCATTCCAAAGTCCAAATCCCAAGTGCATGCTGGGATACTCAAACGGGATGTTATCAGGGGGCTTGGCTGCGGTCACTAGGGAATTTTTAATTCATGTATATTAGAAAAATGATTCTAATTATTAAATTAAAGGGGTTGTCCGGTCTTAGGCCACGGCCCCAGTATCAGTATTTGGTCAGTATTCGGTCAGTATTTTTTCTCAGGAGTGGGAGCCAAATCCAGGAGTGGGTGATAAATGCAGAATTGTTGCACTTGTTTCTATTATACCTTTTCTCTAAAAGATTAGCTGAATTTTTTCGTTTTTTCAAAATTTTTTACAAATCCTTTTTTTTTAGGGACCATTTCTCATTTTGAAGGTACTTTTAGGGGCTTTTATGTCAGAAAACGCCCAAAAGTGACCCCATTATAAAAACTACACCCGTCAAGGTATTTAAAATCCCATTTAGAAAGTTTAACTCTTTAGGTGACTCGCAGGAATTAACACAAATTGGAAGCCAAAAATTAAAAAAATTGTGTTTTCCCCACAAATGTTTTAGCCTCAAATTTTACATTTTCATAAGGTTAACAGGAAAAAATAGAGTCCACAATTTGTTGTGCAATTTCTCCTAAGCATGACAATACCCCATATGTGGTCAGAAACTACTATTTGGTCACACGACATGGCTAGGAAGGAAAGAAGCGCTATTTTAATTTTGGAACTCAATTTTGTCTGGAATAGATTGTAGATACCATATCACCTTTAAAGTGCCCCGGATATGCCAAAACAGCAGGAACCCCCTGACAAGTGTCCCCATTTTGCAATATAAACCAATCAAGGAATTCACCTAGGAATGTGGACAGCATATTGAACCCATAAGTGTTTCATAGAATTTTATAACATTAAAATGTGAAAATGAAAAATGACATTTTTTCTACAAAAATGTTGCTTTAGCCTCAAATTTTTCATTTTCACAAAGGTAACAGGAGAAAGTAGACTGTACAATTTGTTTTGCAATTTCTCCTGGGTACACAAATACCCCATATGTGGTGGAAAACTACTGTTTGCATGCATGGCAGGACTTGGAAGGGAAGGAGCACCATTTGACTTTTGTAGCACAAAATTGGCTGCAAAAGATAATGGATGCCATTTTGCATTTGCAAAGCCCCTGATGTGCCTAATCAGTGGAAACCCCCCCACAAGTGAACCCATTTTGGAAACTACACCCTTCGAGAAACTTATCTAGAGGTGTGTTAAGCACCTTGAACCCGTAGGTGCTTCAATGAATATTATAACGTTGAGCTGTGAAAAATAAAAAACACATTTTTCCCGCAAAATTGTTGCTTTAGCCTAAAACTTTTCCTTTTCACATGGGTAACAGGAAAAAATGGACCCCAAAATCTATTTTGCAATTTCTTTTGAGTACGTTCATACCCCATATGTGGTGGAAAATTACTATTTGGGCATACGATAGGGCTCAGAAGGGAAGGACCACCAATTGTATTCTGGAGCACAATTTTGGCTGGAATAGATTGCAGATGCCATGTCACATTTGAAGACCCCAAACTTGCCAAAACAGAACCCCCCCCCCCACACACACACAAAGTTACGTCATTTTGAAAACTACACTTCTTGTAGAATTCATCTAGGGGTGTAGTGAGAATTTTAACCCTCAGGTGATTCACAGAATTGTATAACATTTGGCTGAGTCATTGGAAAATTACCCTATATACTCAAGTATAAGCCGACCCGAGTATAAGCCAAGGTACCTAATTTTACCACAAAAAAACTGGGAAAACTTATTGACTCGAGTATAAGCCTAGGGTGGGAAATGCAGCTGCTACTGGTAAATTTCCCCATCCTGGTGCTCATTGCTCCCTCATCCCCAATCCTGGTATGCATGGCCCCCTCATCTCCAATCCTGGTACACATGGCCCCATCATCCCCAATCCTGGTATGCATGGCCCCATCATCCCCAATTCTGGTATGCATGGCCCCCTCATCCCCAATCCTGGTATGCATGGCCCCCTCATTCCCAATCCTGGTATGCATGGCCCCTTCATCCCCAATCCTGGTATGCATGGACCCCTCATCCCCAATCCTGGAATGCATGGACCCCTCATCCCCAATCCTGGTATGCATGGTCCCCTCATCCCCAATCCTGGTATGCATGGTCCCTCATCCCCAATCCTGGTATGAACATCCCCCAATCCTGGTATGCATGGCCTCCTCATCCCCCAATCCTGGTTTGTATGGCCTCCTCATCCCCCAATCCTGGTATGTATAGGACCCCTCATCCCCAATCTTGGTATGCATGGACCCCTCATCCCCAATCCTGGTATGCATGGTCCCTCATCCCCAATCCTGGTATGCACATCCCCCAATCCTGGTATGCATGGCCTCCTCATCCCCCAATCCTGGTTTGTATGGCCTCCTCATCCCCCAATCCTGGTATGTATAGGACCCCTCATCCCCAATCCTGCTATGCATGGTCCTCTCATCCCCAATCCTGGTATGCATGGACCCCTCATCCCCAATCCTGGTATGCATGGTCCCCTCATCCCCAATCCTGGTATGCATGGTCCCTCATCCCCAATCCTGGTATGCACATCCCCCAATCCTGGTATGCATGGCCTCATCCCCCAATTCTGGTTTGTATGGCCTCCTCATCCCCCAATCCTGGTATGCATGGACCCCTCATCCCCAATCCTGGTATGCATGGACCCCTCATCCCCAATCCTGGTATGCATGGTCCCTCATCCCCAATCCTGGTGTGCACATCCCCCAATCCTGGTATGCATGGCCTCCTCATCCCCCAATCCTGGTTTGTATGGCCTCCTCATCCCCCAATTCTGGTATGTATAGGACCCCTCATCCCCAATCCTGGTATGCATGGTCCTCTCATCCCCAATCCTGGTATGCATGGACCCCTCATCCCCAATCCTGGTATGCATGGTCCCCTCATCCCCAATCCTGGTATGCATGGTCCCTCATCCCCAATCCTGGTATGCACATCCCCCAATCCTGGTATGCATGGCCTCCTCATCCCCCAATCCTGGTTTGTATGGCCTCCTTATCCCCCAATCCTGGTATGCATAGTCCCCTCATCCCCAATCCTGCTATGCATATCCCCCAATCCTGGTATGCATGGCATCCTCATCCCCCAATCCTGGTATGCATGGCCCCTTCATCCCCCAATCCTGGTATGCATGGCCTCCTCATCCCCCAATCCTGGTATGTATAGGACCCATCATCCACCAATCCTGGTATGCATGGCCTCCTCATCCCCCAATCCTGGTATATATGGCCTCCTCATCCCCCAATCCTGGTTTGTATGGCCTCCTCATCCCCCATTCCTGGTATGTATAGGACCCCTCATCCCCCAATCCTGGTATGCACGGTCCCCTCATCCCCAATCCTGGTATGCATGGTCCCCTCATCCCCAATCCTGGTATGCATGGTACACTCATCCCCAATCCTGGTATGCATATCCTCCAATCCTGATATGCATGGCCTCCTCATCCCCCAATCCTGGTATGCATGGCCCCTTCATCCCCCAATCCTGGTATGTATGGCCTCCTCATCCCCCAATCCTGGTATGTATAGGTCCCCTCATCCCCCAATCCTGGTATGCATAGGACCCCTCATCCCCCAATCCTGGTATGCATGGCCCCCCTCATCCCCCAATCCTGGTATGTATGGCACCCCTCATCCTCCAATTCTGGTATGTATAGGACCCCTCATTCCCAAATTCTGGTATGCATGGCCCCCTCATCCCTCAATCCTGATATGCATGGCCTCCTCATCCCCCAATCCTGGTATGTATGGCCTCCTCATCCCTCAATCCTGGTATGTATGGCACCCCTCATACCCAAATCCTGGTATGTATGGCACCTCATATCCCCCAATCCTGGTATGTATAGGACCCCTCATCCCCCAATCCTAGTATGTATGGCCTCCTCATCCCCCAATCCTAGTATGTATGGCCCCCTAATCCCCCAATCCTGGTAAGTATGGCCCCTCATCCCCCAATCCTTGTATGTATGGCCCCATAACCACACACAAAAAAAATAAACACTTATACTCACCTTCCTTCCTCATCTCTGCTCCAGTGCTGCGTCCTGTTCTCCTGCTGCAGCTCATGTCAGCATCTGAGAGCGCATGGCATCACAGCCATGCGCTCTCAGACGCTGATGTGAGCTGCTGCCGGCTTACTCACTCCTCTCCACGCCGGGACTATAGGCGTGGAGAAGAATTAATATGCATTCTCTTCAGTAGCGGGCACTGTCAGCAGCAGCCGTGGCTCAGCGCTCCTCCGTGCCCGCTACTAAAGAGAATGAATATTCCCTCTTCTATTCATTTCCCTTCAGCAGCAGCCACACGTGGTAGCTGCAGCAGACGGCTACTGCATGTGCCCCACTCCGCCACCGCAACCCCCCCCCACTATCTACCAACGGATATACTCGGGCACAAAAAATGTACTGAAAAACTCAGCTTATACTCGAGTATACACGGTACAATTTTTTGCACTAAAATGTTGCTTTGGTCCCAAGTTTTCAATTTTCATCAGGGATAATAGGAGAAAAAGCACCATACAATTTGTTACTCAATTTCTCCTGAGTACCCCAATAAACCATATGTGATCAAAAACTACTTTTGTGGCACAGTGAAAAGCTCAGAAGGGAAGAAGTACCATATTATAGTGCACATTTTACTGGACTGGTTTGAGGGTGCCGTGTCACATTAGCAGAGCCCCTGAGGTGCCAGAACAGCAGAACCCCTCCATAAGTGACTTCATTGTACAAACTACATCTCTCAATTAATTCATCTAGGGGTGCAGAGATCATATTGACAAGACAGATGTATCACTGAATTTTGTACCATTGGGTGGTGAACAAAAAATATGACATTTTTACCACAAAAATGTTGTTTTAGCTCCAGATTTTACATTTTCACATGGGAAAATGGGTAAAAATGGCACCAAAATTTGTCAATCAATTTCTGCTGAACGTGGAAATACCCCATATGCGGCTGTACAGTACTGCTCAGCCACACGGTGAGACTCAGTATTGAAGGAGCGCTATTTGACTCTTGGAGAACAAATTATCATAGAATAGTTTGCAGACTCCATATACAGAAACCCTAAGTGCCAAAAGAGCAGAATCCCTCCTCAAGTGACCCCATTTTGGAAATTGCACCCCTTTGGGAATTTATCTACAGGTGTAGTGACGATTTTGGCTCTATGGAAGTTTTTCAGAAAGCAGCAATGATTGTCGCTGAGCGAAAATTGCAAATTTTCCATTGTAGTGACAGGTATGTTGCAGTGCCCATACATTGTATTGCACATACATTGTGCACAGCTCGTGCTTCTGGAGACATGGACCCCATAAATTATGCAGGCTCTCATTGCTACAGAAATGCCAAACATGTGGATGCTAAATGTGGTTTAGGTACACTGGGGCTCAGAAGGGAGAGGTTTGGTTTAGGTTTGGGAGCGCCGAATTCGATGGATTTCTTTTGGAGGGCAAGGAGCCATAGCACTTTTCCAGAGCCTGTGCGCTACTAGTAACATGCAAGCCCCTATATTTTCATTGACAGATGATGAACCTGAATGGGGGCTTTTTTGTGGATGGAGTTGAAGCTTTTTTTGGGAACCTTTTTTCATACTATGTTGGACCACATTTATCCTGTGCTCTACGTTGAGCACTAACATCAGAGTTTCCATCTAAATCTCCAAATGACATGATGCAAATGCAAACTATAATGAGGCAGCAGAGTTACTCTGGGCTTAGTCTTGCCTCTGTTTAGCAGTGTCCTTTTCAGAGGTGCTCAAATCTGTGGCCGACTTCACTTTAATTCTTAAAAATATAGACACCACCGGATCATAGGCTAGACGGCACCCACAATGTCTCCATCTGCCTCATTACAGGGAATCTTCTGCAAGAGGTTCCGTCTGAGTCATGTACTTCAGAGATTTACATGGAAACCCCCGGTGTAAGCGCTCAGCATAGAGCGCAGGATAAGGGCTCTTTCACACGTCACTCACACTCACACTCGTCTTTCACACTCTTTCACAGTATGCCTGGTAAGAGTGGTAACACTTTCCACACGTACCGGAGACACTGACACACTGTGCACACATCAGTGTGTTTTCATGGACCGTGTGTTTGTGTGATCTACATGGAGACAAGTCTGTTACTTTGCGGATACACGGTTTGCAAAAAGTACCACACGGATGACATCCGTGTGTCATCCGTGTGACACGTACTGGCGCCTGGGAATCAGCACTACAGTTAGCGCTGTTCCCAAGCGCCGGTGCTGAACACTGCCCTCATCATGGTTCCCTGCCAGTGCTGCGATCAGCACCAGCAAGGGCAGTGATGAGGGTAGTGGTAGTCTTCTCCCTGTGTCCACCTGTGTAAAACTAAGAATAAAATAATAAAATCCATGTACTCACCTCTTCTTTGTGTCCCCCACTGTAATCCATGTGACCGCTGCTGCAGAGGAGCCGGGGAGAATGAGTGGCTCCGAAGCTGCACTCAGTGAGTGACAGGACACCGCTCCTGAATTGCAGCTCCGGAGTGGCTCATTCTCCCCGGCTCCTCTGCAGCAGCAGTCGCTTGGATACAGCGGGGGCCACCTAGGAGAGGTGAGTACATGGATTTTATTATTTTATTCTTATTTTTACACAGGTGGACACCAGGAGCAGACTAACACTAACCTCATCATAGTCCCTGCAGGTGCAGCGCCGGCAGGTATCCATGATGAGGGCAGTGTTCAGCACTGTCGCTTGGGAACAGCGCTACCTGTAGCGCTGATTTCCAGGCGCCTGTCTATGTGAACGTGATGCGGCACACGTGTGACACACGAATATCTCCGGTACCGTTTTTTCCGGTACCAGAGATATGCGGACGTGTGAAACCGGCCTTAATGTGAGCCGAGCCATAGTGTGATCTTTGGGAGGCAGAATAAACAAATAAACAGCAATTCAAGAATTCTTTTTATCTATTTTTACGCCGTTCCTCGTGCGGTATAAGTGTTTAGAAGGATTTATTCTTCGGGTCGGTGTGATTACAGCGATTGAACAGTTTTCTATTGGAAAGCATGTAAAGACAGGTGGAAAGCATGGCAAGACGCATGAAAGCTGTGATTAAAAATCATGGTTAGTCCACCAAATATTGATTTCTGAACTGTTCCTGAGTTAAAACATGAGTAATTTGAGGTCTGAAAGCACTGTTTCTTTTTTAATATTTTGACGCTTTATCATTTTATGCAAATAAATGCAAAATTTTTAGCTTTGAATTTCGGAGACATGTTGTCAGTAGTTTATAGACTAAAACAACAATGTACATTTTACTCAAAAATATACCTATAAAGAGAAAAATCAGAGAAACTGAAAATTTTGCAGTGGTCTCTTAATTTTTGCCTGAGCTGTATATATATCTATCTGAACTAACAGTCCTTCCAGGCAAGAAGGCAGGCAGTGTATGTGGCAGACTGCAGTGCATTTAGCGCAAGAGGGTCCCTTGAACATCCTGTCTGCTGCTGCTGTAATAATTACAGATATTTGTAGACATTGCCCCAGATATCAGGGGCCAGGGCAATTTTTTTTTATCTTAATCCTGGTTATTTGCTTAAAAAGCAATCCAGAGTACACTATTTTTCTGCTCCATTTGCTTGTTAGCACTGCAGAATACAGCCAGATCTGTTCCATATTTCAGCGATAAAAATCCAGAAATTTGAACAGAACATGGAAAATATCGGCCTCCTTTTCCATTCTGCTGCAGTGTGTCGGTCAAGCTATTCACACTAGGTCTCTGTGTAGAATAATATTAGTAAATTACAGGCCTACTATTTAAAACCGTGGTTTTCTGCCAGACATATCATCTATAACAGGCAGGGGGACATACAGAGTGAGGACAGCAGCACACAGGGAGAGGGAGGAGTAGCACCACAACAGGCAGAAAAAAGCAGTGTGGTGGCCGCAGACACAAGGCGGGAGAGAACTCCTCGCAATGCCAGCATGACGGAAGTTGCCAGTACAACTGTTAGGTCTTCCTGAGACCTAACCATGTACCATGCTTGGCCTATGTGCTTAACCTCGTGGTTCAGCGGTTTCTCAAAACTTACCCAAATATGCCGGATATGCTTTTTAAAATGCATCGCCCATGTGCCAGTTTTAGAAAGTCAGCTACAGCTTCCGCTGCCCTTGCCGTACTTCAGCAGCATTTGCAGCTTCCAGCTCACCTACTGATCTGTGATGTCCCCACACGTTGGAACTCTACATTGCAGATGTTGGGAAGTATTTGTGAGCAGACGAGGGCAGTTGTTGACTACCAGCATCAACAAGGCCGTCGATATTCAGTTCAGACTCCACACATAAGACCTCAGGAGTGGACATGGATGTCAGACATATGTACCATCCTCCAAAACTTTGAGGACTCCACCAAGATGGTGAGCAGCGAAGACGCCATAATTAGGGTCACCATCCCGATTCTCTGTCTTCTGAAACGTTCTCTGCTCACAATTAAAGAGGATGCATTGCAGGCAGAGCACGATGAGATGGAGCAAGGAACCATACAGGGTGATTCCATACAGCCCAACCTCATCTCATCCCAACGTGGATTGGGTGACAATGAGGAAGAGGAGGAGGAAGAGGAAGAACAGGAGCTAGTTTCCTGCGCTATAGATGGTACTACCTGCACAACTGTCAAACCGTCTGTTCAGCGTGAATGGCCTGAGGACAGGGCAGAGGAGCGGGATGAGGAGGAGAGCATGGTCAGTCGCCCTCTTGGTGAGAACACGGAAGTCTTGCCTGTTAGCAATCTGGCACACATGGCTGAGTTTATGCTACTATGCCTTTCCCGTGATCCTTGCGTTGTCCAAATTTTGAGTGACAGTCCTTACTGGTTGGTGACACTTCTAGACCCACACTACAAGGAGAACTTTCTGTCTCTTATTCCCTTGCAGGACAGGCCTAATAAAATGGTGCAGTACGAGAAGGCTCTTGTTGCGGAATTATTTTATAAACTCAAACGATCTGAAAATGCTGGCGGCAGAGGTCACAGTTCGTTGGACAACCAAGGAGTACAAGCGAGAGAGACACAAATTCAATCCAGCAGAGGCAGGAGAACACTGTCAAAGTTCTGGGACAGTTTTCCCAGACCCTCCCATCTCACAGGTCCTGAGGCGCGGGGTACTCTCCCAAAGAGGGAAACGTTTTGGAAGATGGTGAGGGAGTACCTTGCCAACCGTGCCAATGTAGTCCTTGATTCCTCTGTGCCTTATAATTATTGGGTATCCAAGCTGGACACGTGGCATGAACTGGCTCTCTACACCTTGGAGGTCCTGGCCTGCCCTGCCGCTGTCAACTGAAAATGCTGACAGGCTGACTCTTATAAAATTTATCAAAGGCTGGTTTGGGCCAGACTTCTCAACACCACTGAATGATAGCAGCGTAACATAAACTCAAATACAGTGTCTTTTTTTTGGGAGGTCTAACTGTGTTCCCATGCACCTCTGTCTTCACACCCAGACATGGGTATACGCTTCCGGATTTTGTCTATTTGCTCTTGTCCTCCTCCTTCTCCTCATCCTTCACATCCTCCTCCATATCACTACCATATCTACCATTTCACCATATCTACGTCTCTTGCAAGGGGCATTGGAGTGCCTCCAAATTTTTGGCAGCCGTTGCATTCACTGCATAGGCAAACAGTATGGGAGACCCACTTCCTAATAATGGGAACATTGTTTTCAGGAGGCCCTCCAACCTCTATGTCTCTTACAAAGGGACACTGGAGTTCCTCCACATTTTTGGCAGCCGTTGCATTCACTGCATAGGCAAACAGTATGGGAGACCCACTTCCTAATCATGGGAACATTGTTTTCAGGAGGCCCTCCAACCTCTACATCTCTTGCAAGGGGCATTGGAGTGCCTCGTAATTTTTGGCAGCCGTTGCATTCACTGCATAGGCAAATAGTATTGGAGACCCACTCCTTTTAATGGGAACATGTCGTACTCATTACTGTAGCCCAGCTCCATATGTCTTTAGATTGTTAATAAGGTTTTTCCTAAATTTTGGCAGTCGTTGGATTCACTGCATACCCTATAACTGGATAGGAGACCCTCTCCTTTCTAATGGGAATATGTCGTTACTGTGCCCAGCTCTATGTGTCTTTAAATTGTTAGTGCGGGTTTTCCTAAATTTTAGCAGCTGTTGGACTCACTACATACCAGTGGCGTACCGCCAATGGCGGCAGACCACGCCACTGCTATGGGACCCATGGCCGGAGGGGGCCCGTGAGGGCCCCAAGCAGCGTAGGAACGAGGAGGGTAGGTGAGTAGGAGGTTGCGGCGGCAGAGGAGCGGGTTGCGGCAGTGGAGGAGCGGGACACACGCTGTAGCCGCTGCTGCAGCTACCACGTGTGCCCGCTGCTAAAGGGACATGAATATTCCCTCTTCTCCACTCCCATGGGCGTGGAGAAGACAGAATATTCATTCTCTTTAGTAGCGGGCACGGAGGAGCGCTGCGCCCCGGCTCCTGCTGTCAGTGCCCGCCGCTAAAGAGAAAGCATATTCACGCTTCTCCACGCCCATAGTCCCGACGTGGAGAGGAGTTAATGTGCCGGCAGCAGCTCACCTCGGCTTCTGAGAGCGTGCGCAGCTCAGATGCCGACATGAGCTGCTGCAGACAGGACTCAGCGCTGGAGCAGAGGTGAGGAAGGAAGGTGAGTATTAGTGTTTATTGTTTTATGTGTGCAGTGATTGGGGGGATGAGGAGGCCACACATACCAGGATACTTGTATTGAGGAGGCCACAGATACCAGGATACTTGTATTGAGGAGACCACACATACCAGGATTGGGGGATTGAGGAGGCCACACATACCAGGATTGGGGGATTGAGGAGGCCACGCATACCAGGATTGGGGGATTGAGGAGGCCACGCATACCAGGATTTGGGGATTGAGGAGGCCACACATACCAGGATTTGGGGATTGAGGAGGCCACACATACCAGGATTTGGGGATTGAGGAGGCCACACATACCAGGATTTGGAGATTGAGGAGGCCACACATACCAGGATTTGGGGATTGAGGAGGCCACACATACCAGGATTTGGGGATTGAGGAGGCCACACATACCAGGAATGGGGGATTGAGGAGGCCACACATACCAGGAATAGGGGGTTGAGGAGGCCACACATACCAGGATTTGGGGATTGAGGAGGCCACACATACTAGGATTTGGGGATTGAAAAGGCCACACATACCAGGATTGGGGGATTGAGGAGGCCACACATACCAGGATTGGGGGGTTGAGGAGGCTACATATACCAGGATTGAGGGGTTGAGGAGGCCACACATACCAGGATTGGGGGATTGAGTAGGCCACACATACCAGGATTTGGGGATTGAGGAGGCCACACATACCAGGATTTGGGGATTGAGGAGGCCACGCATACCAGGATTTGGGGATTGAGGAGGCCACGCATACCAGGATTTGGGGATTGAGGAGGCCACACATACCAGGAATGGGGGATTGAGGAGGCCACACATACCAGGAATGGGGGATTGAGGAGGCCACACATACTAGGAATGGGGGATTGAGGAGGCCACACATATCAGGATTGGGGGATTAAGGAGGCCACACATACCAGGGATTGTGGGACTGAGGGGGCCACACATACCAGGGATTGTGGGATTGAGGGGGCCACACATACCAGTGATTGTGGGATTGAGGGTGCCACACATACCAGGGATTGAGGAGGCTACACATACCAGAGATTGTGGGGTCCACACATACCAGGGATTGTGGGATTGAGGGGGCCACACATACCAGGATTTGGGGATTGAGGAGGCCACACATACCAGGATTTGGGGATTGAGGAGGCCACACATACCAGGATTTGAGGATTGAGGAGGCCACACATACCAGGAATGGGGGATTGAGGAGGCCACACATACCAGGAATGGGGGATTGAGGAGGCCACACATATCAGGATTGGGGGATTAAGGAGGCCACACATACCAGGGATTGTGGGATTGAGGGGGCCACACATACCAGGGATTGTGGGATTGAGGGGCCCACACATACCAGGGATTGTGGGATTGAGGGTGCCACACATACCAGGGATTGGGGGATTGAGGAGGCTGCACATACCAGAGATTGTGGGGTCCACACATACCAGGGATTGTGGGATTGAGGGGGCCACACATATGAGGATGGGGAAATTTATCAGTAGCTGCTGCATTTCCCACCCTGGGCTTATACTCAAGTCAATAGGTTTTCCCATTTTTATGTGGTAAAATTAGGGGCCTCGGCTTATATTCGGGTCGGCTTATTTAAAATATACGGTATTTTAAAATCAGTGAGTACGTGGTGCCCATAATACTGCAGGACTGTGGTGTGCATTATACTATATGGGGGCTGCATTTTACCCTATGGGGTGTGTAATATACTGTATGGAGGACTATGGGGAGTGTATTATATTCTATGGAGGACCATGGGAAGTTCATTATACTATATGGAGGATTATGGGAGGCGCATTATACTATATGGAGGATTATGGGGGGCGCATTATACTATATGGAAGATTATTGGTGGAGCATTATACAATATGGAAGGCTATGTGGGGCCATTATAATATTCTGAGGGCTATGTGGGGGGGCCATTATACTGTATGAAAGCAATTATACAGTGTGAAGGTTTGTGTGGGGTCATTATACTGTTTGGAGGGCTGTGTGAGGGCCATTATACTGTTTAGAGGGCTGTGTGGGGGCCATGAGAGTGTATGGAGGGCTCTGTGGGGTTCACAGTTGGGGGATTATACTGTGTTAGGGTCACCATACTTTGCCGTGGGAGTTGAAGTTGGATACAATAGGGTCATTATACTGTGTATGTGGAGGAATGCACCATAAGGGTATCATACTGTTTGGGGGGAACTTTTGTTGGCATCATACTTTATGGGGGCAATGAAGGAGGAATCTACGACTTCAGAAGGAGGTAAAAATTACTATGTAAAGGCTGGAAAGTTATGAGATCTGCTCTTCTGTGACACAGACAAATATTTATTTTTTGTAGGGGGGGGGGCCCAATTAGAGCTTCTGCTATGGGGCCCCATGACTTCTATGTACGCCCCTGCTGCATACCCTATAACTGTATAGCAGATCCTTATCCTTTCTAATGTGAACATGTCATTACTGTGGCCCAGATCTATGTGTCTTTAAATTGTTAGTGGGGTTTTTCCCAAATTTTGGCAGCCCTTGCAGTCACAACATGGGCATTACCACTATAGGAGACCCACTCCTTTATAATGGGAACATTTTTTTTACTGAGACCCTCCTCTATGTCTCTTCAAAGGGGTATTGGGTTGCGTCCAAATTTTTGGCAGCCCTTGCAGTCACTGCATACGCAATAACAGTAAAGGAGACCCACTCTTTAATAATGGGAACAACAAAGCATAGCCGACTGCTGGCCATTTAAGAATAGTAAGGCAGTAAAAATAGTGTTTGTAGTGTTTGTGACTTTCACAATCCCTCCTTCATAAATGAAACAGGATGTGTCTGATGATGTTTCATACACCACATGGCCAGATAAGGTTGTAAAATGTTAAAATGCCATTTCCCGGTGAATGCATCTGTCACGATTGAAAGCCATGCAAAAGTGCAAAAATGCATCAAAAATGCTATGTGTGAACATAGCCCAAGGTGTGAAGGACCATTTTTATTTTTGGTTATTTATTTTGCCTTATATACAAGTCATTATCCTGGAAAGGATGTTCCTTAACATATTTCCCAGGAAAATCCATTTTGGTTTAGTTTTTGTATGTTTTATTGTGAGTCCGTAAAAGTAGCGTAATACCTCTGACAACATTGTTGACATCATTGACCTGGGAGTCAGAGATGCTTCCAGGAGTCTTCCCCATGCTGTTCCCATGTCGTTTGAGTACTGTTCCCATCGATTTGGGCAATTTTTAGGGGGGGGGGGCGCCGGAAAAGCATTTTAGTGCTCGCTCGTCACTAGTTTTCAGCTATACCATTTTTATTTCCATTTGACTTTTTGATGGTGTTTTATTCCACTCTTTGTTTGGTGGTAAGATGAAAAAGAATAGTTTTTTTTTTTACAGTGTTCACTGAAGGCGTTAACTAGTGTGACCGTTTTATAGGCCGTGGACGTGATGATAACAGATATGTGGACCTTTTTGGTTTATTTTAGTTTTCATATGAATATACCCATTTATTGATATAACATTATTTTCATTTTTTTTCTGTTTATTTTTTGAATTAGGTTTTTTTTTAAATATTTTTTCACATTCTTTTTTTTTACTTTTTCATTTAGTCCCTCTATGGGACTAGCTTTTATTAGTATAATCGCTGTTATAAAGCATTGCAATGCACCAGCATTGCAATGAATTATACCTGTCAGTGTTACATTGATAGAAGCCTCTGAGACCATGCTCCTAGCTCGGTCTAAGCAGGCCACCGTCACTGGGATACCTGGAGGCGCGGATTGTCATGACAACAGGATCACTGACTAAGGGCGTAAGCCAGAAACGCGTCGAGATTGCATCTCCGCTATCATGGACTTTTATATATTTTAATATTTTGCACCAATAAAGTGAGAATTATTTTTTATTGGAGACTTTTCCCACTTTCTCCTTATGTACACTGGCCGAGAGTCACGGCATTAGATATGAGCAGCAGGATGGATTAAATGCATGGTCAGGCATATATTGTTTTTTTCTAAAGAATTGTCAAATCAGTCAGTAAGGATTTAGGGCCCTTTTACATGGCGATATTTTGCATCAGTATTTGTTAACAGACGCCAGGAGTGGATCCAGAACACAGAAGAGGTGAGAGTGATTCAGTTATTATTTTTCTCT